>NC_137076.1:81459386-81769386 GCF_951640355.1 Cnephaeus nilssonii | reverse complement strand
ACACCCAGACCCGTCTGACGCCAGGGCCCAGCCCTGCCTTTAGCCACTTGCCTGAAGAGAGAGACAGACTGACTTGAAGTCAGCGACAGGGAGTCCAGCCAGGGTGAGTGGCGAGTCCGAGAACCTCATTAGGAGTGAAGCTGCCACACATGTCAAAAACCCCGCCGCCCAGCCAGCCCCACGCAGGCTTCCAGCGCACAGTGTAAACATCCTCCCTAATTCACCAAACTCAATCACGTTACTGTGATGGATTTTCCCATCATTACTCCTGTGTGAGTGACAACCTGCTCAGACACTTGCCTTCCCTGCTGCCTTCAGAGAGTTTCAGAAATCAGAATGCTTCGCTCCCTAAGTTGATTTCAACTTGTCCTAAAGTCATTTTAATTGGTGAAGCATCAGAGGCAATTTGGGTAACTTTCTGAGAGCCCCTTCTCACCACGCTGAGCTGGGGAAGGGGGGTCTCACATGCCACCCTGGCCCCTGGGTAGCACTTTCCCCTCCTCTGATTGGTCAGGAGACCACGCTCCGCTCCTTGCTTTATTTTTGTGTTTCTTGCTGAGGTTCCTACTGCTGGTTCCCGAGGATAACAAGATTCATTTTCTCAATGGCTCTGACAGATAGGATTGTTATTGTTATTACACTCATATACCACCTTTCCTCTGAGGAGCTTAAGGCGCTTTACAAATTTGAAAATTATCTAATAATCTCCCAGCAACCCTGAGAGAGGGGGAGAAGCTGCAGCTACAGGCACTGCAGTGCAGCCTGAGAGCCCCACATCCTCGCCCCCACCGCCAGGCTGTGTGGGCCAATGGCCACTGCTGGGCTGGAGCACGGGGGGAGGGGGGGAGGGGGGCGGGCTGGAGGACTCAGAGGGTCCTGCTCCCCTTGCCCAATAAGGAAGAGGAAGATCTCTGTGTGGGAGGAGGGAGAGAGGAAGAGAGGGAGGGAGACAGACTCAGCTCCAAAGGACAAAATCCAATGGGAGGAAACTCAGGCAAGAAGAGTTTTCTTTAAAGATTGGAGAAATGAGAGGAAGCAGGAGACTCCCAGGGGCTTGCGGGTAAGAGAGCTGAAATTCAAAATGGAAATCTACCAAAGCAGCAACTAGGCCGCTAGCAAAGGACCCGGCACCAGAACATGGGCAGGAACATCAAGAGAACCCACATTGCAGATTGGGTGGCTGCTTTTAGGTGGGTGTGGGAAGCCTCGGCAGACTTCTTTTTCCCCCACCTGCGAGCTGAGAGGTGTGGCATTAGGTCTCTGCCAGCCTGACATCCTGTGATTCTGTCTTCCTTTAAATTTCCTCTTGCCAGAGGTGGCCACAGTAATTGCAGCACCTTTACTAAGCGTGAAGGGAAAGCTGCTATCAGAATGACGGGAGGGCTTAACTGCATTGCCATCATTTTCTTGAGGAGAAGGCATGCAGATCCGCCTTATTTGAGGCCGCCCTTTGGGGATTAGAGATTTCTGACGGTCCTAGGTCTTTTGGAGACCAGCTATGGTATTGTGGTTAAGAGCTGGGCTCTGAGATCAGACCCCGTGGTGACCTTGGCAAATGACCTCACCGCTCTGAGCCTCAGTTTCTCATCTGTTCAAGGACAAGGACAGTGACTTCTCTTTGGTGGATGCTTGAGGATGTGTGTCAAGTGCCTGGCACAGTCAGCCGTGAAAGGTGAAGATGAGGAGGAGGGAATACAGATGCTGATGATACGGTGTGATATTGTGATTTATAATGAGAAATAGATGTTTTCCCATTTTTGGCAAGAGCTCCGAAAACCCTTGGAATTTCGTGATTAGAACCATTAAAGTAGTTTTTTAGTTGTTGTTAATAAGGTGACTTTTAGAAAACCCTTAAGTCACCTAAGGGTGGGGGCTGGCTGCCAGGGAACTAACAGTGTGATTAGAGGGTTGGAACTTTCAGTTGTCTGCCCTCCCTACCCCCCCCAACCCCCACCCCCTGCTTTGGGGAGGGAAGAGGGGTTGGAGATTGATTTCAATCACCAATGGTCAATGATTTAATCAATCACACCTTAAGAAAACCTCCATAAAAACCTCAAAGGACAGGGTTTGGAGAGCTTCTGGGTGGGCTGCGGCATGGAGGTGCTGGGGGAGTGGCCCCCCTGGAGAGGGCAGGAGGCTCCTCCCCCTTTTCCTTACACCCGGCCCAGGCATCACTCCCGTCTGGCTATTCCTGAGTCATATCCTTTTATAACATACCGGCAATCTAGTAAGAAACACGTTTTTCTGAGTTCTGTGAACCTCTCTAGCAAATTAATTGAACCTAAAGAGGGGTCACTGAAACCTCCAATGGTGACAACCCAGACTTGCTATTGACTGAAGTGGTGGGTTGTGTGTGGAGGGCAGGACAGTCTTGTAGGACTGAGCCCTTAGCCTGTGGAATCTGATGCTCTCTCTGGGTAGGCAGTGTCAGGACTGATTTGCATCGTAGGACACTCAGCGGTGTCTGAGAACTGTTGCTGGTGTGGGAAAAAACCCCCTCCCCACATTGGAATTGTGTGATCAGAACCCTTTATATGGCTACCCTTCCTTTGAGCTTCTTCTCAAGGGCTGGGACAGCCTGGACAAGACTCAGGGGCAGTAGGCAGGTTGAGGTTTGGGTGGCAAGAGGCTAGAGACCAGGCATGATGATCTTTGAGGCATCTGCTTTTCCTCCTGTCCCCACCCCAGGCCCACCAGACCATGACTCTCATTCTAATCCCCTTCACTGCTCTCTCCCCACTGCCCTTAGCTTCCCTGCAGCCTTAACTGATGCTGGAGGTGCCTGCTGGCTGCATGCCCCTGCTGCTCCCTGACCCGGCACCTCCCTCTGTTTCCATTGGGGCTTTTATTTTATCTTTTATTTTTTTTTAATTTTTATTGTTGGAAGTATTACATATGCCCCCCATTGACCTCCTCTAGCCCACCCCCACTCCCCACTCCAGGCCTTCACCACCCTATTGTCTGTGTCCACGGGGTATGCATCTCTTCCCACCCACCCCTCCCCCACCTGCCCTCTGAGATTCAACAGTCTGTTCCATGCTTCCATGTCTTTGGATCTATTTTGTTCAACAGTTTATGTTGTTCATTAGATTCCACAAATGAGTGAGATCATGTGATATTTATCTTTCTCTGACTGGCTTATTTCGCTTAGCATAATACTCTCCAGGTCCATCCATGCTGTTGCAAATGGTAAGAGTTCTTTCTTTTTTACTGCTGTGTAGTATTCCATGGTGTAAATGTACCACAGCTTTTTTATCCACTCATCGGTTGATGGATACTTGGGCTGTTTCCAAATCTTAGCTATTATAAATTGTGCTGCTATGAACATAGGGGTGCATATATCCTTTCTGACTGGTGTTTCTGATTTCTTATATATTCACAGAAGTGGTATTACTGGGGTCAAATGTTCCATTTTTGAATTTTTAGGACACTCCATACTGTTTTCCATAATGGCTACACCAGTCTGCATTCCCACCAGCAGTGTACTAGGATTCCCCTTCTCCACATCCTCGCCAGCACTTGTCCTTTGTTGATTTGTTGATGATAGCCATTCTGACAGGTGTGAGATGGTACCTCATTGTCATTTAGATTTGCATCTCTCTGATGATCAGTGACTTTGAGCACTTTTTCATATGTTTCTTGGCCTTCTGTATGTCCATTTTGGAGAAACATCTATTTAGGTCCTTTGCCCATTTTTAAACTGGATTGTGTGTCTTCCTTTTGTTAAGTTGTATGAGTTTTCTATATATTTTGGAGATTAACCTCCATTGGGGCTTTTAGAAAAGGCCCGGGGCCCCCTCTGCTTTGATTGGTGTGGGTTCCCTGCTCCCAACCCCCGAAGAACCCAAAGGAGGACATTAGGAGGTGGAAGTGATGCTGACCAGAGTCTGAAAGGCCGGTTGGGAGGAAGGACAGTATAATCCAGGACAATGAGCCAGAGAGAGGGCAGAGAGGCTTCTAAGGGTGAAGACAAATATAAGAGGAGGAGGTCCTGTGGTTCTCTCCATGGCTCTCCCACTGAAATGAGACATAGGACTCACTACATTGGAGCTAGGATTTATGTATATAAGGGACCTGAACCTCTGTGGGTTTGGTATCTGCAGGGCTCCTGGAACCAATCCCTCGTAGATACAAAGGGACAACTCTAGCTAAGTTTTTGGGGAGTCAAAAGTTATACAGAGATTTTCAATTGCACAGGGTGGGGTTGGGGTCAATGCCCTAAGCCCCTCATTGTTCAAAGGCAAACTGTGTACATGTATTTTAAATAATTAAAAAATTCCAAAACACCCTGCCCTCTAAGATGGTGTGGAGTTGGTACCATCCATCCATCCATCTATCCATCCATCCATGCATCCATCCATCCATCCGTCCACCCATCCATCCAATAAATACTTACTAAGCAATGACTCAGCAAGGCATGGGGGTACAAGATAAACAAAAACAGACATGGACCCTGCCCTCATGAGCTCACTGTGGGTAGGCCCAGCACCACGAGGGCCCCCACTGCCATCTCTGGCCCCTGAGAGAGCCCCCAGTTGGAGTCCAGAGTTTTTTTTCTGGGTCTACCCTGCCCATGCTGGGGACCTGTCCCCCACCCATCTCAGTAGAACAGAGCAGCTATGAACACAAGCTCTGAAGTCAGGCAAACTTAAATGTCAATCCCAGCTCTGCTCTTTTGAGCTGTAATGCCTTGGATAAGTGAAACTTAACCAAGCCTCAGTTTCCTCATCTGTAAAATGGAGATAAGTTAAATATAATGTAAATCAAATCAACTGATAAGACCTCAAGAATATTATTTGTTAAAACCAAAAGTGCTGGCCCTGGCCAGGTGGCTCAGTTGATTGGAGCATCATCCCATACCTCAAAAATTTCCGGTTAGGGCACATACCTAGGTTGTGGGTTCAATCTCCAGGCAACCAATTGATGTTTCTCTCTCACAATGATGTTTCTTTCTCTCTATCTCAAATCAATAAAACATTTTCTCTGTGAGGATTAAAAAAAATGCTGAACAGCAATCCTGAGAAGGAAGAACGAAGTGGGAGGGATCTCAATACTAGATATCAAGTTGTATTACAAAGCCACTGTTCTCAA
Organism: Cnephaeus nilssonii; assembly: GCF_951640355.1. Classification (NCBI taxonomy): domain Eukaryota; kingdom Metazoa; phylum Chordata; class Mammalia; order Chiroptera; family Vespertilionidae; genus Cnephaeus; species Cnephaeus nilssonii. The sequence goes on along the minus strand of NC_137076.1, from coordinate 81,764,295 downwards.
AACTGCCTGGTACTGGCACAAGAACAGACATATAGACCAATGGAACAGAATAGAGAACCCAGAAATCGACCCAAACCACTATGCTCAATAAATATTTGACAAAGGAGGCAAGAACATACAATGGAGTCAAGACAGTCTCTTCAATAAATGGTGTTGGAAAAATTGGACAGATACATGCAAAAAAATGCAACTAGACCACCAACTTACACCATACACAAAAATAAACTCAAAATGGATAAAGGACTTAAACATAAGACGGGAAACCATAAAAATATTAGAGGAATCCATGGGCAGCAAAATCCCAGACATATGCAGAAGCAATATCTTCACTGATACAGCTCCTAGAGCAATGGAAACTAAAGGGAAAATAAACAAATGGGACTACATCAAAATAAAAAGCTTCTGTACAGCAAAAGAAACCATCAACAAAACAACAAGAAAGCCCACTGCATGGGAGAACATATTTGCCAATGTTATCTCCAATAAGGGTTTCATCTCCAACATTTACAGGGAACTCATACGACTTAACAAAAGGAAGATAAAATAAAAAAATGGGCAACGGACCTAAATGGATATTTTTTTAAAGATGGCATAAGGAAGGCCAAGAGACATGAAAACATGCTCAAAGTCACTAATGAGGCACCATCTCACACCTGTCAGAATGGCTATCATCAACATATCAACAAATGACAAGCACTAGTGAGGATATGGAGAAAAAGGAACCCTCGTGCACTGCTGGTGGGAATGCAGACTGGTGCAGCCACTGTGGAGAACAGTATGGAATTTACTCAAAAAACTAAAAAATGGAACTCCCATTTGACCCAGTGATCCAACTTCTAAGAATATATCCCAAGAAACTAGAAACACCAATCAGAAAGGATATATGCACCCCTATGTTCATAGCAGCACAATTTACCATAGCTAAGATTTGGAAACAGCCTAAGTGCCCACCAACAGATGAGTGGATTAAGAAACAATGGTACATCTACACAATGGAATACTACGCTGTGGTAAAAAAGAAGGAACTCTTACCATTTGCAACAGCATGGATGGAACTGAAGAGCATTATGCTAAGCGAAATAAGCCAGTCAGAGAAAGATAAATATCACATGATCTCACTCATTTGTGGAATATAATGAACAACATAAACTGATGAACAAAAACAGATCCAGAGACAGAGCAACATCGGTCAGACTGTCAAACCTCAGAGGGAAGGTAGGGGAGCGTGGGGGTAAGGGGGTGAGCTTGTGAATATTCACAGACGATACCAGAAAGTCCACAAAACAACTGAGACAGTGCTTCCCCTCTGGGGCGTAGGGCTGGGGCTGGAGTAGAAAGGTTAGTTTTCACTGAGTACAATTGGTACTACAGTTGACCCTTGAACAACACAGGCTTGAACTGCAAGGGTCCACTTAATACGTGGAAATTTTTTATCTTGTAAACAGGGGAAGTAAACTTACGGTATCGATAAACACAGTGCAGTACTGTAAATGTATTTCATCGTCTTTATGATTTTCTTAATGACATTTTATTTTCTCCAGTTGACTTTATTGGCAGAATACAATACATATACCATACAAAATATATTAACCAACTTTTAGGTTATCGAAGGCTTCTGGTCAACAGGAGTGATTGTAGCTTCTAATACAATAGAAGCGAATAGTAGGCTCTTGGTAGTTAAGTTCTGGGGAGTCAACAGTTATATGTGGATTTTCAGCTGCACACGGGTCAGCACCCCTAACCCCCACATTGTTCAAGGGTCAACTATATTTGAATTCTTTCCTTTGTGCAGGTTCTTTCAGTTAAAAACATTTTAATGGGATTGCTAATACAGGTCAACTCAAGGATTAAATTAATACATGTAACACACTTAACACAATGCCTAACACAGAACACGTAAAATAATTATGGAGTATGTGGTAGTTTCAATTGGTCCCAATTCTTCATCACCCTTGCCATGGCCACAGCACTGGCTTTGGCCAACTGGGTGCTTGCACGGTTAGATATGCTCTCTTGCATTCCGCCTTTTGCAGAACGTGCCTTAGGTAGCAACTAGTCCAACAAGGGTGGGAGGCATGTGGAGCAGATCAGCACCCAGTCCACAGTTCAGAACCAAGCCCCGCTGAGCCCAGTCCAGATCAACCAAAACCCAGCCAGCCTGCAGGAAGTACTTATTGTATGACCCCGGTTTTTGGAGTCGTTATTACAGCATTATTATGACAAAAGCTGACTAAGACAGACTATGTGGCAGGCCCTGTGCTAAGTACAGGGGTGAGCAAAAGCCGAGATAGTTCCTGCCCTCATGGAGCTTATACTTCTAATGATGAAAGGGCCACTAGAGCATTTAATGGCAGGGAGGTGGGGAGGGCTGATCTAGGCAGAGGGTCAAAGAAGCTTCCTTGAGGAAGTGACACTTGAACTGAGAGCCTGAAGGATGAATAGTAACTAGGTAAACGGCAAAGAAACAGAATGTGCAAAGTCCCTGAGGTTGCAGGGACCCGAGCTCCCACAAGGGGGTTGACAGAGGCTGGATAACAAGGGACAAATGTGAGATGATGTAGGGGGTGCAGATCAGGCAAGGATTTTTTTTTTAAGCAATGGGAAACTATGGAAGGGTTTGGTGGAAGGAAGAGGAAGACATGATTAAATTCATTTTGGAAGAGGTCATTTGAACTGAGGTTGTATACATACTGGAAGTTATGTTCGTTGAGGTAGTATTAGCACTATTACAACATCTGTGCCTGTCTCTGTATCTCTGCCACATTTGTGTCCATATCCACACCTGTGTCCTTGCTCTGTGTCCAGCCCCAGAAGCTCCAGGGCCCAGGCCCCTTCCCAGATTACTGGAGTCCTTAAAACTGTACCGTGTGTGTGTACCTGGTACATTTCCCAAACCCTTGCCCACTTCTGGGCATTTTGGGTCTCTCCAGGCAGGACTGGGTATGCTGGCTCCAGGCTGGTATCTCTGGACCAGCAGAGGCTAAAGGCAACTCCCAGGGTTCCAGAGTCTGAGGCTGGGTGAGGACTCCTCCCAGAGGGGACGAGGAGCAGGAGGCTCTAAAGGCCCTGGCATCTACAAACCTCCCATCAGTGCAAATCAATGCAAGATTAAAATTCATGATGGTTCCGGGGCACAACTGCAAACAATTTGTTCAGTAAACTTTGCTCTAATTGGCATTCGTAGAATTTCCTGTTAATCAGGCCCCTTGGGCTCTGTGGGGTTGGGATGCTCTGTCTCCCCAAGACAGGACAGGGAGCATGTGTGGTGGGTATGAGAGGAAGGGGGAGAGAGGATGGTCAAATGTGGGTATCTATAACTATGTGCCTGGGTATGTGTCGTGTGGAGACCCAAGTGCCAGACTGGGGTGTCCACAGGTGACTTTGCGCAGGGCGTACTTCTGTTCTGTTCCAGGTAGGTCTCTGTGTGTTGGGGGCTCCAAGAAATAGTAATTGGTGATGATCAAGTTGGTTCCTAGACTCAGAGAGCCTCCTGCCCATGACCTGTCTATCTATGCAAGCTGTCACCAAAGAGGGGCTGGGCCCAGTGGTGGCATTACCCCTACCCCATGCCCAGTACCCCTTTCACCAGGGCCCTGTTTCCTATCATACACCAGAGACCCAAGATCCAGGGCTGAACGGCTTTTGGGGATTCTGCTGAACAATATCAATGATCTCAAACATGAAGAGAACTCATGTGAAGAAATCGCAAGTAATGCAAGCTTAATTAGCTGTCTACAAATATAACATTGTGTCAACTGCAAAACTGCTCAACTCATGTGGGTCTATACAAACCACATGTAACATGAGATCTGGCTGTGATTTATTGTGTTTGATCTCATGGGCGGTGTAGCCTCCAGGGGTAAGAAGAACCAAAAAGTCTAGAGGTGGCACTGGCCGGTCCCTCGAGCAGGAGTGCCCAGCTCTCGCCTCTCTGGTCCCCAGCTCTGCTCACTCTCACAGGGAGGCATCCTCTGTCCTTGGGCAGTGATGGGGTCACCTTGGCACATTGTCAGATCCTGGCACACAGACCGGGCAGGGAGAGGGGAAGGGAGAGGTAGTGGTGGTGGTGATGGTGGTGGTGGTGTGTGTGTGTGTGTGTGTGCACACGCGTGCGCGTTGTGGGCCTCTGAGTGCCAGGGCTGCCTGCAGCTCATTTCTCTGAATGGGTTTATACTCAAACACAGAGTAACTGCAGTGCTGGTATAATTGTGTGTAAGGGACTGTGTCTTATGCACAGATGGTTATGATGCTTCTGTGTGTATGTGTTTGTGCATGCCCAAACAGATAACTTGCCTGAGTGTGAGGGCGTTTGAGGGGGGTGTGCTGGCTGGGGGAGGGGGGTGTGCATGTGTCCCCCACCCCACCATCCCTCACAATCATTATTTCAGCAGGAGCAGCTCTTACTTACCCTGGGGCCTGCCCTCACTGTTCCAAGCAGCTGCTGCTTTCCCCCAGATTAACTCCTCTGCTCCAGCTTCTCATGCTCCTGCTGGGGGCTGGGCTAACTGGGGAGGGGTCTCTGGAGGACAGTGCCCTCAGCAGGCAAGCTGACCTTCCACAGACCCCCACTCCCACCTCTTGTCCACAGGGGTTCCTTTTTTTTTTTTGTTAATCCTCACCTGAGGATATGTTTTCATTGATTTTTTTAGGGAGAATGGAAGAGAGAGGGAAAGACAGAGAGAAACATCGATGTGAGAGGGAACACATCGGTTAGTTGCCTCCTGCACAAGCCCTGACCAGGGCCTGGGCCGGGGAGGAGCCTGCAACCGAGATATGTGCCCTTGACCGGAATCGAACCCGGGACCCTTTGGTCCGCAGGCCAACGCTCTATCCATTGAGCCAAACCGGTTAGGGACACAAGGGTTCCTTCTTTTTTGGGTCCCTGAGCTGTGGACAGTAGGGACTGTGTGACTGGGTATCAGTGTTGGCTGTATGGCTATGTTCGTGTGTGTGGGAGCAGCTGGGGCTGGAGTCTGAATGGGTCAGAAGCACTACACAGGGCCTGGCTGTGCGGGAGGCATGAGGCTGCTCTTGGTCCTAGCTTAGGGGTCCTGCCCCTCCGACATGAGGAAGGGCCAGAAGAGCCTGGATCACAGGTGGCAGGGACGTGGCTTTGCCCAGTAGGGAAGTCCTGGGCCCACCCTAGGCTTATCCCAGGGCACCCAGGGAGGCTCAGCCTAGGCAGAGGGCATGTGGCCCCCTCCACCTGCCAGGTGAGGCAGACCCAGGATCTCAGCAGGAGTTGCCGAGGAGAGGGGAAGCAGGGAGGCAGATGAGAGAAGGGTAAAGAGGGAATTAACCCCAGAACACCTCCCCGAGGCCTGGGAGGAAGGAGTGGGCTCCAGAGTCCAGGTGAGACCCAGGGAAGGTGCAGACGAGGGAACCCAGGCCTGGGGCAGGTGAATGGACATCCCACCTCCAGGATGGGTACTCCGGGCTCTTGTGACTGCGTGGAAGGACCCTGGGCCATGACACACATCTGCAGACCAGGCCCGGTGGGCGCAGGGTGCTCCTCAGGTATAATCATGAACAAGAGCCGGGCCAGCCCTCATGGAGCAGCGGGCTGCTGGGGGGGCTGGGGAGTAGCCAGTGCTGGGAAGAGGGGGGCTCAGGGCTGTGGCCACCAGAGGAAGCACGGGACCCCACCTAGGGAAGCCTGAGGGAAAGCTTTTAAAGGAGGTGACATTTCAGCTCAGGCCTGACTATAATAATAACATGAATTATTATTTGTAATAAAGTAATAAGTAATAGCGATACTGAGCAACCTACCATATGACAGATACCAGTATAGCACCCCCATTCACCGTTGATAACTGCCCTGTGAGTTAGATACTGGGACATCCATTTTACAGACGAGGAAACTGAGGACCAGAAAGGGGAAATTCTTTGTCCAGGAACCAATAGCTAATGGGTGACAGAGCCAAGATTCCAAGCCCACCAAAACCCGAGTTCCAGGACCAGCCTCCGGTGGTCCCAAGTCACCTTTCCTAACTTCGGCAGCAGCAGCAGCAGCAGCAGCGCCAGCCTCCGAGCACCCGCTCTGACCCGCAGCGCCAGCTCCGAGCACCCGCTCTTGCCCGCTGGCCTGGCAGCCTGGACCAGGCCCAGGTGGGCAAGATGCGGGCGAAACTGGGCAGGGCAGGTGTAGTCCTCGGGCCCGTGTTTGCATAGCCTGACATCTACCTGGCCCTGTTTTCATTTGCTTTTCGGTTGAGAAGGCAAAAGGCCCACGTTTTTATGACACCAGCTTGTGATTCTATTTTCTGTTTAAATTCTGGGTGAGGGAAAAATAAGAGACATCAGAGAAACCTTCAGAATCTCATTTCGAGAGTCTGAGCTGCAGATAAATGAGCCTCCTGCAGAAACGCTACATCAAAGCGAATTTTCTCAGCTGTATTTTCTTTCTTTTAATAGGGCCATTTACTACATTAATATTCCAGGAAGTCATTTTAATTTTGTGTTTATCATCCATTGGGAAAGTTAAACGGGATCAATATGTAACCAGCGGTGAATTGGGGGATCTTGAGAGACAAGGGGCATGTTTGGAGGCTATGTGATCCCCCAGCTGGGAGTCTTTAGGAAGGAGGAGGAGGCCCGGGAAGGGAGGAAGGGATGAGGTGGGGTGGGGAAGGGAAGCGTGGGGGAGTTGTAAGGTGGTAATTGTCTGAACATGTATTGAAAGAACAATTATTGAGCGTCTACTAGTGTGGGGCATTGCTCATGCCTTACCTTTTCCATCCTCACAACAACGCATGAGCTAGGTGTTCATATTCCCATCCTCACATATGGGGAAACTGAGGCTCGGAGAATTTGCCATATGTCCAAGGTCTTATAGGAGAACTCTGATTCATGGCCTGATTCATTCCTTCAATAAATAAATGCCAAGCACCTGCTATGTGCCAGGCATTTTCCTAGCAGCTGGAGGCTTTAGGTCAATGAAAGTTAATTTACCAAAAGCCTAAGGCTTCTTGTCAAATCCACGGACTGTCTCTGGGTGACTTGCCTGCTTCTAGGGAAACAGGTGGGGCCCTGCCTTGCAGAGGTTACAGTTAGGTGGGGAGACAGGCTTTCACCAAATAATCACGCAAGTCAGGATGAACTTGCCTTTCTGATAGAGGCTAGGGCCGAAATGGGGCTTCGGCTAGATTGGCAGGTCAGGGAAGGCTTCCTGGGGGTGGTGATGCTCCAGCAGAGATCTGAGGGGAGTGTGGGTGAAAGGGAAGGCAGGGCCAGCTTCAGGGAGCAAGGAATGGGAGCTTCAACATTGGGAGGAGCCAGGGACCTTGAGGGGCTGCCAAGGTGAACAGCAGACGTGATGGGAACTCCTGAGCCAGGTAAGGACTTGGGGAGCCCCATAAGGCTGTGAGGGAGATATATACTCTGGGTCAAGTTTTACTAGTACGAACTGAGGGTCCTCCACCCTGCCTGGCAAAACCCTGGGCAGTGGAAGATGGGAGTGGGGGATGGAGGGGGGGTGATGGTAAGTAGTAGATCTTAAGTAAAGCCCTGTGAGTGGACAGTGTCTCAGGGGACTTGGGAGGAGGTCAGGGAGGATGGAGCTGGATCTTAAAAGGAGGGGATGGGTTTTCAGGGAATTGAGAGACAAAGAAGGCAAAATCATCTGCGACTCACCTCTTTCTCTCACCCTCCCCACATTTGATCCATCCTGTTGGCTTTACCTTTACAATACATCCAGAATCGGACCTCTTATCACCATCTTATCCCTATCTCCCCAAACTAAGCCACCATCTACTCTCAACAGCCTCCTGACTCTTCCCTTTGCTTCTGTCCTTGACCCCCTACAGTATATTCTCAACACCACAGTCAGAGTGATACTTTCAAAACATAAATCAGATCATGCCTAGAGCCCCTGGTGGATTCCTGTCTCATTCAGATAAAAGCTAGTCTTCACAGAGGCCAACAAGGCCCTAGACGGTCTGTACTTCCCCCATTACTTCGTGACTCCCGTTCCACCTTTGCTCGGGCAGCTACCTTGGTCCACTTGTGATTCCTATAACATGCCAGGTATGGTCCCACCTCAGAGCCTCTGTACTCTGCACTTACTGTTCCCTCTCCCTGGAATGCTTGTCCCCCAGACACATGCTTGCTGCTGCTTTCACTTCCTTCGGGTCTTTTCTCTGTGAGACGTCCTTTGTCCACCCTATTTTATTTATTTATTTTAAAAATATATTTTCATTGATTTCAGACAGGAAGGGAGAGGGAGTGAGAGATAGAAACATCAATGATGAGAAAGAATCATTGACCGGCTGCCTCCTGCAGGCCCCACACTGGGGATCAAGCCCACAACCCGGGCATGTGCCCTGACTGGAAATCGAACCGGTACCTTCTGGTTTATAGGTCGACACTCAACCACTGCACCACGCCAGCTGGGCTGTCCGCCCTTTTTTAATTGCGGAATATCCGTCAGCGCCCCCTCTCTTCCTTGGCTGCTTGGTTTTGTTCTAGTGCACGTCTCGTTTCTAACAGACGTTATAATTGCCTTATTTATCTTGTTTGTGGTTGGCCTCCCCTCACTGATGTCAGCTTCACAAGGGCAGGAGTTCTGTCCCTTTTGTACACTGTTATGTCCCCTGTGCCTAGAACAGTGCCTCATGTCACAGGTGCTCGGTCCGCCAGATAAGCAGGGACACCTCCTCGCTTTGGGAGGCAGGCGGCAAGGCTCCAAAGGGAATACGATTTCGGCTTTGAGTTGTTTTTAATTTTTTAAATTTCCCTGACTCCTAACAACAGTGCTTCATAGTGACAGGTATTGTTGGCCCCATGTTCCAGATGGGGTGGCTGAGGCTCGGGGAGGGCGTGCAGTAAGCGGTAGATGCGAGCATCCTTCATATCTCAAGGACAGATGCCTGCACTTACCACCTACAGGACCCTGGGCAAGCTTCTGTCCTCTAAGTGCCTCAGCGTCCTCATCCACAAAATGGGCACAATCATCGCACCTACCTCCCAGGGCTGCTGGGAGGCTTCCACAGGACAATACATGCCCACTCCTTAGCGTGGGCCGCATGGAAGGCGTTCCGTAATGTTAGCTGTAATTATTCTCGGAGCTGTGCTCTGCTGCCTGGGTCAGGCCTCCGGGGCACTGCCCACCCCGGGGTCTCCATCCCATTTCCACGGGGAACCTCGGGTTCAGCCCAGGGCTCTGCCTCCAAGTGGCAGTGGCCGGGCTTGTCCAGAACCATTTGTTTAGGCGGAATTTAATTTCTCCCCGAGCTGAGCGCCTTCTGCCCCGCCTGCCCTTTCTCTTGCTCTCATCAGCAGGAAAATGAGCTCAGGAGCTTTCCTCCTGGTCCAGAAATCCAAGGTGAAGAATTTCATTAACAATCAAGAGGACATAATCAACATTCTAATAATTCCAGATCCGCATTCCCCCTTTCGCAGCCCCTCAGAGTGCCCCCACCCTCCCACTCCACCCCATTCCCCACGCGCACAGACACACTCACCTTGACAAAAAAAAATCTCATTTTCTCGCCAGCCAAATTTGCTTTGCTTTTCAATTCAGCTCCTTACCTTCTGCCCTGATGATGAGGGGATGTGCTCGGACTTCCTGGACGATTCCTGCTTCTGAAAGAGATGTGAGTGGGAACAATGGTGTCATGAGGATTTGCTTCCCTTACACCTTCTGGAAGGTTCCAGGGTGGGTGACACACTTTCACCCTAGGGACTCAGGAAGCCCTGCCCCATGGCCAGAGGAGAACTTCTCCTGGTTGGGAGAGAGAGTTCTGGCCATCTCTTCTCTAGGACTGATGAGGGCTCTAGAGCCAATAAGTAGCCTTTTCCAATTTCATTTGCATTTTACACAGAGCAAGGGCTATCTCAAACCCCCTACCCAAGCACTTGGGAGGATGTAGCCTGTACCACCCTCTGGCTCTATGACTTTGGCTAAATGAATCTTTCTGAGCCTCAGTTTTCTTATCTGTCAAATGGGGATGCTGGCAATAATGCCCACCCCCCTGCCAAGGTCACTGGGGGGATGAAATGAGATCATGCTTAGCACTGTGCCTGGTTGGAGTGGGCACACAATAAGGACCGGTGCCGCTATTGTTATACGTGTAGAAGTAGTGACAGTATGTTTGGCATTTGAACCCTACAATGTGGTACGCACCATCCTGTCCCCCTCCTCACTCATCCTTCATCCACTTGGCATACACTGAGCTCGTATTGATACAGTGACATATGGGCAATGAAGGAACATGTCCAGCAGGAATTCACTAGTACAGTACCGTGTGGTCTGAGCTGTGACAGGCCACGTTCTGGGGCTATGGGAACCCAGTGGGAGCCTCTGCAGTGTCCAGAGGCTCTGGCAGGAGCTGACTTGCATGTTGAGACTTGAGGAATGAGGAAGGATTTGCCCGGAGAGGAGGGGTCAGAGGGCTTGAGGGTGGAAATTGCCAGTGCAAAAGGCTTGGAGATGAGAATGCAGGAGGCTGGGAGGACAGTTCCTCCTGTGGTGGTGAGCGGGCAGTCGGGAGCCAGGCCAGAGAGGTTTCTCAGAGAAACACTGTCTGCCTGCATGTGGGGAACAGATGGGAGAGGGGAAGGGTGGACGTGGAGAGAGGAGTGAGGAGGTAGATGGGCCTGGGCTGGTGAAGGCTGAGGACTGGGAAAAGTGGAAATGTGCTTTCCTGGGAAGGGCCGGCACTGCCTGCGGGGTGTAGGAGATGATGGCTAGCTGGAGTCTGGCTTGAGCACCCAGCCCACTGGGACCTGGAAGAGGCACCAGGGCTGAGGGGAGGATGGCACCTGTGTGTTTGGGCACTGAGGTGGGGCTGCATGTGGCCCAGGTCCCTGTCTGGGAAGGTGTCTTGGGTTTGGTGGAGACAGGGCGAGGAACCGGAGCCCAGGGCTCTGATGAGCTCTAGGGGCAGGGGGCAGGGACCTTGAGAGTCCAGAGTCAAGAGGAGGAAGGAGAAGAGGCGAGGGAAGAGGGGAACTAAAGGTTGCTCTCAGCTCTAGTGTCTGTGGCTCAGGCAGGGCTCCCCCGTAGGGGCGAGGCCAGGGCTGTTGCTGTGCTCCAAGTGAGCGGTTGTTGTTTCCTACAGGAGCTGCAGCCGGGCAGTTAACCCCCGACCCCCTTCCCTCCCTAGCACACAAGCCTCTGGGTCACCTCCCCAACCTCTACATATCCCCCTGGGCGACCTGCAGCAGGTCTCACTCCGTGTGTGTGTGTGTGTGTGTGTGTGTGTGTGTGTGTGTACTATATATATGTGTGTATGTGTATATATACTATATATGTGTGTGTGTGTACTATATATGTGTGTGTGTATACTATATATATGTGTGTGTATACTATATATATGTGTGTGTGTATACTATATATATGTGTGTGTATGTATATATACTGTGTGTGTGTGTGTGTGTGTGTGTGTGTGTGTGTGTGTGTGTGTGTGTGTAAAAAGGAGGAGAAGTAAAGTCTGGCAAAAGTCTGGCTTCCTTTTCCAATGGGGACAGGCGGGAGCTGTTCCCACACGTGGTGGAGGTGAGACAGATGGTTAGGAGCCTCCTGGAAGATCTCCCGCCCTCACCCCTTTGGCTCCCAATCCTTCCTCCATATGGCAGCCACATTACCCTCCTGCCCCACATCTTTCTATAGCTCCTCCATGCCCTCAGAATAAGTCAGAACTCTCCAACAAGGCTGTAAGGGCCTCCACCCACCCTCCAGCCTCTGCATGAGCACCCCTCCCCCCAGAGCCTCCAGGCCTCTTCCTTCTGCTCTTTCCTGTGCTAACCAACCCCTCCCCCCTCCCCCCGGCCTACCCTTCTTCCTCATTCTTTAGGTCTCAGAAACCCTGAGAAAGTTCTCAGACCCCCCACTCCAAGCTAGAAAAGGTTTCTCCTTTGGGTACCCCAGGGCACCACTGGCCTCCCCCAGCCCCACCGCAGCCTGGGCGCCCACCCAGCTCTGATCACTCTGTGTCACACCTGCCTGGCCCTTTCCCCCTGGAGCCTGAGAACGCTGTGAGGGCCTTTCTAGAATCCACATTCACTAGAGATCAGTGGAAAGAACATCCAGGAATTACCAAGGTGGTATTATCTTTCAGACTAGAAGCTGGTCAGAGGTCACCTCCTATTTTTGAGGTCCAGAGAGTGGAAAGGACTTGCCCAAGGTCACAGGGAGGGAGTGGCTGAGCCGGAAAAAGAACTCAGAAGTCCAAACTCCCAGGATCTTGCCCTTTCATGGAGGGACCCAGGGAGGAAGCGGGGGCAGGTAGCGGGAGGGGGCAGGAAGTGGGGAGGGGGTGGTTGGAGGTTGGGCAGCAGCTGCCATGGTGTGTGCTCAGATGCGTGTGCTGCATTCGACTGGCTGGAAATTCCCTCCTGCTGCCCCTCAGTGAGTGGACCCCGCTCTCTGGGGAGGAGCCCACCCAGGACTGGGTGCTGGGGAGCAGAGCTGGCCAGGCTCTTGGATTGGGATTTATATCATCTCAAACCCTGTGGAAGCTGCGAGTGGGTACCCAGGGGGCAAGGCAGGCACTGGAGATGCAGTTGTAACCGGACAACCAATGGGTCCGTGCTGCCTGTCACTACTTGAGCCAATTAAGCAGAGACAGGGTTGAATCATATGAGTGTTTATTCCAATACTGCCAGCAGTATGGGAGAGCAGTAGGTCATCCACAAAAATCTGCTCTGCACCCACCATAAGCCAGCTGCCTATACTGGGTAGAAGGACAAAGGTTACATGGGGAAGTAGGCAAAAGGGTGTGCCAAATGGGGAGCTAATAGGTAACGCAGGCTGGGGATTTGCAAAGGCCTGCAGGTGTGCTAAGGGCTGGGGGTCTTCAAAGGGCTGGGGGCTCTGGTTTCTGCAACAAGGTTGTTAATCTTTCCATGATAATAGGCAGCTCCCTGATGGGGAGGATGGGCCCCCATGTCCCACATGCAACTCCCAGCCAGGTTAGAATGTGCCTTCTTTAATCAGAACAAAACAATCATGGTTAACAGAGCATGATTAATATTTCTTACAATTATAGCTGGTCCCCAATATTCTATTTCTGCCCCTATCACAATCACAGGCTAACAGCCTCCCAGCCAGGGTTGCAATTAGGGGTACATTCCCAGTGGGCCCAGAGGCAGCGGAAAGGGCAGTTAGTTGTTTGGAGTTGGGGGTGGGGTCCCACCTCTGCCCATGGTGGTTCAGGGTCAGAGGGGTCACAACGAGGGCACAGGTGCAGTAAGGAGACCCCCAAATAGAAGGAAGGGTGGGTAGTGAGGCAGAGGGGGGCCTTGGAGGTGAAGCACAATCACGGAGGATTAATGGGGTGCGGTATTTTCCCAGAACCCCAGATGTAACAGTGAAAGAGCCAAGCTAAGGAAGCTAGAGTCCCAGCTTTTCTGCGTGAGTTTCGTTCCTCGTGACGTAGGAATAATAATAACAATGGACTGTATCTGAGAGGGCTGTTGTGGAAGGTACATGAGGAAAAGCATGCCGCGTGCTGGCCCTGGCCTGACCACCGGCCACCATGGGGAAGGGTTAGGGAGGTGGGTCACACCGCAAGCGCACACGCGAACTGCAATCATGCTGACTGGAACCATGGAGACCGGCCAACCCCAGCTCCTCACTGACCTGCCGCACGACCTTTAGGCGAAGACTGAGCCCAGGTCTGTCCGCTGTAAGCAGACTGATAGCACCACTTCACCTTGGCCGGGGTGAGAGCAAGGGCAATGGGGAACATACACTGCCTGGGACGCAGGTTCTCCCTGAACGGTAACTCCCCAGGATGAAGTGGGGTCACCCCCAGAGCCCCAGATCACAGCCCCAAATCTTCTGCCCCTGAGACCACAAGACAGCTCTGACCTCAGGCTCTGACCTCAGGGGACCTGCCACCCCAGTCTGTCCAAAGGTCTGCAGAGCTGGCTTCCTGCTGGAGCCTGGAGAGGGGCCACCAGGTACACTGCAGCTGTGAGGAGCTGAGAACCTGCTGGACAAGTTCAGTCTTCCCAGAACTGCAGCCCCAGGCCCAGCCTCAGCCCCGGGGGTGGGGGAGGGGAGGGGAGAAGAGGGGTAGGGATGGGGTGCCATGCTCATCCTTACTGGCCTTTCCTGAGCACTTCATGTCACCTGGTATCATCCTCACAACAAGCCCCTGAGGAGGGTACAGGGTCATTCCGACTTTACCCACAGGGAAACCGAGGTCAAAGAGGGGAAGTGCCTAGGCCAAGGCTGCCGACCTAGTAAGTGCCGGCCCCAGGAGTCAAACTCAGGATTGCCCCAGAGCCCAGGCACTGAAGGGTCAGCCCGGCAGTTCTGAGCTTCTGGGGTGAAGCTTGGTACCCACCTGTCACACACACTCCTGTAGGATCCCTCCTCCCCGACCTGGAGGTCCGGCAGTGTTAACGAGCCCGGGACTCAGACACTGGGCACCTGGGGAAAGGCCCAGACTGAGCTCAGGCCAGGCTGAGGGGGAGACCAGTGTCCAACCCACAAGGTCACCGACTGGGGCGGAGGTGGTGGCCCGCGGGCTGGGGATGGCTCGGCCCCAGGCAGTGCGTTGCAGCTCCGTGGTCCTATCTACCTGCCCGACCAGCCAGGTGCTTTGAGATCAAGACGTCCAGCCCCACGCCTGCTGAGGCGTTTGCTTTGGGGTAAATATAAACCTGATTTTCCTGGGCCCTGGATGACTCAGGCAGCTGGGCCCAAGGTTTTCTTGTTTTTCGGTCGAGAAGGTAGAAATCAGAGGCACCCAACCCCCGGCTTCAGTGACGAGCTCTCTCCTCCCCAGCTCCAGCACAGGAAGCCACTCTGCGTGTCCCCAAGGCCCAGCTGAGACGGAGACATAGCCTGGTGTCAGAGCAAGAGTATGTATGGGCAGCCGTGGGCCTGGGTTCAAAGCCCAGTGCTGCTACTTCCTGGCTGTGTGGCCTGGGTCCCAGTCTGTAAATGGGGATCGTCATGACCGCGTCTGCAAAGCTGAATAAGGAGCACTACGGAGGAACGCGCAGGCACGCTGCGAATGTTCGTGTCCTTTCCTCGCCCGCCCCAAGCCTCTCTGGCAAGATCCACCACTAGCAGCAGAGCCATCCCAGACTCTTCCCTAAAAATGCAGGGAGCGGGCAGGGAGGCAGGCATCGTCCACCTGAGGCGAGGCACGTGCGCAGCCCTGACTGCAGCTGTGGAGGGAAGCGGGGATTGAGTTATAGCACCTGAGAGAGGCAGGGCTGGCAAGAACTCAGAGAGCGGATTCTGGCCTGGCTCCCTTATTTCAAAAAAGGGGAAAGGCAGAGAGGGGAGCGTCTGGCTAGGGCCACCCAGAGAGTCGGGGTCTGGTGGAGCCAGGCTCGAATCCAGTTTGCTTGTGATTTTGTGTCCTTGGTGTCAGGAGAGACAGGTCCTGGGAGAGGGGCCCAGGTTACCCCGAGAGGGGAGGGCCCCTGACAGGGAGGCCTGCTGCTCTTGGCCACTTTCCTAGCACCTGGAATAGTGCCTGGCACACAGTGGGCGCTCGAGTATTCATTGAATGACTGAGTAGATGAGTGAATGAATGAATGAATGAATGGGGTAGTAGGAAGACAAAGGTGCCCTTCCAGGATAGGGGGTGTTTCTGTGACATTATCGTCACCTTGAGAAGGAGCCCTCTTTGCCTCCTGCAGATGTCAGCTATGGGAGGAGGGGCAGGGGGATTCCACAGGACGAGGACGGGAGCAGCAGCCAGAGGGATGCAGTTAGACAGCAGGGAGTTATGTGAAGGAGGCAGGGAGGCTGGTGGCTTCTTCTGTCAGAGCTCTGTGAGGGAGGAGTGCTCGGTCTGTGTCTGGGGCAGGAGGGGGCTTTGTGAGGGTGGGGGTCCTGGGGGAGCCCCAAGGCACACTTGCTCAGAGCCTGGGCACCTGGGGCTCTGCAGGCAAAGCCCACTTCCGCTCCTCAGAAGCAGAGCAAGCTCAGCCTTGGCTGCTCAGGATCCTGTTGCCATGGAGATACGAAAGGCTCCTCTGAGAGCATGGGAGGCATGGGCCTGCCCTCAGCGTGGTTTGAAGCTGGTGGTGGGGAGGGGGGCACAGTTGGGCAGCAGAGGGTTTTGCTAGGACCTTGTCAGGCACAACACCACAGACATAGGCAACATGGCAGCCACTGGCTTTAGAGTTCACAGACCTGGGCTAAATCCCAGTTATAAACCGATGGCCCTGGACAAGTGACACCACATGTCCGAGCCTCAGTTCTGTCATCTATAAAATGGGCTTGATAATACTCTTCATAGGGTTGCTGTGCCGTTCACTTGGGCCTGCACATGGAAAGCACAGCGCTGGGACACAGTGGGGCTCAGAAAGGTAACTATTATTTCTGTAATTGCAGTTAGGATTGGGGCACCATAGGGGTCTACCCCTAAGGCAGCAGCCCCTGCCCTCAGCCTGCTCCCTGGCACTCCTGGGTGAGGCTGGAGAGAGGCCTGATTCTTTCTCCCCAGACAGGCGGTCAAGAGCCGGAGTTATGTCATCCTTTGAACATGGGCCTGGAGGCTCTGCTGCAGGCACATCTGAAAAATAAATAATAACAACTTGAATAATTCACAGAATCCGTGTGAATAATTCACCATGGCTTCCCAAGCACCAGCCGATTAGTCACCGCAGACCCAGACTCCTGTCCTGTCTGCCTCTAGCGGCCCCACCGGCCCTGGGGAGTGTGTGCTGGCCCCCCACCGGCCCTGGGGAGTGTGGCCTGGCCGCAGGTGCGAGAGGTGGAGGTCATGTGGGAATACTCGGAGGGACCCTGCCGAGGCTGCAGGGACCCCAGGGCAGCTGGGACGTAGGGTTCATGGTCTCTGGGTTCTACAGAGACCCAGGGCTGAGGAAGCCAAAGGGGACTGTCCTAGGGCCCCTGAGCGAGGGGATCCTGCAGCAGGCCATCTCTGGGCTGCATGCTGGAGACTGGGACGGGGGGGGGGGGGCGGGGAGTGACCCTTGTTGTGATATTTTAGTAACTAGCACAGCCCAGTGTAGCCCATCTCCACAGGGACCCAGGCTGCCTGGTCTCTCAGCCCTGACATCAATCCTGAGGGGCCCACGCAGGCCTCTCATGTTTCTCCTGGGAGGCGGGATGAGGTGGGATGAGGCGGGGTTAAACGCCTCTGCTCAGGACTCAGACAGACCTCGGTTCAAGCCCCCAGTTACTTACTGTGTGACTTGGCCAAATGGCTCAAGCATTTCGGATCTCCATGTCCTTGTCTGTAAAATGGGGATTAAAAGCACCTACTTCATAACGTTATTATTGTTCTGGAGATGAAATGATGTAATGACCATAAATTGCTTAGTGCAATGCCTGGCACAAAGTAAGTGTTAAAAAACAGGAGCTGTTACAGATACTCATTATCTTTCCAAAGATAGCATGCTGGGGACTTGGGCTGGGAAGAGGGCTGCTCAGATGCTGCAGATGTTCATATGAAACATGATCTGCAGGCCCAAGAGATGGGCACGGACTGCCGGCCAAGCCAGGGAGGCCTGCCTGTTAAGGTGTGCAGGCCCCAAGATCCTCCAAGTAGATGCTCCACTCCGAACACCAGTATCCTGTTCATTTTCTCCCCGGCACTTGCCACAGTGATTATTTTCTTAGGCGCTTATTCTAGGGCCTGGAGAGATACTGGTCCAGAACAAGGCAGGTGAGGTCCCTGTCTTTGTGGAGCTCACTGTCTAGTGGGGAAGTGAATGTGCCTTTCATTCCCCCCCCCCACCCCCCGGCCGAGGCACCTTCACCCCGAGAGGCACCTTCACCCCCACAGGCACCTTCACCCCCACAGGCACCTTCACCCCCACAGGCACTTCCACTTCCCCACTAGACAGTGAGCTCCGCGAGGACAGGGACCTTGTCTGCCTTGTTCTGGACCACATCTCCCCAGGCCCTAGGGTACTGCCTGGCACATAGTAGGTGATAAATTAACAGCTTCATCAGCTGGGCAAGGCTTTAGAAGGCATGAGATCAGGAAGAGCTGCCAGAACACAGCCTCCATTGGGGATGGGTCAGGAGGGATTCTGGGGACAGTAGGTGGGTGTGCAGCTCAGAGCAGGGAAGGTGGTTCTGGGGCTGGTCCCTGCCAGACTGGCTGCTGGGCGGGAGCAATGCCCATCTCTCCACACCCCCCCTCCCCCCCCGCCGGCTTCCCCACCGCCCAGGTGAGCCTTCCCCAGACCAACAATACAAAGCAGGCTTAATGGTGGCACAGGCTCGCTGTGCCTTCCCCAGTAATGATTTAATCGCTTGTTTAGAATTTCCTGTGGCATTAATGATTATTCCCCAGAACGGGGAATAATTGGCTGCGCTCTCACTGTGAGCGAGCTCCCTGTTAGCGGGGAGCGGAGCACGTTCTTCTGTAATCTTCTTCTTTCACCTGCCTGCCACTCACTCACCGGGCGATAGAGATGGATGAGCTCATGTGTGCAGAGGGCTGGGAGCCACCTGGAGGCTGCAGGACCTGGCTGGGGCGAGGCGGCTGCAGGGATGGTAGGAAGACTGAGAAAGAGATGCACAGACATGCGGAGACCGATGGAGAAACAGCCAGAGCCAGGGACGGTGTGAGAGGAGATGCTGCAATCTGTGTTCTCGGGCCAGGTATCCCTACCCTTAGCTCTTAGCTTCTAGTCCTCCCCAGCTGCCTCGCTCTTGCTGTTTTACAGAACCTTCCTGCATGGATGCGCACCCTCCTGTGTGTGTGCGTGGACATCGCTAGTGCTGTGGTTCTCACAGAGTGGTACCCGGATCAGCAGCATCAGCAGTGCCTGGGCACTTGCTTAAAATGGGCCCTGCCCCAGACCCACCGAATCAGAAACCCGGCTGGAGGTGGAGCCCAGCACTCCAATAAGCCTCTTAGGCAATCCTGATGCACCCAAGTGTGAGATGCCTCGCTCTAATGTGTAGCGTATATAGAGATGTGTGGTGGGTGCATGTCTCTGTGAGCATGGCCACGTGTACACACACTTAGGGTGCCTGTGTGAGCATTCAGACCACTGTCCCCAGCCAGAAGCCAGAAAATGCCCAGGCAGAAACCAGGCCCCATCAGAGGGCCCAGGCGGCTGATTGTGGAGAGGGGTTTCAGGTCCAGCTACCCACTGCCCCACCATAGCCACTGTGCTTGGGAGGCCACAGGACCCCCCACCTGGGGAGTTTGAGGGAGAGGGTGTAAGAGGGGCCACCATCCCTGCCAGGGTCTCCATAAAGTAGGCTTGGGGGCAGGATCAATTGAGAGTTGCTGGCTCAGCCCAGACATCCCAGCAGGGCTCAAAGAGGGACCATATCCTGGCCCCCTGGGCCAGGGACTTGGAATCCTAGGGACCTGCCCCTGCCCTGCCCCTCCAGGAGCCACTGCTGTTGGGCTTTGAGGAAGTGAGTTTTCAGAGATTAAGCTATTTATGGAGAACTATGCAAGGCGGTGTGTGGGGGGGCAGGGGGGGTGAATTACCAGCTGGGAGCTAAGAGCGCAGCACCCACCTGCAGGAGCAGCCACAGCGTGGGCCTGTGGGTGATGTTTGGGGAAGGGGGAGTGGAGGTTAAAGATGGGGTGGGGAGGAGTGGGGAGAAGGAAAATGGGTGAAGCAGAGAGCAGGAAGCTGTGGGAGGTGGCAGACTGAGAGGAGTAAGGGAGGAAGGTAAGGGGAGGAGAAGGCAGAAGAGCAGAGGAGGGAGACACTCTGGGTGGAGGAGGCAAGGGAAGAAGCTATGGGGAGGTCAAGATGGAGAATAATGAGAGTGGTACTCCCAAAGAGGAAATCACAAATCACTGAGCATGAGGATGCTCCATGGGGCGGGGGGGGGGGGGGGGGGGGGGGGGCTCTCCGGCCCCAGGCTCACCTGAAGGAAAGGGCGTGGGCATGAAATTCACTATGAATCTGAAACAAATGAGAATGAGCTGCTTGCTGAGTTTTATATTTAACAAGACAGAAGAAATGGAAGGAATATGATTAATTAGAAAGTAATGAAGACCTTGCCAAAATAGCTTTTTCTCTAAAAATATAGAAGCAAAGAAAATACTCAGAAACCAGAACATATGCAAATTGCCCATCTTGGGCAGGTGCATGAGTCAGCAAGCCAAGGCACCCAGCCCTTAACAGTCCAGCTGGGCCTGGGGATGAGGGGGTGGTGAGGAGAGGGGGGAAGGGGAAGGCATTGGCCACCAGCCAAATCCTGCAAGGGTGCCCCGGACATTGAGATTATGTGCCTCCCCCCCCCCCCATGCTTCTCTGCTGGAGCATCCGAGACCCATTTGGGGGGAGACCATGGCAGTCCCCAGTCCTCAAGTGTCTGAGCCCAAAGCCCCAGCATCTCTCACTTCCTTTAATTACCGTGGGGACCGTCATCCATTAATTTTGTGCAACCCTTTCTGAACTCCTTTCTATTTTCAGCGTGTGAGGACCCCTTGGGAGTAACAAATTCGAGAAGCTGGACAGCAGCTGTGTAAAGCAGGACTTCCCTTTAGAAACCCTAAAGTAAGTAACTCCAGCTTCAGAGGGGACCTCCTTGCTCTGGGCTAATGTCTCCTTATCAGTAACTTGGGAGGTATGACTCACCACTCTCCCATCCCTTTGCTTCCACATTCCAAGTGTTATGAGTGTGGAGGTCAGACAGCCTTGGGTGCAGAGTGGGCTCGGTCATGTCCCAGCTGGGTGACCTTTGAGCAAGTCACTTATCTTTCTGTCCTCTGTGTTTCTACCTGAAAAAAAAGAAATAATTATGCTGCCTCTTTCAAAGATTGGGACATGAGGAAATAATGTACGTAAATCGCCTAAAACAGTTCCCAGCATGCAAGTTGTGGCTCTGTGCCAGATGCTGTTCCAGGCCCCGTGGGAAAACGATGAGCGAGGCAGGGAGACTGCTGCCCTCAGGGAGCTTACGTGCCGGGGGGAGGGGGGGGGTGTGGGGAGATGACCACAGGCCTGGAAACAAGCCCAGAGAGCGGACGTATGAGGACAATAAAACGGCGATGGGAAGGTGCGGGACAGATGGCTGATCTGAGAAGACTTCTCTGTTGAAGTGACGTTTGCACGGAGAAGAAGCCAGCTAAATGGACCTGGGGAGGAAGGGTTGTAATTAAACTCAGGATTTGAAAGTAATTCAGCCACATTTGCTGTATCTTGTAGGTTTCCTAGAATTTGACCTCCAGCCTTCTTCCCACTTTCCTTCCTTCTTGGGTTTCACCCTTCTCTGGGCTGAGAGTCGCCCTTTGTGTTCATGGGTGCCAGGCCTGAGCAAGGCGTGGAGCAGCAGAGGGGCTAAGAGCGCTGCCCCCTCCCTCCCTCACTGCCAAGCTGTTCCTCCCCTGGATCTCTGCCTCACTGGCTGCCCGGGGTGATGGATGCCTCCTTCCCAGGCTGAGTCATGTGCTGAGTCCAAGCTCTGGGTGAAGTCCCAGCCACTCCCTGCTCCTGAGGGGACGTGCACGCATTTAGCGTCACTCTGGCTGAAGCTGCAGAAGGGTCACCACTCAGAGCCACTTTCTCCAATCACACGAGGAAACGAGGCCTGGAGGGAGAAGGGGCTCCTAAGGTTGTGCCACCACCTGGCTTGAGGCTGCACCTCCAGGCTCTGTGTCCAGTGCTCTTTTCCCTGGCACACTTGGCTGTTTGGCTACATTTAGGGCTTTGTCAGGGTCTCGGAGCTGGGTTTGTGCAACCCCTTCTGAACAGCCTCCAGCCCAGTGCTCTGTGCAATTAGCCTCACGCGGGATCTGGGGCTGATCAGTAGTGACTCCTTAGAGTTCGTGGGGAGGATGTTTTTTTGTACATGCTGTTCCCACTGTCTGGAATATCACCCTAACCCCCAGCCTTGCTTATTGCCTAATAAACTCCAACTTCTTCGTTAGACCTCAGGTTAGTCACTGTTTCCTGAGGGAAGCTGTGCCTGACCTCCCCGACCTGCTCAAATGCCCCATCCGTGTTCTCACAGCCCATTGAGCTTCTTCTTTGAAGTTGTTAGTACACGTGCAGTGACATGTGGTTATTTGATTAACCCCTGTCTAGCCTACCAGGCCATCAGCTTCAGGAAGGCAGGAACCATGTATTCTTTTTACGGATCATTGATCCCTAAAGCCTAGCACAGTGCCTGTTATATAGTAGGGGCTCAGTAAATATTTGTAGGAAGAGAGCAAGAGGGCAAGGTGTTCTGAATTTCCATTGGGTTTCTGTTTGAGGTTTTTCTGGAGGAGGAAGAGAGGACATGGACATAACCAACAATATTTATTGAGCATCTACTGGATAGGCCTCAGTGCTAAGGTTCCTCTGCTGTGGATAAGAACAAGCTCTGAGGTGGCCAGAGAGAAGGGGGCTTTACTGAACCCTCTCTTAGGGTTGGTACATTGCTTTCACACACACTATCTCATTTCATTCTCAGAATAGGTCAGCGGTATTCTTCCCAGGTGAAGAAACTGAGGCTCCGAGAGGCCAAATGCGTTGTGTGTGAGGCCTGTGTATGAATCCCCTTCTTCCTTCAAACCTTAGAAGAGTCTGAGGGTGCCCGATGAGAGAGGGCACCACTGTGAGGGTGACTGACGGGAGGGACTCTATGTTTGGGTCAGGTGATTCCAAACTGCTCATTCACCCATTCTACAGACCCACAGCTGGAGGTGCTGATTATGCAGCAGTGAAAAGGCAAAGTCCCGGCCCTCGTGGAGCTTACATTCTGTTACAGGAGGCAGAGACCAAGCAAACTGTGAACTAGACATTGTCAGATAGCTGTAAATTCTGTGAAGGAAATAAATCAGGGTAATGAGCCAGTGGGTGGCTATGGGGAATATTTCAAGGGGAGTGTTCAAGGAAGGCCTTTCAGAGGAAGTGATGTTTGAACTGAGGCTAAATTATGAGAAGGCTCCAACCAGAACCAACTGCTCCGTTAGGGACAGGAGCACAGTCTAGGGCCCATGAAGATGTTTCAGTTTCTTTTAAAGTCAGTAAAGACAATGAACTTTTAGGCTGAAGAAAATACTTGAATATATCACATTAGTATATTCATGCTCCTACCAAAGCAACCATAAGATGTAATTTATAAAAAATATAAAACATATTTTTATGGATGAAGGCACTCACAAAAGAGGAAGTGCTTAGGGACCATGAAAGTCATAATGTGACCCTGGATCCAACTATGAGAAAAGCCGCAGGAGAGCATTCCAGGCAGAGGGAACAGCAAGTGCCAAGGTCCTGAGGTGGGAATGAGCTGGGCGTGTTCGGGGAATGGCAGGAAGGTCCCATGGCTGGGGTGAGATGGGTGGATTGAGAAGAGCAATGAGGGATGGGTTGCAGGCTCAGATCTCCAAAGATGTGTGTAGACAGATGCAGGCCAAGGTGAGGCAGGCGGATGCCCAGGGGTCACCACGGACTGCTCCTGGCTGCTTCTTAGGGTCAGAGTGGCGGGGCTCTGACCTGGCCCCATGCAT
Organism: Cnephaeus nilssonii; assembly: GCF_951640355.1. Taxonomy (NCBI): domain Eukaryota; kingdom Metazoa; phylum Chordata; class Mammalia; order Chiroptera; family Vespertilionidae; genus Cnephaeus; species Cnephaeus nilssonii. The sequence goes on along the minus strand of NC_137076.1, from coordinate 81,740,932 downwards.
CCCCTAAAGGGAGGGCAGAATGGAAACCTGCCTGTTGCAATCGCAGTCAAGATAATAGGCCCAGGCAGAGCCTGTCCTCTGACAACTCCCAGTCCCTAAGCGATTTCCTGGACCCCCGCCCACCCACGGAAAAGTGGGCTATGCCTCTGAGGCACCGTGATGAGCAGGTGTTGTGTGGCAGGCATTCCTGTGACTGGAGGGTGTTTCTGAGTTGGGGGAGCTAAGCCCCTCTGTGTTGGCCTCATTTCTGGGGCTCACACAGCCCCTCCCTGGGGCAGCCAGACTTGGGGGTGGGGTGGGGGTGGGGCTTCGGCAAGTGAGACACAGCGAGGAGCTATTTAAAGCTGCAGGCAGCTCGCCCCTTCTGTTCACGGCTCTGCCGGGTGGGAGCTGCCGTCGTCACGCACCCACCGGCGCCACAGGAACACAGCAGCCCAGGACACCCACACAGCGCTGTGGGGGGAGGGGGGCCTTCGGCACCCCACAGCCTGGCAGGGGGTCCTGCTGCTTGTGGGGCAGGGCAGATAAGGCAGGAGTGGACTTTGGACAGCCTCTCACTCCACCCCCTTGTTCCCATTCACAGCCCAGGGAGGCAGCCTAAATTTAGGTCACCCCCACACTGGCTACAAGTGTGACCAATTAACGGCTTTCCGAGGGTGTTGGTGGAGGTGGGGGGATCTTCAGGCCCATGAGGTACTGGGGTGGGGGGGCATCCCAGGCCTTGGCCGGGGAGCCTGGAGGACGAGGCCCCTCCTGCAGCTGGGGCTCCGGACTGAGCATGAGCATCCTCACCGGCATCACTCACACCTCCCGGTTCCAGAGCAGCAGTAGCGTGTGGGGGCTTCGCAGGGCCTGCAGGGGTTCAAAGCACCAGCCGTAGAGGCAAACGGGCCCAGGTATGAATCCAGGCAGCTGCCAAAGTCTCCGAGCCTCAGTTTCTTTCAGGTAAAAGTAACATCCACCTCATAGTGGTGAGGATATTTCAATTCAGGCATGGGGCTTCCCCGTAGCCTTGCCCCAAGTAAGCTCCCGATGAGCGGTGGCTTTGCCAATATTACTATTGTTGTCACGATATATTTTGAAATTGGTCTTCTCTTCCCCAAACCAGAGGCCATAGTGTCCCTGTTTCGGCTCCTGCGGATACAGACGCAGGCTGAAGGTGCTGGGAGCGGGAGTGGCAGGCAGGTTTGACGTTGAGTTGACTGTACGTGCTCTCTGTGGCCTGCACACACTCGGGCCCAGGGAACTCACTGGGACTCCAGCAGGGCCGCAGGGAATGCGCTGGAGAGTCCAGTGCGAGCAGACCCTCCGGCTCACAGACCCAGGCTCAGGCGCTCTCACGGGCTCCTCCGCAGGTGAGACCAAGGCTGGTGGGAACTGGGGCTCTTCTTTCAGGACCAGATAGATAGACAGGCAGACAGACAGGCAGAGGGACAGATCTCTGCAGGGTCAGCCCTGAAATACAGTCTGTCACATGCAGGTCCCTAAAGGGGAAGGGCTGTTAACAACCCACTCAACGGGCAGGGGGGGAAGAGGCTGGGGAAGCCGCGGGACAGTGAGGCTGGAAGCAGCACTGAGAAGTGGGAGCAGGGAGTCCTGGCCTGAGGTGCAAGTGGGGAGACAGGGGAAGGGCAAGCCAAGGGCAGGTCCCCAAGGAACCCCTTCTCATAGCCTTTCACCACACCCGTGTTCCATGTAATGCCTCCTTCTGCTCTCCCATACCCCCTTCTCCCCGTTCACCAGCCCTTGGACCCTCGCCCAATGTCCCGTCACTGCACTCCAGGTCTCCTCCACCCACCCAGGGTCCCCTTCATCACACCAATGCTCCTTCTCCCATCCCAGCCCTTCTCTGAACCCCCTGCGTTTTACCCCCTTAGGTTCACACTGTCGCATCCGATGTTACGACCCCCACCCAACCCCTTCACTATCCCACCCAGAGTCCTCTCTAGGCAGCCCCGGGTCCTCTGCCAAAGTCCAGGACTCCTCTCCAGCCCAGCTCCCTCTTCTGGGTCCCCATCACCCCATTCCATCATCGTGTTCCGAAGCCAGCCACCGGGAGCTGAATCAGAGCCACAGAGCTAACATTTTGCACACACGTCTCTCCAGATGACAGGCAAGATGGGCCTTCTGCCCTCAGCCCACACACACCCGTGCTCAGGAAGCACAGAGAGCCAGGGCTGCACCCCGCATGGCGGGGGGGGGGGGGGGGGCGGGGAGGGGCCTGGGGGAGCCTTCCCTTCTGGATAACTGGCCTGGCCCTGGCCCCTTGGGCCATGGCTCAAGGCTAGGACTCACCTTTTAAGGAGCAGAATAAATACCATGTGACACAGAGGCAGCCATGGAGCTCATATCAGAGACAGGACAACTGGGAAGGACAGGCAGAGATGGGGACTGAATAGAGACGGACATCAGAGACAGGCACAAGGAGAGACAGAAATAGGAAGAGAGACAGGGAGAGGGACTGAGGAGGGAACACAGCGAACAGGAAGCAGAGATGAGTGAAAGGAAAGTGAGGCACTGGTGAGAGCGGGGGAGGGAGAGGAGAAGGGACGTTGAGAGGGAAAGGAGCTGTCGCCAGGAGTGAGAACTCAGGAGGGGAGAAGCTGTCAGAAGCCTGAGCAAACCCCGAGGGCAGGCCTCAGAGCTGCTCAGGGAAAAGGAAGCCAGGGTTTCTGCGGAAGGACCCAGGGCTGCTCCCGAGGGAGCGGGCCCGAGGACCAGAAGGGAGCTGCTGGCAGGTGAGCCTAAAGAAACAGGGAGGACCGCGTACCCCCGAGCTGGCAGAGCCCAGGTCCAGACTCTGGCTGGGAAGGGTTGGACTGGTCCCAGCAGAGGCCTCCCAGTGCCAGCCCGGTGCTGTTTTGCTGCGGGCATTGCTTCTGCCCAATCATATTCAAGTAGCCACATTTAACTATATGCCAGTCACTTACATCCATTATCTCTTCCAATGCTTCACACCATGGCCAGCCAATTTTGCAGATGAGGAAACTGAGACTCAGAAACATGAAGTCTAGATCTAACCTCACTGCATTAGCTATGAACTTCTGCTTTCCTTGTAGTACCAGGAAGTTTCATCTCTGCTCTAACATCGTGTGATTCTGCAGATTCCCAGCACATACACATGTGTGGACCCCAGGAGACACACACGCACACACACACACACACACACACACACACACACACACACACACACGTGTTCCCAGGGGGGCTTGGTATCTGTCCTTCATCTGCCCCGTGGCTTCCCCACCCCCAGTCCCAGCATTTCTTGCTTCCTCTCCACAGTATCTCAGATCACCTCCCTCTAGCTCAGCAGCTAGCACGAGGATGACGTCATTCCTTTTATTTAAAGAAAAGGGCTGAGCTGGAGCTTCGGGATGGGAGTCCATCTGGGAGCAGGAGGCAGGTGACTGGCCACCCCAGTTCCTGGACCAGCCGCTCTGTGCCCCCAGCTGCCATTTGCTGAGTTGCTTCATGACCCCTGCCCCCTCTCCTGAGAGACACCCCCTGAGAGGGCCCTGCTCAGCATGGGAGAGACCGAGGGAGGAAGAAAAGAAGGTGCCAGAGGTCTGCAGGGCTCTGTGCTTGTTAAGGGCTCTCAGGGGAGACTGAGACTCCAGGACATTCAGTCAGTCCTCCGAGGCCGTATCTATGTGTGGCATCCCGGGAAGAGGGTACTGGGGAGGAGGATTGAATGGGGAGCCTGCTCCCAGAATTGCTAAGTCTAAGTTTTTCCTCTTTCATCCTCGAATGGTCAGGGTCTAATCATGTTTCGCTCTAGAACACCTGAGAGGGGCACCAGTGAGGAAAGAGCCCCTGTCAGAAGTGGGACCCTGGGCTCCCAACTCCCGCGCAGCCCTGGGCTCCCATGCCCCTTCCAGGCCTCAGCCCACTCCCTTCAGGGAGGCCTCTTCTTTGAGGGTGTGGAGCATTTGTTATTACCTCATTTAAATCTAGCAACATGGCTAAGTGCTTGCTACAACTATTGCCATCCCCACGTTATAACCAAGCAACTGAGGCTTGGAAAGGGTGAGCAGCCCGCCCCAGGCACACAGCGGGGAGCGGCAGAACCAGGGCGCATGCCCAGGGATGTCAGTTCCGAAGCCACGATCCTCTGCTTCTCACTATTCTTCGGGGCTCTCCCTCTGCTCCCTGGAGACCCGCACAGCTTCCCGCATGCCCAGTCTCTAACAAGGCTGAGGCGCGTATTAGGAGTCCACGAGCTCCTCTTCTCTGCAGCCCTATCCGCCGTCCTGTTTCCCCAGTCTGTTCCCAGCCCCTTACACGGGCAGTTCTCAGCGAGTCCCTGCCAGAAGCCGCGGAGATGCCTGTTCTGTGTTTTATTTAGCCACTAATTGCCTGCATTTAAAAGGCATCACTGTGCCACAGTCGTCCTCTGCTTCATGCCCTGATGCGTGTTTCTGCATGAAGGGACACTGGGGCAAGGGAATAAGTGAGAGAGGGGCCACGGTCTCCCCAATGACAGCTTTAAAAGCCTGACCCCAGAGCTGAGTGCCCGAGGATGTCAGGCTGTCACCCTGAGAAGTGAGAGGGGGCATGCAGGGGCTGGGCCTCTGCAGAAAGGAGGAGAGAGGTCAGGGCCCTGGCAGGGGCCAGGAAGGAGTGGGAGGGGACGTTCCATGTCCCCGCTCACCCCTAGGATGAGGGTCCAGCTGATGGAGCCCTACCCAGAATGCCTTGGGTCAAACTCAGTTCTCTAGCCCAGAGGACTCTGCAGTAAAGCAGCCATTCGGAAAAGGGCACAGCGCAGGCCTCAGCCACAGGTGCTGGGATCAGAAGGAGACGACATGGAAGGTGCCCGAAGTGAGGTGGCAGGTGAGGTGGGGGAAGCACGGGAAGGCGGAGGTAAGTGGGTGAGACAGGTGGTCGACGGCAGGTAACCTGTGTGACAGCCCCAGGCGTCCACCTGGGGTTTTCCACCCGCTCGGAAAGCGCACACGCTGGAAGGTGAAGAGAAAACTTGTTTCCCACCATTTCCCAGTCACTTCCCAGTCTAACTCTGAGCCAAAGAGCATCTCACTCTGACCCCAACCTCACACCAACAGCAAATCTACACGTTAGCCACAACCCTGCTGACCCTCATCCCAACCAGAACTTTACCCCCAATCCTGTCACTGACACCCCAAAGTCCACCCTGAATTCTCACCCTAATAGCAATAATCCTAGTCCTAGTTCAAACCCCAACCTCAACCTTGCTCTCATCTCACTCTATCCCTAACTCCATCCTCATTCTAACGTCCAGGTCAGATGGACATCCACCTCCGGCTTCCTTTCCAGTCCTTCGTTCTCACCTGACCCAGCCCTTTCTCCAACCCAAGTCAACCTCCCAGCTGCCCCTGCTGCCAGTGCCTCACCCTGACACTATGCCCGGCGGTGGCTTGGTGCCATGACGCCTGGACTAGGCTGAAGGTGGCTTAGAGGGCTGCCACCTTGAGCTAAACCACCCATCATGGGAACTCTGGGGCAGTGCCTCCCAGGCCTCAGAGCCTCACCTGCTGTGCGCAGCTCTGCAACCAGCCCAGTGACCCAGGACACGGGCAGGGGGGTGACAGGCCCCGACCGAGGAGCCATGCTTCTCCTGGGGAATGGCGAGGAATGAGCCCTCTGCAGAGCAGCCCACCACTGCCACGCCTCACACCTCGCGGGGTAATTTCTACACGGCGAGGGCTGAGCCTAACGGGCCGGGCCGCCTGCTTCCAGCCAGATGGGCAATCCGGGAGAGCAGCCCCAGGGTCTCCCACAGACGGAGGGGCTCTGCGCTCCGCTGAAAGGCTGACATTTACATCTGTGAGGAGAGAAGGGCTCTCTGAACGCGGGAATCCTGCAGCCACTGGGAGGGAAGAGCAAGTTACAGCCGTCCTGAGCCCCGAGAAGCAGGAAAACTTCCTCTCTGGGGATGGGCATAAAAGTCATCCCTGTTAGGGGCTGGAGTGCCAAGGAGCCGCCGTCTGAGCTCAGCAAATGCCAAGTGATTAAGCCTCCAATGTGCAAAGCTTTCCAAGCAGCCCCTCCAAGAGCAGCTCTTTGTACTCGCACCCTGTTCCCGAGGCCCACCACCGTCCACCCTCCAGCCACCTGGTGATAAGCACCAGCCGTTGCCACCGCATGGGCTGGCACCCCCCTCCCCCAGCCCCCTGTCATCACCCGCCCCTCTTCCTGGGGTCTGTCTGTCTGTCTGCTCAGATGGGGAGCTGGCTGGCCGGGCTGGCCGCCAGTTCTGCATTTCCTGCCGGGCCCAGTGCGCTGTGGTTGCTCACCAAACGCTAACTGAACATTTGCTCTAAACTTTCTCCTGCTTCATTTCCCAGCAACTTCCACTTCCTGGGAGGTGGGATGGTGACTTCCACTCCATCCTGCGGGGAACGCAAGATGGCCAAGTGGTCAAGAGCTCCAGCTCTAGGGTCAAACAGACATGCCTGGGTGCTAACAGCACTTCCGGCCCCACCATTTGCTAGCTGTGTGACCTCGGGCAAGGTGTCTGCACTTCTCTGAACCTCACTTCTCTATTTTGTAAATGAGGATAATTATGGTACTTATCGCACAGAGTTGCTTTGAGAATTCAATGAAGGAGCACACAATAAGTGTGTGTGTATAAAGTATTGAGCATAGTAGCCAGCACACAGTAGGTCTGCAGTAAACACTAGCTATCCTAAGGATATGGCTACGGATACTGGTGGCCTAACTTCAAGAGATCACTTTGCATCCTTCTCTTTGATATATTTAGAGTGCTGTCTGAAATACTCACTCCCCTCTCTCTCTCTCTTTTTTTAAAATATGCTTTTATTGATTTTAGAGAGAGAGGAAGAGAGAGGGAGAGAGAGATAGACACAATGAGAGAGAAACATCAACATCATCAACTGCCTCTTGCACGCCCCCTTCTGGGGAATGAGCCTGCAACTTGAGCATGTGCCCTGACCAGGAATTGAACCAGTGACCTGTTGGTGCATGGTGGGTGATCAACCACTGAACTACACTGGCCAGGCCCTACTCCCTTTTCTCTTCATCCCCCAAGACATAGTCCTTTCCCCTTAAAGCTGAGGCCAGGGAATCCAATTATTCATTCATTCAGTCACTCATTCCTAGCTTTATCTAACAAATGTTTATACATCGACTGCTCTGGGTCAGGCTGGGAGATAAGTAAACAGGTCGAGGTCCCTACCCTCACAGAGCTCATGGCCTAGAGGGGAGGGAGCCCACTTGCTTGCCGCACTAGGGGGCACACAGGAGGATCTCCTAGCTTAAGGGACAGGCTTCCTGAAGAGGAATTGGTCTAAGCTAACTTCTGGAGGACAGGTAGGAGTTAGCTAGGGAAAGAGGAGAAAGAACGTTCCAGGCAGGGGAAACAGCTGGGCAAAAGCCTGGGTGGGAAAGAACACACAGATTTAGGACTTTGAGGGTGTTCAGAGTGGAAGTGGAGCCAAAGGCGATCACAGAGCTCTTTCTTCGGGGATCGGACCTGGCCCGAGCTTTCCCTTCTCTCCACACACAGCCTCTGCCTCAACAAGGGGACCCGTCCTGTCCTGAGCCCCTGGCTGGTTGTTGGGGTGGGAACTAGGGAGAGGAGTTCACACCCTGCGAGGGCCTGAGATGGACAGAAACCAGGAGGAGGAACATTTCCAAGAGCCAGCACGACCAAAGCATTAACTCCATCTTCATGCTCCATCCTCCTAACATGACGAGAGCCTACTCTTCCTGGTTCCATTTTACAAATAAGGAAATTAAGGCACTTGAGTTTCTCAGAAACATGAATGTGGCCCTGGTGTCAGTCCCCAGAGCCTGTGTTCTTCACCACCAGGCCACCTGGATGCAGGACAGTGCTGGGGGAGAGGCCAGGAATAGGAAGGCAGCGGGGGGGGGGGGGGGGGGGCGGGGGAATGGAGCCTTCTGGGGGGTGACGACCCTTGGCCTCTTGACCAGCCAGTGTCCCAGACACAGACCCCCGAGCAAGTGCCTACCAGTCCCCTGGAGGGACAAAGCCTCCCATTCAAGTCCTCTGATGATCTATGCTCCCAGCTGCTCAGCTCCTTGCAAAGCATTTTCTCTTAATAGCCTCCCATTCAGCAGGACGGCTGCAGCCCACATCTGCGGAAACCAGGCCATGGCAACTCCTCCTACCAGGCCAGCAAGGCTGCCACAGACATGGTTGCCACGTCCCAAGTTACCCCCTCTCCCCAAGCTTCCCCTTGTCCCTTAAGTCAGGAATCTTCCAACCTCCTTCCTCCTCACCTGCAATTTCCAGGACTCGGCCTATAATGGGGACAGAGTTGAGATCCTTTCCCTCAGGCCAGTCTGTCCTAACTTTTCTCGGCAAAATGTGTCTGAAAAGGTGAGGATGGGAAGCAGGAGGAAGAGAAGAGCTCCTGGGTTCTAATTTACCTCCAATTTGCTGTGTGGCGTTGGAAAAGTCACTTCACTTCTCTGGGCCTCCTGTTTCCCCAACTGTAGAATGAGAAGGTGGCCCAACCATGGATTCAGACTGCCTAGGTCTGAACCCTGGATCCTCCACTAACAAATCATGTGACCTTTGACATACCTCTCTGAACCTGTTTCCTCAACTTTATAAATGGGCTTCAGAACCAACTGAGCGGATTAAAGGAGACAATCCTTGCGAAGCACTTAGCATAGTGCCAAGCTCACAGTAAACAATCAATAAATGTTAGCTATAATTATTATTATTACCATAATAGACATTTCCCAAACTTTTTAGCTGTAGAATTTTTTTCTTTTCAAACACAGTTTTCAAGTAGAAACCGGATACTATATGTAAAAGGTACAGTGGTGGGGGAGGGTTTGTGCACCACTGGACAAAGAGGGCTCTTCCAGCTCCTCCCAGCTCTGGCCCTGAGTGGCCTCTGGTTTTGACAAGGTAAGCCCCCAACTTAGATGACTGTAAGACCCTCCTGAGAGTGTTTAAAACCCATTTCCCAGGTCCCACCCCCAAGGCTCTCACTCAGGAGATCTGGGGTGAGCCAAGACAGGAGATCTTGTGAAAGCATCCCAGGTGGTTCTAATGATCTCTAGGCTCGGGCCCCACTAAGGTCCTCTCTGGCCCTTAGTGACATCAATACTTTGAGCACAAAGGCCTCCTTCCCCATCACCCTCTCTGAGACTGAAAACCAACCCACACAGGCGCAGCAGGCTCCAATTGTTCCCATAGCCACGCTCATCTCCCAGCCTTCATCAGGGTTCCCTTCTGTGAGTTCTTTCTCTGAGCCCTGATCAAAAGGGGACAGAGAGAAAGTGCCTCGTTCCCTGCCCAGGCCCAGCCCTCAGTCACACATCTTGCCCCTCCGGTCCAGGCCTGCCTCTTTTGATAAAAATGTCTAAATAGCTACTGACGGCTTACCGTGTGCCAGGCACCGTCCTAAGCTCCTTACCTTGATCATTTTGCTAAATCCTCACAAAGCCGGGTGCGGTATGAATTATCATCACCCCAACCTGACGGATGAGAAAACCAAAGCATAGAGAGGTTAGGTGACTTGATCAAAGTCACACAGCTCTAACCAGCCAAGATGAAACTCTAGCCTAGGTCTGCCTGGCCCCATCACTCATGCTCTTAACCACTCTGCTGACGTCCTCCCTCTGGTGCCCCCACGCCTGACCTTACTCTATTAATCTCCACTCCCCACTTCCCACATCCCCAGAGATCTGCTGGAGTCTCTCCCAGGAATGTGGCTCTGGCCACAGCTCCAACGGCAGGCAAGACGCACCCCGGGGGGCTTGCTCTGACTGGCTGGCGCCTGAGAATGCCCTGGGTTCAGAGTTGGGGGTGAGAGGACAGGCACTCCCTTGAGAGATCCCAGATGCACTGGTGAATGCAGCCACCCTGCCAGCCCCTCCTAGGCAGACCCCCATCGGATCTTCCATCTACCATGTGACATCATCCATGCATCCGGCTATCAGGTCGGCTGCATTTACCAGCCCTGGTCATCTGTCAATCTTCTTTCTGACATCAGAGTCCACCAGATGGTCCTTACATGCTTCTTAGCTCATCCATCAGTCAGTCCCTCTCTACAGACCCAGGGCCTTGATATGTGAATCCCCAGGGTGGAGATCCATGACTCCAGGGTCAGTGGGAACAGACCTAGCCATGGTCCCCACAGACCTTATAATCGGACACCCCCCCGAGTCAGCATTCACCCAGCAGCCCCCCAGGTCATGATGCAGAACAGACCCCTCTTCCTGCCCCCATTACCACATCATCTCCCCTGGTGCCAGCTGCCCTCACGGCTGAGGGACCTTCCCCTTTGTGACCTGTCTTGGTAATGTGGAAGGTGATTAACAGCAATCATGCTTGAGTTTGACATCCAGGCACGGCCACTAAATTGAGGCTCACAAAGCCTCCTTGACATCCAATATGTTATATGCTTTTCCCCTTAATTAGGAGCTAAAGTGGATAAATATGAAGTTGCCATGGCAACAGCCTCCCGGGTTGGTGGAGGGATGCAGCTCAGTTTCTGGTGGCTGGCTGGCTGACATGTTGGCTGACGGAGCAAGTCGGCTTCTGGGGAGGGGTAGGATAGAGCCCCCTCCCACTTTCCTGGACCCCGCCTCCCAAGCCCCAGTTCTCCTTATCCTCTTCATCACTTCTCACCAGACTTCGCTGAGCCTGGGGATGCCCCACCTGGACCATGAACCTCAGTTGGCCTTACCCCTCCTGGAGCAGATGGGGAAAGTTAGGAGGAAGCTTGCTGCCTGAGGCGTGAGCGGCAGATGAAATCTAACGCCCAGACCTCCTGACTTCCAGACCGGCGTCCAGAGTGGTTCGTAACCAACTTGGGGTCTTAGATTCCTTGGAGAATCTGCTAACAAACAGCTTGGATCCTCTCTTGGAATACACGTTCCGGAGGTCCCTGGACCCCCTTGAAGTTTGTCTGTGTACCCCACCCAGCTGTTCCTCCAAAGTTTGACCGCCCACAGAAACTCGTGCCGAGTGTATTTGTGCAGTGAGCCTTCACTCTGTCATTCCTGCCCTCCTCCCTGATGCCCCTCAGCCTTCTCTCCCGCAGCCTGCCCTTGGTGGCTGAAGGGAACAGCTTTCCCAGCTCTGCAGGCACAGGGTGGCCTACATAGTTGCCTTTTGCCTGGGAGTCAGAGGCTTGCGGTGTTGGGGGCAGTGATGGGGGAGCAAAGTCAGTCAGATCCTAGAGGAAATCTCAGCAACGTGGGCCTGCGATCAGCCACAATGTTGGTTTCAGACACAAGTTAGGGCTGAGTCTGCTTTTTAAATGTCATCAACTAACAGTTGAGCGTTTACTATGTGCAGTTTCTCACGTTATCTCATTTAATCCTCGGCAATCCTATGGGGCAGGAGCTATAATTATCCCTGCTTTACAGAGGAGAAGACAGATTCAGAGCAGGTTAGCCACTTCTTCAATGTCACACAGCTGGTAGAGGAGTCGGGATTTGAACCCAGGTCCGTCTGACTGCAGAGTCCAAGCTCTGACAACTACGCCCTCCTGCCACTCGAACGGCCTTTCTCTGACCTACAGCAATGACAGTAGCAGCTGTGGGGTTTCAGCCTCGGAGTCTAAAAGCCTCCTGCTGGGGAGGTGGGGACACTGAAAAAGTCCTCCCTCTCTGCCCCCAGCTCTGCTGTGAGGGTGGGTGGAGGAGAGTCTGGGCTCATGCCCCATACGAACCTCCCACTGAGGAAGAGCCAGCCCCCAGCACCTTGGAATAGAGGGCAGGTGTTAAACCTTGAAGGAGGAAGCAGGGGTTCCACTCAAAGAGCTCACAAAGGAAAGCACCTCAGAGCTGCCGAAGTTCTATTTTCAGGAGACCAAACTGGGTCTTTCTTCTTTTCCACCTTTTCCTTCTCTCCCAAAGATCTAGCGCAGAGCTGCATGTTCAGGCAGGGAGAGGGGGCAGCACCCCACCCCACCCCCAATCCAGAGGATGTCCCCTCATTACAGCCATCAGGCCCAGCACCTGTGCTGGCAGGTGGGAGGGAGGATTGTCCCACCTTCCTGAGGAGCTGGGACTTGGGGCTCCTCCTGCACCCCTGCACCATATGGTATGGGTGCTGGCAGCAGGAGCTCGGGCTGGTGGCATGGCCCCCAAACTTCCTTTTCTTCCAGTTCTGACTAAAAATAGACAGAGCAAGGACACAGCTTATGCTGTCAGACAGTGTGTGTGTGTGGGTGGGGGGGATGCCTGTGCAAACAACGCCCCCTTTTCGGCACGTGAGACCCAGCTCCCAGTTTCCCCATATACACCCCTGCTCCTACAGCCTTCCTCTGCTGTAGCTGTCATTGGTCCAGGATCCAGGATGGGGGCGGGGGCAGGGCGGGGTGGGGTGAGTGGGATTTGCTACTTTTCTCCAAAGTCTCAGGGAACATTCTCATTGGCCTCCTTCAGGAGGGTCCAGGCCAGGGCTACAGTCTAGAGGAGCAGAAGACCTGACTTCAGAGCTTTCCTCCCCTTCTTACCCCAAGTCATGTGAGGGAGGGGCAGGCTGCCAGGACTGGGGCCCCTCATACCTTTCAATATTGGAATAGTGCCCGGAAGCCCAGGCAGCTAAGCAGAGCTGAGAAGGGTCGGGAGGGAGCATGTGCCCTCTAAGCCAAGGGTCTTACATTTCTCAGGAGGATGACTTCAAGCCTCAGGGTCCCTCCTGCCTCTCGGCCTTCCTGCAGGTCTCCTCCTTGGGTGATTGACAGCAACCACAGCCAACTTAGTCTCCGTTTGGGTGCTTGTTTCCTGTGGGCAGCACCCTCCTAGCACACCCCTCCAGCAGACAAGCCCAGGAGGGGGCTGTCATAGGGGTTGAGGGAAGAGCCTGGCATCCTCTACTTTGCCCCTCTGCCTCCCACCTGCGCCCCAGCTGCGCAGTCTGAGCTCTGCTCAGGGACACACACACACACACACACACACACACACACACACACTTTCCCCGACAAGGCATGACCATACAATCACACACCGGGTCCTGAGGCACGAGGAGCTGGTGCTGGGCTGGAGACAGGCACACAAAAAATACTTCTACCCCAGTTCCCTGTCACGCAAGGAGATGGTTTTCACCTGAGGTCCGAGCCCAAGCCTGAGACCTATTCTGATCCCCCACCCCCACTGCAATCCCATCTAGGCACACGAATGGCCCCAGATCTCTGCTCCTTCAATCGCACCTGAGCAGTGGGAGAGAGGAAGCGGTTTGCTGTTGTATCCCAGTGCCTGGACAGTGTCTGGCACACAGTAGGTGCTTAGCAACATCTGTTGAATGAGTGAATGAAAGAATGAATAACTGAATGAACCGGAGGCAGTTATGACTCAAGACAGGGAAGGAATCATTAAAGCCATCATTATGGTATTTCTGCAACAGGGCTGGACTGAAAAATGAGAGAGCCAGGGACAGGCTAATAATTTGGTGCCTCTTCAAACCAACGCTCTTCTAATATTTGTTCAATATTTATTCGGAAGAGGGGCTGCACGGGGCCTGGGCAGGAAGGGGGGCTCCCCCGCTGCAGCTCTCAGCCTCTCCCCCATCAGCCAGAACAATTCAGCTCCGGCCCTGACCTCGCCAGTTAGTTCCACTAAGCTACGCCTAAACCTGTGGTTCCCCAGGTGCCCCTCCTCTGCAAGGAGCTTAATGAACAGTTGTTGAAGCCTGAGCGCCCGTGGGGATCTCACCTCTGTGCCCAGCAGCTTATGGAAGTGTTCCTGCCACCCCCTCCCCCCCCCCCGGAGGCTTGTGCCTGGTAAACACTCTTTTCTCCAACTCGTTAAGTGACCAGTGAAGCCTTAGTGCCCCTCAGAGAGGGGCGCCCCGGGCAGCTGCCTGGTGGGCTGCCCTCCGTCGGATCCCTTCTCTGGTGACTCTGGAGGGGAGCAGCGGGGAGGGGTCTCCTCAGTGCCCTCTCCAGCTCCTCACAATCTCCTGCCCCCTTACACAGGAGGGAAGCTCAGGGTGGGTAGTGTGTGGAGGAGTCAGCCCCATTGTTTATAGCTCCGAGCAGGTGAGAGGAGCCTGGCCGACAGCTAGAAGGGACTCCCACTCCCTCCCAGGGAGCTCCAGGGGCAGGCCCCTGCTCTCTGCCCGTTCTGCAGGCAGTGTCCCGAGCCCAGAGAGTGCCGACAAGCCTGGGTGGGTGGCCTTAGAGCTGCGAAGTCATGCTGTCTGACTCCCCTTCCCCAGGGGCTGCCTGGGAAAACCAGATGTCTGGCCAATGAGGCGATCACCGGAGCAAAACCTTTATGTAAATACACAGTCACTCACTTCCATGTCCTCCACTCTCCTTGTGCCTGCCTCCCCTGCTTTCCACATCCAGCACCCCCTTCCGACCCAGCACACCTGCATCTGCACCACAGCCTCCCTGCAGCTGCCTTCCCGCCCCCACCCCATACCAGCTTCTCCATCTCTCTCAGCCCCCTGCTCCCTGAGCAGCATAAAATGAAAACTGAGCACCTGTAGTGATGAATAAATAGCAACAACATGAACACTGACTGTTTCTTGAGCACGCTGTGTGCCAGGCACTGGGCTAGACACTTCTTTATGATGTTACTCCTGTATTCCTCACAGAGACCCCGAGACATGTACCCTGCGTCCCTCGGGGTGAGGCTCTGAGGTCAGAGGCCCAACTTTGTCCCTTACCAGCTGTGTGATTGTAGGAACATCATTTAACCTCTCGGAGCCCGTTTCCTCATCTGCAGAATGAGATTGATTTACTTACCACATTAGGGCTGTGAGGATATAACGGAATAAAGTGCTTAGCCAGTGCCTGGCATATAGTCAGACTGGCTCACGCTATTGTTACCTTTGTTATGTTCTTCTTAGATGAGGAAGCTAAGGAGGTTAAGTCATGTCACGTGTGGCTAGAACATGGCAGAGTCAGGCTTCTAACCAAGGCCTCCCAGTCTTGTCTGAGGGGCTGCAGTTTGGGGCCCGGTCAGATACCTCCCTGTCCCCGACTCTGCCCACCCAGGGTCACAGGCCCCTCTTTCACCTTGCCTGAGGGAAGGAAACTGGGACTGAAGGAGCTGGAGCCAGCCTCTGCGGCTCCCCAGTGACAGCCAGCATCCCACAATGCTCTGGGGATGTGTGCACACGCCCACCTGCGGGGCCTGGAGGAATCCAGGCTTTACACTTGAAAGGTAATTCAGTCCCCCGTGATTCCTCCCCTCCCCCACAGCGCTGGGTGTTCATGACGACACAGACCCAGTTTCAGAGAGTGAGCCGGCAAGTGCACGAGTTCTGGCTCAGGGAACCTTGCTGCATTATGGAGACACAGCCCACCCCAGCTTCTCATACCTCCTCCGGCCTTGGCAATGTCCACCCTTTCTCCCGCTCGCCTGATCCAGGCTCCTTGTCGCAGGGCATGGGGAGCTGAAGAAAGGGTGACGTTCTATCTCCCTGACTGTCCCTTTTCCTGCTCCCAGTCCCCAGACCCAGGGCCACTTCTCATCAGAGTGGACAGGATGCCTGCTCCTGTGTATCCCCCTTCACCTGCCACCTCCCTCCCCTCTCTCCTCACCCCTGCTTCTCTCCACCCAGTGGCCTGACTCAGCCCAGGCTCAGAGCCTGGTGCCCAGCGCTTGGGGCTGGGGCAGGAGGAAGTTCCTGTTTAATTAATAATGAGTAATAAGTCAACATGTAATTAGAGGATGCGGCACGTGGCCGTGCTCCGTGGACTCTGCCCTGGGGGAGTAGGCTGAGCTCTTTCCCACAAGCCCCTCCTGCCAGGTACCCCTGTCACCGCCCTCCCAGGTGTCCTGTGGCCAGCTCTCTGACAGGTAGTCCCCATTTATTCAGCTCTCAGGACCGTCCCCACTCAGTCCTGCTTTAAAATATATATATATATATATATATATATATATATATATATATATATATATATATATTGATTTCAGAGAGGGAGAGATAGAAACATCAATGATGAGAGCACATCATTGATTGGTTGCCTCCTGCACACCCCCTACTGGGGATCAAGCCTGCATGTGCCCTTGTCAAGAATTGAACCTGGGACCCTTCAGTCCGTAGGCCGACGCTCTATCCACTGAACCAAACTGGCCAGGGCATCAGTCCTGCAATTGTGGGGACCCCAAACTCTCCTAACATCAAAACTTCCTGAGGGGTCAGGCTGGTCCCCCATCTCCACCAAGGCCTGGAGTGCTTGGAACAAGAAGTCCCCAAAGGAGCCCACGGCAAGTCAAGCCCCACAGCTCTCCTGCCTCCCCCATTTGGCTCCTACATTCTGTCTCCTCCATTGGCATTTCCCCCAGTCTACCCACCTGCCAAGCAGGGGGCCAGCGATGCCACTCCAGGGACTCCCCCATCCCACCCAGTTTCCTGTCTTCTTCCTCTCTAACACCTGAGGGGTGATAAGAAGGCAACACTGCTCCCCCACCCTCCACACCCCATTGTCCACGGAGAAGCACGCTGTCCCCCAGTGGCTGTGGCTAGCTGTGGCCTGGGGACCAAAGGGTGTCAGGCTCCTTGGAGTGTGTCAGGTCCAGTGTGTCTGGGGTGAGAGTTAGGGAGCACTTAGAGACACCTCTGAAAGGCCGGGAGCCACCGGGTTTCCCAGGAGCCTAGGTAGCGCTTATGCCATCACTCTCATCCACCCTGTGGACCTGCTTGATCAGGTTCATCCCTGACCCCTCCACTCTGAACATTTTTGGTACTTTCACCTGCTCTTTAGATTTAACACACGCCCTACTCACACACTCCCACCCAGCACTGTCCAGCAAAGGGCCTGTCACAAAGTGTCAATTAACCACGAAGTGACAACAAACCAGATCAACCTTCCCAGGAGCGCACGGCAGGTCCTGAGTGCTGGGCAAGGGCTTTGTAAACCTTGGCCTGCTCAGGCCTCACAGCAGCCCCGAGAGGAAGGGGAAACTGTGAACCTCATTTTACAGTTGAGGAAACAGAATCTCAGGGAAATTAGGTAATTTCCTGGCTCACCCAGCCAGGAGGGGCTGAGTTAGGAATCACTCTAGAGCAGGGGTCCTCAAACTACGGCCTGCGGACCGCATGCGGCCCGCCGAGGACATTTATCCGGCCCGCTGGGTGTTTTTGCCGCCACTGCCTGCCCTGCTTAGCAGCCAACTTAGCAGTGTGCATAGGAATTTGCTCATAGTTGTTTTTTTAAACTATAGTCCGGCCCTCCAACGGTCTGAGGGACAGTGAATTGGCCCCCTGTTTAAAAAGTTTGAGGACCCCTGCTCTAGAGCCCAGTTCCTCATCAGGAGGTATTTGGCTCCCCATCATATGGTCATTAATGGAGAAGGGGGTTAGGGACGAGGGAAGGATGTGGCTCCTGTACGTGCATGGGGAGTGAAGTGGGAGGTGAGGGAGTGTCAGGAACAGGTTCCAGAAAGTGATGTGCAGAGGGGATGTGCAGTGTGGACAAAGGGGTGAGAAGTGGAGGGGAGAAGTGTGTGAGGGGTGAAGAAGGTGAGCTGGGGAGGGGGGAGGTGTGAGGAGTGAGACTGGGGGGGAGGGGAGTATCAGGCATGTGAGAGGGTAGATGGGGGAGTGGTATAGGACCAGAGGTATGAAGGGGATGAGGAGTGAGGGGTGAAAGGGCATTGCGAGGACACAGTAGGAGGTGGGGGGAGTGTCAGGTGTGTGTATGTGTGTGTGTGAGGTGGAGGTTGGGAGGTGTGAGGCTATGAAGAGTGAAAAAGCAGTGTGAGGACAAGTGGGGGTGAGTGTCAGGTGTGTAGGGGTGTAAGAGGCACGAAGTAGTTGAGGGAGAAAGTGGGAAGGCATAAAGGAGTGTGAGGATTGGGAAGGCCTCTGAGCATCCTGAGGTCCTGAGCAGGGCAGAGGCGTAGAGGAGGCGTGTGGGCAGCATTGGGAGGGGTGGGTAGATCTAAGGGACTTTGACAGTTCGGTTTTAGTCCCTGTCCACATCCCCAGCTGCCGCAGCCCCACCAAACCTGGCCTCACTGCCAGGCTCATTTCAGGGATGGGTGGAAATTTCCATTTCAGCAGAATCCATTTGTAAAGCCCTGGAGCTTTGAGCCTCACTCCGCTCTGCCTGCCTGGCTCTGCCCGCCTGGCTCTGCCCGCCTGGCTCTGCTTACCCAGAGCCCCACTCTCTACCCCAGCCCTCCCCCTACTCTCCCTCCCCAGCAGGCAGAGCCTGGGCTCAGGGCCTGGCCTCCCCCTGACCCACTACAACCTCACCCCAAATAGCCTTCAGAGGGGCCCACCCCTGCCGAGCACCTTGACATCCTGGGATGCCCCAAGGGTCTCAGATGTGGGGGATTGGTCACTGTCTTGCCCTTGAGTTCCATCAGCACAGTCTGTGCCCACTGCCCCCTTGCCCAGTGCCGAGGGTGTGGTGACATCACAGGATAGCAGGAGGGGACAGGCTCTTCTCTATAATCCTAGTTAGGCCTTTTAATTTCTAGATGGGGAAATGGAGGCCCAGCAAGGAAAAGGGACTTGCTTGTCCAGAGCGACACGACCAGCTGGTGTACGGAGCCATCATGATCACACAGCCTAGAGGAGGAACTGTAGGAAACAGCCATGCAAACTTAGGTTCGAATCCTGGCTCTACTGAGGGGGCGTGCCTTCCACACGTGATTTTACTACTCGGCACCTCAATTTGCTCAAATGGTGCTCATGACCATTGCCCCAGGCTGGTGTGAGAATGGTGAGTTGACCACAGCTGATGCAGCAAAGTGGGATGGGCCCTCCAGTCCATGGACAGGCAGAAGCAGACACCACCTCTAAACTCTGGCCCTTCGCCTTATTCCATACCTTCCCAGGAACCACAGAAACTGCTGGAACCAGCAGGGAGGACATGAGGCTCTGAGAGATATGCTGTGGGGTTCTTGGGTAGGAGGTGAGGGGTCAGGTGGGGCCATTTCACTCAGGCCTCTGGGCAAGGCCTTCCTCCTCCAATAAGGAGTGGCCACTCCAGACTCGGGGCAGAGGGGTGAGTCCCTTGCGTCTAAGCCAAAGTTCTGCATGGGGAGGAAGACTGAGCTCCCCACAGGCAGGGCCTGTCTTCCTCACTTCTGTATCCTGGCACCGCACGTAGCAGAGAGGGTACACTGCCCTGCCACAGTGGGAGGCAGCTCAGGACAGATCTTATTAGCCGGTACAGGGAAAGCACCCAGGACCATCTGTCCTAGCCTGCTCCCTGCCCAAGTCCCTCATCCTGTAGCACGTACCCCAACGCATCCTCCAACCGCTGCCCTCCTCCCTCTGCCCTCACAGGAATCCCAGGCCCCATCTGCTCCAATTCCCTGCATCTCCCCTGAACATCTGCACTGCTCCTGAAATCTGGCTTCAGGCTCCATCCAGAGGGAACAGCTGGAGGGAAGAGGAGACCCCTGGGTCCAGTTAGACCTGAGCTGGGGCCAGGGAAGCCTCTGCCTGACCCTCCTCTCCCCCCTGCAGCTGCCAGAATGAACAGGCCTAACAGGACCCTGGCCCCCATCTCCTACTTCCCCTACCCTTGGGTACCCCCTCACCTGTAGAGTGGTAACTGTTCCCTTCTCTCATGCACACATAACACAGCCTCCCCAACAACTGCCCAAGGGTCACTCCATTCTCTTGAAGGAAAGGTAGAATCTGAATTTTATATCACTGAATTGTACTCTGAAAAATGGTTAAGATGGTAAATTTTATGTTATGTGTACTTTACCACCCAAAACAACAAACCCAAACCATAATCTGCTTATGTGTTTAGCTTTGAGCTCTATATGCAAAGGTTCCCAGGGCTTCATAGCAAGAGCTGTGCTCCAGAACTACACGCCAGAGCACAGTCTGCTCCTCCGCTCCCACTCTCCTTGGTGGCAGTAGTGGGATCCTTTGATCTAGGGAAGCAAAACTTCTGAGTCCCAGGTCAGAGTCTCAGCCTACGAGAGCTAGGGTGGAAATGACCCTTGCCTATATTCTCTTTCCCCATCACTTCTTCCCTACTTCCAACTCCCTATGCTCTACAGACAAACCAAGTCTTTTGTTGTTTTGGGAGAGGGCCTCTGCTGGGCGGGGTGCTCTCCGTGGTCCTGAACCACCAGGTCTGGAGCACAATTACTTCTCCCTAACCTTGAGGAATGGATCCCTCACTCCTGGCCAACATCTTCAAGGCATACTGACGCAGGTAAGGAAGATGATAGTGGGAGAGAAGTCAGTAGAGGGACAACAGAGTGTGAGACACAAAGGGATAGAGAGAAAGGGACCAACGTAAGACTGCCAAGAGGAAGAAAAAGTGGTTTTTGTGTTTGTTCCTTCTAAGAAAAGTAATCTTCCCTCTGGGTTCTTGGGTGTGGGTCAACATCTCCTTCCCTACCTTATGCAAATGAAACTACAGTTTACCTCTACAACCAATTAGCAGTTCTTTCTCTCACCCTCAGTTTCTTGTCTGCCCCTGACTTGGGGTTCCTGTATGTTGGGGGCCACTTCCAGTCCTGGCCCTAAAGACTCAGCTGTTGCTGCCTGATTGCTGAAAGCTGAGGGAGGAGACCCCTCTCTAGACTTCTCCCATCCAGTGCTTCTCCAAGAGCAGATGGGAGAGGGGGCACAGAAGGCCTGTTCATTCACCTTAAGAGCAGTGTCCCCCCCACCCCAGCCCCTCCTGGGTGGATGGATACCTACAGCTGGGGGCAGGGAGAGAGGGCTCCCAGCGTTGGCCAGGTAGGGGACTAGCTCAGCCCTTATCCCTTAGTCAGGGGCCACCTCTGCTGTCATCAAGGACAAGATTTAGCTTCAGCTCTCAGTCAACAGCAGACTTCAGACCTAGTACACCCCAAGTCTTAAACCCAACTCCCACAGAGGCTAGCCTCGGACCTGGACTAAATCCTTGGGCCCTGGAAGTGGAGACAATAGCCTAGTCCCAACATTAAGACTCTCCCTGGGAAGCTAATCTCTGACCCAGATCCATACCCAGCTCCTAAGGTAGGGTTAGCCCTAATCCCAGTCTGTATCTGTGGAACAGCTCAGACTCAACTTCCAGCCCCGAGCCCAGCGCCAGGGTTTAGGGCAATGAGGAAGGTGAAACTTTTAAATAAACTATGGCCAGTGAGGGTAGGGTGGTAGGGGGATGGGTAGGGGGTGCAACTGGTTGTTCCCTTTGGCTGAGACACTGCAGCTTTACTCCAGTGGCAGAGGATTGTTCCCTGCTTGTGGTAAGGACTCAACTGAAGGCACACCTCAGGGGTTCATGGAGAGAAGTGGGGGCTCAGAGAGTCCTCTACTTATGTGAACTCAAGGCCACAAACTCCATCGTGTTTCTCTCCACATCCAACAAAAGCTGGACCAAGGGAAGCGATTTGTTCCACAAACATCAGCAGAACCCTGCTCTGTGCCAGGAGTTGAGATAGGGAGAGCATCCCCAATAAGCCAGGTCTGTCTAAATGGAGTGAGTGAAGGTGGAACATCTTAGCAGCACCTAGCTATTGAGCATGTATCTATGCCAAGCCCTGTGCTGAACTGCATTATCTTACTGCATCATTACAGCCTTACAAGGTACACACTGTTATTGTTCCCATTGTATTTATTAAATAACACTTTATTATTACAGAAGCAATACTTGAGCATTGTGCAAAATTTTAAGAAGACAGAAAGCAAAAATATAGAAAGAAAATATCACATTCCTACCATTATTAACACCTTGATGTATATCCCTCCAGTTCTTAAGAATCTTTTTACAAAATGTGATCACATTATACATAGGGCTTCATGATGTCCTTTTTGTCAGTTAAACAATCTTGACCTTTCCATTTCAGTAAATTTTCATCCCTTTTAATGCCCAGATCTTAATACACATCCCCTCAACTGACCCCCAAAACGTCCTCTACAGTTGGTTTGTCAGAACCCAATACAGGGTTACACATGGCATCTGACATCATACACATTAAGTTGCTTAAGATAGTGCATTCCAACCCTGGCATGTGTTGCTCAGTAGTTAGAGCATTGGCCCACACACCAAAGGGTTGCAAGTTTGATCCCCAGTCAAGCACAGTCAAGGGAACATATCTGAGTTGCAGGTTCAATCCCAGCCCCAGTTGGGGTGCGTGCGGGAGGCAACCAACTCATGTCTCCCTCTCTCCCTCCATCCCTTCCATTCTCTCTACAAATAAATAAATAAATAAATAATAAAAAAATTCAATGGAAAAATATCCTTGGGTGAGGATTAACTAAATAAGTAAATAAATAAAGATGGTGTATTCCCCCCCCCTCCTTTTTTTTTTTGGCCACTGACCCATGAAACATCTAGTTTTTCTACCAAATATTCCTCCTTCCAGATGCCTGGTGACTTCCTTGTGCTATTTTACTTCTTGTAAGCTAGAAGTAAGATCTAAAGGCTCGAATGATTCAAGTTAAGTGTCTTTTTCCCAGAACACATGTGTGCTGATGGCATACAACTCACTTTGCTTTACATCAGAAGACACAGAATACCTAATTCATCCACCGGGAGAAATGCTCGGCCAATGACAGTCCTGATTTTCTCCCCACCTTATTCCTAGAAAACAATGTTGGTGGGTTACCGAACAAATGTCGATTTCCCCATCAACTATCCCCCTAATGGTGTGTAATGCTCATCCATAATCCTTGCCTGATTATTGATTTTTAAAGATGAGAAAACTTGAGTCTGGGGTTGAGGAAGAGAATCACTCAAGCTCACACAATCAGCAAATTAGGACTCTGACTAGGAATCAAGTTTTCTTCCTCTTTCCCATCATGCTGAGTGGGGTGCACATTTGGTGCCTGGTACACATTTAAATGCACGAAAATCTGTGGGGACGGGTTTTCCCTTCTTATAGACTAGACTGACCGGAGGAGGAAAGGGTCTGGGGAAGCCCAGTCTGCCTCCTGGGTCTGAGTGCCGATGCCACAAATCATGGCTCAGCACCTGTTATGTGGCAGCCCATACTAAGAGTTTTACTACATTAGCTTCTCTGATCCTCCCAACAAACCTACAAGGTACGTATCATTATTACCCCTCCCTGCATTTTACAGCTGAGGAAAATGAGGAGAGGTAAAGTACTTGCCTAAGGCCACACAGCTAATGGCTGACAGAGCCAAGATTAGTGCTTTTGACTCTGAATTCCAGGCTCTTTACCACCACCCCCACCTAGCGTCTCATGCTGGTCTCCCTCCCTGCCCTGAGAGCACAGAGTAAAACTAGCAAGAGGCTTTGGGTGCCTGGGTGGGCTGGTTCTGACACTGGATCTGTCAGCATCAACAGGGACATCAGAGGGTTCCCTAGTCTCCTCTGCTGGCCTCTACCCTCCAAGTAGCTTTCTACAGTCTGAGAAATTGCCAGAATGTGACCAGGTTCCTCTGGCCTCGGCACCTAGTTAATCCCTCCAAGCTCCATCCTTCCCACCCCCCACCTACCTTAGGGTTTAATGCCCCTGTCAGAGCCCTTCATACTTGCACAATCACCCACAGTATATAAGGTACTTCCCTTTTCTCGCATTCATGTAGTGGGAGCCCCACAACCATTCTTTGGAGGAGGCGGGTATTGTGGGCTCCACTTTACAGATGCAGACACTGGGCTTGGTGAGGAGAGCTCTGGGCCCAGAGCTGCCTCACTCTTGCCCTCATCAGCGTTTCCATGAGGGCCCTAGGGCCCTGGGCCAGGTCAGGAACAACCCAGCACATGACCCTTTGCTGCTGTTTGGAATGTGAGGCTTATCCTGGGTGGGGCCTGTGGCCTGAGCCCGCCTGGGCCTGGAGCAGGGTCAGCCTTGCATCCTGCAGCCCTGTCTCTGAAATGTCACCAGCACTGAGGGCATCCTGGGAAATGTCAACACATGCTGATCTGGGTCCCCTGGCAGAGGGTGCAGCCAGCCTTTCTCTGCAGAGCCTCTCTCCACCATCTCCCTGTTCCCAACACAGAAGGGACAGAAGCCAGAGAGCCTTAGAGCCAGCCAAGCCCAGCAGTGTTTTGATGGGGGAACTGGGACCCAGACACATAGAGTAAGCTGCGGATTTTTCTTGGGAAACACTGAGGATTAGTGATGGCTCTCCCCATTCCTCACTCCTCGTACTTCCTATCTTCCTCGGAGCCCTGGAGCCTGCAGCCCCCTTGAATCAAGACACGGATTTCCAGCGGCCAAGGAGCAGGGGGAGGGCTGAGCAAAGGCCAGGGCTGTGGGCCGGGCAGGAGAGGCTACAGGAAGAACAGCTTGAGCTGGCGCCAGGTGGCCTCTGCCCTCCCCGCCCCTTCACTGGGCTGACACCTGGGCCAGGCTCTTCCTGCCGCCTCCACACAGAGAAAATAAAGGTCCCGTTGAGTGGCAGAACGTGGGCTGAGGCAGCAAGCAACACAGTAGCCTCTGTGAGCTCTGGGAACCTGCCACCCTCTCCAGGTCCTATGTGGCTGGCCCCCCAGCCTCTCACCTTCTCTCTGTGGGAGCCCCTTGCTCCATCTTTCCCACACCCTAACCAGGGAAGGTTGTGTCTTACGTCCATTCGTTTTCACCTGTACTGGATGCAAAGGATCCCGCCTCCCATCCCCAGGGCCCTGGGGTGTCTGGACCCCCTGTTTTCAGCTGCAGAGTCTGCAGCCTTCCCCCCTCAGCCCTCTCACAGTTAGAGTACAGCGAGCGCTGAGTCCCCCCTATGCTGTGTCTGTCTCTGCACTGAGAACACGAGCCGAGTGAGGGGAGGGCCTGGCTGCGTGTTTATCCTCCATGCTGGCTATATCGCAGGTGCACAGCGAATGGTCATCGAGGAAATAAACATTGAGCTCAGTCCTGGACTGTACTTAATAGTCTGCCTTGAAACCCTTCCTACTTGGCTTCCCCACAGACTGTGAGCTGCCTGAGGGCAGGGAGCTTGTCTTTCTGAGTAACTTCTACATCCTCAGTGATTAACCTGGTACCCGGCCCACACTAAGCCCCTAATAAATCTTCATGGAAGGGAATATGTAGATGGATGGATGGATGGATGGATGGATGGATGGATGGATGGATACATAAATGAATGAATGGCCTAGGCAGGCTATTTTTAGCCTCTTATTAAAATGGGGGAAGGATACAGAGAGGATGGGAACCTGGAAAAGGCATCCCTGATGTTAAGTGGTGGAGTCAGGATTTAATGCAGGGAACGCTGGCCCAGGAGGCTTGGGCTACTGATTAGGGAGCGGATGAGAGAGGTGGGGTGGGAGGCTGGATGGGGAAGTCTCTGGCTCAGGTCCAGGCAGATGGACCCTCTGCCCAAGATGAAGGACTTTCCTGGAACCATCCCGCCTCCAGGTAGAAAAGCAGGAAAGCCTAATTGGTTTTTTCTGCTCCTGGAGCTGGGTCCACAAATCATGGCTCCCTTTAAGACACAGGTGCCCCCTCTCTGGAGACCCAGGTGTGACTTGATACACATTCCCAGTGACATGGGGAGGCTTGCAGCTTTCACATGCAGGTGCCGCCCTTGCCCAGAGAGAAGGCGCCACTCAATAGGGCCTGCCAGTCAGCTGCTGTGTTCAAGGTGTGTAGTCCCATGGGTGGGGTGGGGGTGGGGAAGGGGCTCCGGAAAGACAGTGAGCCCTGCTGGGGGGAAGTGGGGAGGAGAGGAAAGTGGGGAGTGCAGGAGAGTGGCTAAGGCCCATAGCCTTCCTTTTGTGAATTCAATCCCATTTACCATTTATCAAGTGCTTCCCTTGTGCCAGACGCTGTGCTGGGCACTGGGGACCCGAGATGGCTCAGAAGCAGGAGAGAGAGAGGGAGAGGCAGCTACGGAGACAATAATCACAACACGGGTGATAAGTGCTTGAGAGGGATATACAAAGTGCTCTGGGAGCTCAGAGCACCAGGCCATTAATTCTTTCCCTGGTGGAAAAGGATTTTGGAAGACTTCACTGAGGAGGAGGTGTTTCAGCTAGGTTTGGTCAGCTCGGAGGAGGGAAGGGCATTTCAGGCAGAGGTGAGCATGTGCAATGGCAGGGGTATGAAAGCGAAACCAGAAAACCACTGCAGGGCTGGAGCAGAGGGGAGGCAGGAGGAGAACTGGACAGGGAGCCTCGGCCAGAATTTTCAGGGCCATGAATGGTCCTACTAGAGACTTTGGACCTGATCCAGTCGTGGGCGAAGGGGAGCCATTGAAGAATTTTAAGCAGGGGTGTGACAGGACCAGATTTGTATTTTTGAAAGCCTTCTCTGGGGGAGATAGAATGGGCCAGGACTATGGCCAAGGGGCAGAAAGAAGGGAATGGATTCTGGGGACATTTTGGAGGGAAAATGGACTGAACCTTTTCCTTCCAAAGTCATTATTCTGGACCTTCTTGCCTTTCTACCCAGATTCTGAGATCCCCTGAGGATGTGTGTGTGTGGGGGGGGGGCTGCTCCCTCCTTTCTCTGTGTCTGGTGCAGGCTTCTGCATTCACCAAACTGAATTACAGGGTCTGATTGACTGACAAGAACAGAGCAGCAGAACTGGATCCCCGTGGTGGGGGGAGTCCTGCTCTGAGGATGAGCTGGTAACTTCTCTTCAACTCAGTCCACAGGCCCCAGAGCCAGGTGAGGCTTAGCTCAGGCCTCTGGGGATGGCCCATGATGTCCTCCCCTCTCTTTTACTCTCTCTCTCTCTCTCTCTCTCTCTCTCTCTCTCTCTCTCTCTCCTCCTCCTCCCCAGAGCCCAAGCTTTCTTGCTGGGAGGCTCTCAGAGCCAGCAGAGCTGTGGATGAAATGGTTCGGTGGCTCCAGCCCAGCTGCTGCCATGGCAACTAGGCTGCCTGCCAGACCCACAGTCAGAAGCAGATCAAGCTTTCCGCTCCAGAACTACGATTCCCAGCATGCAAAGCACTTAGGGCTCTGAGAGGCTCATCTACTAAGCGGTATCCAGCCAGAGCCTTCTAAGTTGGAAGAGGACATATATGCCCCGCCCCCTGCCAGGGAACACAGTTCAGAATGTGGGACTCTGGGGGCCCAGAGGGCAGAGATTCTTCTGGGGGAGGTCTGGGGACTCTTCCTCATGGTGGCCCACTAGACATCCCAGCAGGAGGCCAACAGCTCCAGGAAGGTGCAAAGGCTGGGGATGATCACTAGTCCTGATTTTGCCAACAACCCATGGTGCTACTGGAAAACATTCTCTCAAAAACTGTCCAATATCTCGACCTCCACCAGCCTTCATGGTCTGAGCCTGGATGGCTGCAATGCCCCACTTATTGGCCTCCGCGCCTCCACCTGAGCCTCTCTCTTCCTTCTTCATGCTGAAGCCTGGGTGACCTTCTCAGAATACAGTTCTGATTATATCACCACTGCCTCTGGCCTCCTCCCCCACCCTCCACCCCCACCCCCAGCTGTTTAAATTCTTCAGTGTATAAACCCTTTGGTCTTAGATAAAGTAAGTAACTCCTTACCTCACCTGATAAGGCCCTGCATGGTCTGGCTCCTGACTGCTTTCCAGCCTCCCATTTACCACCCATGGCCAGAACTTATGAACTTTTAGTTTCTTGTAGAAGCCATGCTTCCTTTCTGCCACAGGACCTTTGCACATGCTGTTCTCTCTCTCCAGAACACTCTTTCCTTCACTATTACTCTAAACAACCTCCTCTATCTCAGAGAAATATCATTCTCTCAGGAAACTTCCTTCCCTGACCTCCTTGACTTGACCAAGTCCCCTTTTATGTGCTCTTGTTGACACCATGAACCCGTCACAGTTAAAAATTTACAGTACTGGGCATGATTATTTGATTGCAGCCTCTGTGAGGTGGGAAGGGAAGGGAAAAAGAATGCATGCCATTTTGCCTGCCGCTGCATCCTCAGGGTCTAGCACCGTGCCTGACACACAGCAGATGCTCAGGAGCCATTTACTGAAACAAATGACTCTGTCTAAGCTTCAGTCTTCCTGGCTGAGTGCCCACCTTGTGCCAGTTACTGTGGGTGATGGTGCCAGGGATATGGCAGTGGACAAGACACACAGGTGTGGTCCCTCCTGCCGTGGAGCTCACAGCCAAGTGGGGTGATGGACACTGAATATGTAATGACAAGAGCACGGAGTACTGCAAACAGTGAGCCCAGAGCCAGAGTATCTGGAAAGAACCACTGAGGGAGAGAGGTAGGAGTTATCAGATAAAAGGGATGGAAGAGTGTAAAAGAGCATGGCAGGCAGAGGGAACAGCATGAGCAAGGATGCTGCTGAGGCAAAAGAGAGCCTGGCATGTTGGAAGCATAAAGTAAGGAGAGTTGCTGGAGCATAAAGTGGAAGGAATGTGGTGTTAGTTCCATCTACATGCTTTGATTTGACTAGGCAGAAGTGGCATGGGTGAGCTGGCCTTTTAAACTGGTTGGCCCTTATCTTCCATACTTTCTCCTGATCTCAGGCCTGGTAGATGCCCTGCATGAATACACCAGGCTATGCCATTGCTCAGGGACACTGTCCTTCACTGCTGAGCACCCACTGCTGTATTTCAGGTATCCTGTGCAGCTCTGCCTGACTGGTATGATGGGAATGTAACATTTGGGGTTGTGTGTGTGTGTGTGTGTGTGTGTGTGTGCATGGTAGGGGCATATGCTGGGATAGCAGTCAATCAATCCTGGAGCACACATTGCTGACAAGCCTGTGAGAGGTCCCCTGAAGAGGCAGGGAGCTGGCCTGGGGCTTTGGGGTGGGTGCACAGCTTGCCTGGGAAATGAGGCATGACTTACCAGCTGCAGAGACTGCAATGGGTGGGGGAGCAGAGGCCCCTGGGCACACGGCAGGGAGGGTTCCTTCTCCTCACATCTGTTGCTGTCCTCCTCTTCCTCTGGGGTCCTGGGTTGGGTGGGGGAACTACCACTGAAGGCTGAGCCCTTCCTTTGAATATGGGGACTCTCCCATTGTATGTAGACTGAGGTGGCACCTAGTTGGAAATAATGGATTTTAGCTTCCTCATTCCATTGCAAGTATTCCAACTACCACTCTTCCAACACACACACACACACACACACACACACACACACACACACACACACACACACCAAGCTGCCTAGATCCCTGGCTCTCCTGAGATCTCCCTGGAGTAGGAACCCCCAGCTCACCCATTTCCCAGAACACTGTTCCTCAAAGTGTGAACTTCAGATCCGCTGCCTCAGAATCATACAGAATGCTTGTGAAAATGCAGGCTGCCAGGGGACTCCAATGTAGTGGTTCATGGAACACATTTTAAAAAGCTTTGTCCTGGAGGCCACCTACTTCTGCCCACAAACCACTGAAGCATTCCCTTCCCTAGAAAGGTCTCCCCAAATCCAGCCAGTGATGTTGTCATTGGCCAGCCAACCCTGGACCCTGCACCCTCCCCACACCACCAGACCTCTGCAAAAGGGCAAGCCATTCAGACCTGCCACGCCACGTGGTCAATAAGCATTCACCAAGGACCTACTAGGTGCTAGTTGCTGAAGTTCTGGGAAGAACATGGCAGCCATAACCCCTGCCCTCATGGATCTTCTAATTTATGGGTGAGGACAAATTATAGAAGCAAATAAATAAATAAATAAATAAATAAACAAGACAATAATAGTGAGTGCTATGAAGACAATAAAAAAAAGAGTTGTCTGGTAAAATACCCAAAAGGGCCTGCTTGATGCAGGGTTCAGGAAAGGAGGCTTTCTTGGCGCTTGTGGAAAACAAGGTTCTGGAAATGAAAGAAAAAAACCCTTCCTCTCTCTTTGCTACTGCTTTTGTCTCTCCTCCTTCTTTCTCCTCTTTGCCTTGGCTTGGCTCTCTGTTTCTCTTTATCTCGTTTCTTCTCTCCTCCTCTGCTCCCCCCTCTTTCTCCTCCTGCCTCCCTCTTCTCCCCACCCCAGCCCCCTCTCTTCTGCTCCCTCCAGAGAAATGGAAGAAACCAGATCCCTTTGGCTCTTGGGCTAGCCAGCAGTAATTGAGCCGTGGGCTTGCTCAGCAGCTGGACCCGAGAGCAGGGCTAGAGGAGGGAAGCATGGAGGTCAGAGGGGAGCTGGAGAGATGGAAGCAGGGAGGGGTCTGAGGAAGGAGAGGGCACTCAAGGGGCTAGAGGTGGTTGCTGAGCCAGGTAATCTAATCAGGGGGTGAGTCATAAAGATCACTCACTCCCATGCACAAGACCGGCCTAGGAAATCACATTAATTTGAAGAGGGTGTAAAATCCACAGAGAATTCCCCCTCTCTCCACCATACACATGAAGATAAACTGTCTTCAGCTTCCAATATGATCTTACAACAGCTTGTCAGTGACAAAACAGCCTCAAATCCTCCCATTTATCAAATGGCCAATCCTGTTAGCAGCTTAAAAGAGACATAATTACCTGCGGCCTTTTGTGTGATTCTTTATACTAACGCCGCTTCCTTCTTCCTGGCAGCGTTCCAGAACGTGAGCTCAGAATTTGTTCCTGGTGACTGGGGAGATCATCAGAGATGTTAAAGTTGTGTGTGTGCGCGCGCGGGGGGGGGGGGGGGGGGGGGCTGGGGGTGCTGGTTGGGTAAGAAGTTCTGCACTGTGGACTAGTCTCAGGCCAAGATGTGGGTTAGCACCATGGACAGGGACAGGGCTGGGAGCCTGGGAGTGGCAGCTTGGACGGTGGGGAAAGAAGGAGGCAAGCCCAACTAGCGTAGGCAGATGCCTGGCAGGCATCTCAAGGGCTAGGTTCCAGCTGCCTTTACCCTTTAGCGAGAAAGCGGTGGAGCCCTGGCCCATGGCGCATCAGCACTGACAGTGGGGGGCAGGGCATAGAACACAGCCTGGCCTGTAGACATGTAATTTGGGTAGAATGACCCACCTCAGGCAGAGCCAGGAGTCCCTTCTGTTGACTCCATAATGGCTGACACATTTTAGGTTTTCATGTCTTCAGACTCTGCCATGCTGCTACGAGGGAGAACAATAATATTCCCAGCTAACATTTACTGAGCGCTTGTATGGGCCAGGCCTTGTGCTAAGCACTTTCTACACATGGTCTTAATTAATATAAACCTCATGCAATCCTATTATATTATACCACTTTATAGATGAGGAATCAGAAGGTGAGGCTAAGTCACATGTCACCCATAGCTGGTTCAGACTCATGGTCTGTGAGCTGGGCTGCCTCCAAGGCAGGCTCTGGCCGTGATGACAGATCAGGCTGTGGCTCTGGGTTGGTCTCTCTCCCTCTCTGCACTTCTTGCTATTCCCCCGGGAGCCCAATCAAGGCAGGTCTCTGCTCACACTGCTCTGGGGAGAGGGATAAGAGAACCACATGACGTGACCTTTCCTTCTATGAGAAATAGGCCATTCTGGAAACTGGCTTTTCTCTGGCCAGGGCTGCTCTACAAACTCATATCTGTATTCCTCCAGTCCCTCCCTCTCTCTGCTGACCAGGTCCCTCACCTCTGCCCATTCCAAGAGGCCACTTCACCCCTCTTCTCCCACTTTCCACTGCCAAGGCCCTACTTGCTATTGTCCTTCCCCACATGCCTTCCCTTATTCCAGAAGGCCCGAAGAAATCCTCTGATGGGCGGAAACCATCAGAGTCCATTTGGAAACCGTATAAAGAGGCAGACAGTGAGACAAACAGCAAGAGACAGACGAAAGACAGACTTAAAATGAATTTTGAAGCACTGCTGAGTTAATGATTGTGGTCAAATTCTGTTGAAAGAAAAGGCTAGGATTAGTTATCCAGGGGCATCTCATAGAATTTCCGGAGCTCAGCTTTAACTCAGCTGGCTTCCTCTGCCCACCAACCCTCCATCTTCACCCTTCTTCTTCCCTGGGCTGCTGCCCAAATTAGTATTCTTTCCCCCCACCCCCAACCAGCCTCAGGGCATTCATCACTTGGGTTAGTGATTTATCAAAGACTCCGACAGTCCCTCTTTGGCAAAAATCGATCAGTGAAGAATGGGACCAACCCAGGGCCCCCTGTTCTCCTGAGCCCCCACCATCAATCTGCCCCAAGGAACTCCATGGCTCTTACATCAGCACGGCCCCACTGCCCCACTGCCCCCCACCCCACCCCACCCCACCCCAGCCTTGGGTGGGTCTCTGGATTCCTACCTGTTCTTAGAGAGAAGAGTAAAGGAGGAGGAGGAGGAGGAGGAGGAGGAGGAGGAGGAGGAGGAGAGAAGTGAGTTAGTGCCTTCTCTGAGATGTTTATTTTGTTGTTTTTAAGTGAGAAAGTCCCAGCTCTATTAAATGCAATCAATACTTGGCCCAAGAGAAGCTTCCCTTCTCTGAGACGTTTGAAATCTGGTCAAATCATTTTGCCCCAATGCAAAGTAATTTATCAATTTCAAAGCCTTTCTCATCAGTAGAGGCTGTAGAGTCCCCATTCCTGCCATCTTTTCTGCAGGACTCTCTCTCTCTCTCTCTCTCTCTCTCTCTCTCTCTCTCTCACACACACACACACACACACACACACACACACACACACACTTGCACACACAGCTGTGCACAAACTCCTCTATTCTCTCTGCAAACTCCCCTTCCACCCTCCCACCTCCCAAGAGCTGCAGGATGCCTTCCCCTCCAGGCCTGGTGCCATTCTCAGTGTCTCCAGTCCATCCTGTGTGCTCCTGGCCCAGAGAGGCTGCAGGCCCCTGCAGGTCTGCAGTGCTCAGCCCTGGGGAAGTGGAGATGGGCACCAGCCCAGCCACAGTGCACAGGGCTGGAAAGGGGCCTGAGGCCACTAAAACCATCCCCCAGGACCTTGGCCCAAGTCTCCAAGGGGCAAGCAGGATCAGCTGGCTGGAGAAGGGTTTGCTGGCTGAACCTGGGGATGATGTTACAACACTCTCCTGCCTCTGAAGCTGCTATTTTTGCCCTCGAGGACAGCCTGGGCCTAAAGGGAGATTGCGACAGCAGCGAAATTACCTTGCAACTCACCCTCCTGCTCCCAGGAAGAGCAGCTAGCTCCTTTGCTGCTCCATTAGATTGGATTTTCAGCAGGTCTTTTGTGGCCGCCAGCTGCAGTGGCCAGATAGGCCACTGACCTTTGCGGGGGACCACTCACTGAATGGCTGATTCAAATGCTCTCCCTACAATGGACTGTGCACTTTCCTCTCTCAGAGAATGACTGAGAAAAGTGACTCAGGGAGCCAGAGGCCTCCGCACAAGGGAACTCAGGAACATAGATAGCATAAAGCTTTCTGAGACCTCCATCCACAGAACAGTCAATTTGGGGCCTTACCTTGACCTTCAAGGCCCCTCCATCAGGCCTAACCTATAACCTCCAATAGACCTATGAAAGCATGCCTAGTGTTCCATAAATATGTGCTCAGCCAATGAATGGGTGGAGCTCTGCGTTGTTCTGCCCCTGCTTTGTGTCTTCTCTCCCCAAATCTACCACAGCTCCTCCAGAGCTAGGACCAAGACCTTGCCATATC
The DNA here is from genome assembly GCF_951640355.1 of Cnephaeus nilssonii. Lineage (NCBI taxonomy): Eukaryota > Metazoa > Chordata > Mammalia > Chiroptera > Vespertilionidae > Cnephaeus > Cnephaeus nilssonii. The sequence continues at coordinate 81,707,704 of NC_137076.1, read as the reverse complement.
TTTAGAGCCCTCATAGTCCCTCACCCAGGGCTCTTCACAGTGTAATACTGAACTAGAGTGAGCACGGCATTTTATTATGGTGTGCAAGGCATTTTATTATTTACTTTCTATTCTGCAATAATGCTTGGGGCAGGTGTTATACTATTTTATACTGGGAGAACCCAAGATTCAGAGAGGTGAAGGCACTTGTCCCCAACCACATAGAAACTAAGGCATAAACCTGGGATGGCAATCTAAGACCTCTGAATTCAAATCCTAAAATCTTTCCACACCATTCATTCATTCATCGTATAAATATTGAGCATCCTTCTTATAATAAATGTTAAGCTTTCGTCATGGTGATCTAAAACTAGGTGACATTATTCTCTTTCTAAAGATTAGGAAATAGAGACTTCATGGTAAAATGATTTGCCCAAGGTAACACAGTGAATAAGAGATAGAAGTAGATTCAAACCCAGTTCTTCTGATCTCAGATCTGGGTGCTTTGCCATTGTCTATACCACACATGGTTTTTGTAGTGACATTCATGAAGGGCTGGCTATATGCTGAGCACTATCATATGTAATCTTCACAACATCCAACAAGGGTTCTATGACCGCTCCCTTCTCACAGATGAAGAAACCAAAACTTTAAAAGTTCCGTGTCTAGTGGCCAAGCTCAGATTTGAACTGTGGCTATGACTCCAGAATCTGAGCTCTAGGTTCTGCTGGCTTTCTGATGATAATAAAAAACACTCATTACACATCCAAATAACCAATGAGTATTGGTTGAATGACTGGTCACTGTGGATATAAGGGTCATAGCACAGCTGGGAAGAGCAGTTGTTCATTCTGGGCTTCCGGGCCAGCATCTGGCCCTTGGTTCACACTGTGCCTCACAAAGCCCTCTGTACGTTGTAATAACTGCCCGCATTTCCTGAGTGCTCACTTCACGCCAAGTGCTGTGCAGGGCGCCATGTGCACTGTCTCTTTGTATCTTCACATAACCTTATGCCACAGGTATTATTTTCCCCATTTGAGGGATGTGGAAACCAAAGCTCAGAGAGATTCAGTCACTAGTCTCTGGCCACACAGCATATCAAAGAGATATCACTGTGAAGATGCTATCTCTCTTCTCAGTCCTGGAAACCATCTGGGGGCAGCTGCTCTAGTCCTCGCTCCCCACTAGAATCACATGTGGAGATTGTGGACATTATTTCCCTGGACATTTGGAAAGAGCGTGGGAATATGGCACCAAGGGCCACACGGCAGCTGGAGGCGGTCCCCAGTGCTAAGTGGAGAGGCACATAGATCCTGGGTTAAAACCCTGCTGGGAGATAGGTGGGAACCAGGAAGAAGTTGTTGGGAGAACAGCTGCCTGCTGGGGGCAGTGCCCATTACTGGCTTGGGTCCCCCAATGCCACCCCTCTAGAGTTGAGAACTGCTCAAGCCTCCTTCAGGAGGGGGCCCCCCTAAAGAATGACTTCAGCATCAAGGAGCTCCAGACGTGTCCCTATTGCTTCTCATTGATGGATGAGTGTGCCTCTGCAAATTGGATAAATAACTAATGTGCTACTCCCAGATCCTGCTGCCTGGGAGTGCAGGGGCTCTTCTGGGTTAACCCAAGAACTGGGAGGAATCAATCCCCTGAATAACAACCCAAAGCTTCCAGCCTGGTGGGGGTGGAATTACATTTCCTACAGGGTATTCTCCGTGTCACCTCTCATCACCATAATATTTACATCAAATGCAAAAGGCCTCCTCGGAATAGAACCCTGAGGTTGTAAATGCCAAATCCAAGAATGTCAGTGAATGCAAAAGATCAGGTTCTTGGAGCAGCAGTCTCTCCCTCCCCACCACAGCGTCTGCCGTGTCTGCCACACCCCCGGTTCAGGCGGGGTGGGCTCTCAGCAGCCCTGAACCTCTCGCAAGATGGGGAAAGGCTGGGAGCAGGCAGGGCGCCCATGGACACCCATCTCTGGTCCAAAGATGCCAGAAAGCCTGTCCCTTTCGCCTGGCTTCACACAAAGTCTGAGGAAACCTGTCCATACATATTCCCTGCATGGAAAGGGAGGCCAGGCCACCTCACAGACAGTCGGACAGGTAGGCTCTCTTCTGTGAACCCCAAAGCCTCAATGATCAGGCCTCAATTTGGTCTGAAACCCAGCAGCCAAGTTCTCTGCCCAGCGTGTCTCCCATGCCTCTAGCTGCCTCCTTGGGGTCCAGGGAAGCTTTTCTGAGGTCGTTCATCCATTGAGCATTTATTGAGCACTTACTTAGTGCCAGGCCCTACAAAACCTGAAGAAGTTATATTCCAGAGGACAAAACACAATAAACAAGTTAACAAATACACAACTTCAGACGCTGTTAAATGCTGAGAAGAAAAGAAATTGGGATGAAGGGATAGAGACGGGCGGAGGAGGGCCACTGCGGCCTGGGCAGTCAGGGAAGGCCTCTCCAGGGAGGTGGCATTTCACCTGAAGAATGAGGAGAAGCCTCCCCATGAAGATTTTGGGGGAAAGCATTCCAAGTAGGAGGAACAGCAAATGCAAGAGCCTTGTGAAGAGAATGGGGTGTCTGCTAGAGGAGCAGAAAGGGGGACAGAGTGAGTGATGAGGAGTGGAGATGAGGTTAGAGGTGTGGGGTCTTGGCAGCCCTGGAAAGGAAAAAGATTTCAAGCTGAAGACACTGGGAAGCCATGGGAGTGATTCAGGCAGGGGATGGCACTCTTGGATTTGCATTTAAAAAATTTTCTCAGATAATAAAAGTCTTGGTCTAGGTCTGACTTTACAACTTACTCGCTGTGTGATCTTGGGCCAAGTTCCTTCCTGAATTAATAAACCTTAGTTTCCTTAAGAACTTCTTGGGGAGTCAGAAGGATGACATGAGTTAACATGCATAGTGTGTCTAGTTCAGGGCTTGGTGTCAGCAGGTGCACAATTAATGACCCACATTGTGTCTCTCCCACTCTGTCTTTCCACTGAGCCCAAGTCTAGCCCACCTTTCCCCAGCTGTCACACACCAAGTGCACCCAGGGCCTAGCTGGGGTCCTGGAACAAGGGGACGGGCCTTGTCCACTGGCATCAGGACTAGCTGAGGTGGGCCCAGTGTTCCCTTCCACCAGTGCCCCAGCATTTGTGGGCACCACCTCTTGGGATACAAGAGATCAGACTATAGAGGGAACCCTCCAGGGTCTGTATGCTGCTCCTGAGTGACCAGGATGCCTGGGCACATCTGCAATCAGACACTTCGCATTTCCACGCATTTGCATGTCCTTTGCTGCACCAATAGGGCAGGCAGTGTCCAGGGGAAAGGTTATCATTGCCACCCAAGGCTGTGCTCCTCTATGCTCATCTGCATTCCTCCCCAAGTCCTTTGTACCTGATCTTTGACCCCAGAAATTGTCTGGGGAGGATTAGAGAAAAGGGTGGAAGCAATTGGAGGGAGAAAATGGTAAAGGCTTTTGTCAGACCATTTGGAAACTAAGCCAGGGCTGAGAACAGACAGGGTGACCTTCACTTCTTCCTGGGGCAGGGCTTACACTGCAGCGAGCTTCAGAGTGGGGAGAGGGCGGCAGATCTGAGAGAGAATCCCCCAGCACTGCCTGAGTAGCCACATGTCCACTTGACTGTCCTCAAGGGACAAGGCACTTCTCTTCCCTCCCTCCCTGCACTGGGCTCCACAGAAAGGAGGCGATGAGGTTAATTAATTACTTGTAGAAAGTCCTTTGGCAGGAAGAGAAGGAGCAAGAGAGCCATCCGTCTGGAATCCGGAAGATCCCAACACAGTGCCAGCAGGGAAGTCCTGCGGGCTCCAGCAGGGGGTGCAGAGGGCAGGGTGAGGGGCTCTGATGGCAGCAGGCAGGCACAGGAAAGGGGTGGGGAACCCACAGAAGGGAAAGTGTTGGTTGGGCAAGGATGGCAAGGCCTACGGTGGCTCAGCCCAGTGCTTGAGGCAAGTGGGAGGAAAAACAACCCCAGCCACAGGCACTTCCTCCCCCTCCTCCCACTGGCTGAGTCTGAAGCCAGGAGCTCCCCCATCATGCCTCCACCCCACTCCCTGCCCCTAGTCCTTGGAGATCCTCCTCCCTCATTCTTTTGGGGGTCAGTGCACTTAGTTACTCATGAGTGGACCTCCTATGTCCATCCAGCTTCTCAGAAGCTTCTGTCGTCCCAACGAGATCCCCAACTATAATCTGAACTTTTCAAGTAGGTCCGTTGTACTCTGCATCTCCACCAAACCCAGAGGATTAACGTAAAGCAGGCTGGGGACAGTAGAGAAAGCCCACGCAGCAGGAACCCAGCGGGTACTGACCAAGGTGCTGAAGAGCACCAGTTCCTTCTACAGAACCTTCACAATTCTCCCTGTGCACACTTCTCCCACCCCTACCCACATAGCCGCGTGGCTGCACCTCCAAGGCTTAAATGTGAACCACATAAGGGCTGATTAGTCAGGAAGCTGATCTCAAGGAGCTCCTCTAGGTTACAAGCCTCCTCCTGAAAGCAGCAGCCTCCACCCCTCCCCTCCTGTCCTTAACACTGGCTCCGTCTGTTCTACCAACCCCGTCAAGGACAGCCCCCTGCAATCTGACCAGGGCAGCAGCTGGCAGGGCCCGGGGCTGCACTTGACATCCTGATCCAACCATATTCTCAGAGAGGAAGCAGGTTAGGAGTTCCGCATGCTTGCACACACCTGCGCATACCACACACACACTCACACCCTCAATGTCAGCCTAGACCAGAGAGATGGGCCTTAGATCTCCTGAATCACAGACCCTCTGGCCTTGATGAAAACAAGGCACCCTCTCCCCAGAAAAATGCACACAATCGTTTGCATGTTCTTCCAGGAAGTCCAGGGATAGGAAGGACCCTTCCCCTGATCCCTGCCCTCAGCAGCAGCCCTTGTTCCCTAAGAAGATGTGTTCCAGAAAAGTGGAGATTCAGACAAGTCACAGGACTGAGTTTGGGGGACTCCCCGGAGCAGTGCCAATGGGGCTGGCTAAGGGGCAAAAGGTCTCTGAACCATCTCTAAGGCTACCTTCAGCTCTCAAACTTGAAGGCTCAGCAGTTCTGTCCCACACATGCCTCTTGCTAACCAATGCAGTCCAGGTCCCATCCACCCTGTCTTCTTAAACCAGAGCAGGTGAGCTATGAGCTCCTGATAACTCATGACACACTCTGACCAGGTTTTAGGTTTTGCCATCCACAGTGTGTACCTTCATGCAGATTCTGGGCTCTGCCTAGCTTCATACTTCCTGTGACTAACACAAACCCACTGCATTGGGTTCAATGCACACCTGCAGATCATCTACACACATGCACTGAGAGCAAAGCACGCAGAGATTAAGACACACACACACACACACACACACACACACACACGAACCATGTGAGAATATGCAGAAACACACAAATCATAACAACAGGATGAAACATGTAAACTCCAAAAAACTCATGAACACACAAACTATTCACATAAGCACAACTACAGTCATGCAAACCATATACACACACACACACTCTAACATGTAACTTCATTCCCACCTCCTAGGGAACATTCTGGCCCTACTGAACTTTCTATTTCTCTCTGCTATGCTCTCTCACTCCTCCATGCCTTTGCATAGTCTGTTCTCTGTGATGGAGTCATTCTTCCCTCCTTTTCCTCACCTGACAGATACCTACACTGAGTGGTCAGATTATTATGATCTCTGAACGCATAATAATCTGGCCACTCAGTATATATATATATATATATCCGCCACTGAGCTGCCAGGCTGTTGGGATCACCAGCTCATCCCCAGCCGCTGCGGCTGCTGCTGGGGCTTGAGGCGCTGACGAAGGGGAGCACGGCAGGGGATCTGGGTGCATGGAGGCTTTTGGCCTGAAGCCAGCGTGGACAACCGGCTCCCCGCCTCCGATGGCAGGGGAGCCGGGTGTCCAGGGTGTCCGAGGCAGCCCCCCTCAGCGGCCGCCAATCCGGCCATTGAGAAGTTCGAGGGGGCAGGAGTCCCGCCCCCCGTGCCTCTCAATGGCCCGATATGCCACCCCGAGTCCCGCCCTCCAGCCTCCCGCTGCCCAATCGTGGGCGTAGCGGAGTGATGGTTATTTGCATATTACCTTTTTATTAGGTAGGATTAGAGGCCAGGTGCATGAATTTGTTCATGGGTGGGGTCCAGCCAGCCTGGCCAGGGGGAGGGGACATGGGCAGTTGACCGGCCTGCCTGCTGGTTGAACTCCTGGTTGAGGGAACAATTTGCATATTAGCCTTTTATTTTATAGGATATACACTAAGTGGCCAGATTATTATGCATTCAGAGATCATAATAATCTGGCCACTCAGTGTAATTTGCCTAGTAAGCCTCTGTTTTAAGGCTGTCCTATGGCTGCCATAACAAAGTATCACAAGCTGGGTGGCTTATAACAACAGAAATATATTTTCTTAATTGTTCTGCAGGCCAGATGCCCAAAATCAAGGTTTCAACAGGGTTGGTTCCTTCTTGGGGGCTCAGAGAGAGAATCTGTTCCATAACTCTCACTTAGCTTTTGGTGGGTGCAATTCTTGGCATCCCTTGACTTGTAGACACATCACCCCAATCTCTGTCTCTGAAGTCACATGGACTTCTTACCATGTCTGTGTCCAAATTTCCCTCTCTTATAAAGACACCAGCCCCGCTGGCATGGCTCAGAGGTTGAGCATCGACCTATGAACCAGGAGATCTCAGTTCGATTCCTGGTCAGGGCACATACTCAAGGCTGTGAGCTTGATCCCCAGTGTGGGGCATGCAGGAGGCAAGCTGATCAATGATTTTCTCTCATCATTGATGTTTCTATCTGCCCCTCTCTCTTCCTCTCTGAAATCAATAAAAATATAAAAATAAAAAGATACCAGTCATTGGATTAGGGTCCACCCTAATCCCATATGACCTCATCGAAACTTGATAACATCAACAAAGACTCTATTTCCAAATAAGGTCACATTCACAGGGAGTTAGGACTTGAACATATTTTTTTGGTGGAGAGACACAATTCAACCTTCAACAGTCTCGAAGTCATAGCCAAATTTTACCTTTCTCCATGAGTCCTTCCCTAGCCTGTCTCCCTAGACCGGCCAAAGTAAGTGCTCCCACCATGTGCTGCTCCATCATGACACTTAGCTCACATTATGGTTATTGCTTCTTTAATGGTCTGTCTTCCCATCTCTGAGGGGCTAGAAGAATCTATTTCTTTACTCATCATTGTAGGCCCAGCACTTGGCATAGTAGCCAGTAATGGGGTCTCAATAAATGCTTGTTGAATAAATTAAGCCATTTATACACATGGTAAAATATGTGAATCATATTCACACACATGAACACATGCACTTTACATGTGTGTACAAACATGCAAATCAAACAGACAATGAAAAATGTACAGACATAGAAATGCCAGGCCCTGAACTCAGTCCAGCAGGTTCCAATTAGTGAACCATTAATGACTGAGTTCCAAAAAAACTCAGCTCTTTTCTAAGTCCCCTGGGAGAGGCATAAAGGGGTCATCTATGGTCTCCTGTCCTCAAAGGACTGACAGGCTAATTGGAAAAACAAGACTAATATATGATGAAAGATACTATAGGGTTTAGTTCTATTTTGTGAGCTGAGGGTTCAGAGGAAGGAGCTCTTATTTTGAACTGAGTAGTCAAAGAAGGCTCCCTGGGGAAGGTGAAAGTTGAGTTTGGCCCTCCCGTGTGGTCAGGATTTAGACAGAGGGAGAGGAGAAGAGAGGAGAGGAGGGGAGGGAAGAAGAGAGGAGGGGAGAGGAGAGGAGAGGAGAGGAGAGGAGAGGAGAGGAGAGGAGAGGAGAGGAGAGGAGAGGAGAGGAGAGGAGAGGGGAGGGGAGGAGAGGGGAGGAGAGGGGAGGAGAGGAGGTGAGAGGGGGGAGGGGAGGTGAGATGAGAGGAGAGGAGAGGGCATGTGTAAAGATTCAGGGGCCTGTTCATGGAACCAGTCTGAGGGGAGAAACCCATGATAATAGTTGGAATATGGAAGGAGGATCTAGATGCTGAGGCCTGCAATGCCAGGCTGAGGATCTCCAGATTCAGGTAGTTCAATCTCTTCCTGTCAGGTACAGGGAGAAATTTCCCCAGAGTCTTGTGACCCAGGCTTCAGCGGGCTGGGGGTAGGCAGGGATATGCTGTGTACCTCAAGCTGTGTTAACACGGGGCAGCCCCTGGCAGGTCTCTTCCCCTCCCTCTGACGCTGGGAAGCTATAGGTAGGAGCAGCACCTGCTGGAAAGGCAGAGTCCAGTGCAATGACTGGTCCCTCCACCCACTCCTTCCCTGGGAGAGGTAACTGACAAGCTAGCAGAAAGCTTCAAAACACCTTAGTTAGCAAAGCAGCCCCTGTCAGCCACTGACAGGGTGGGGGTGGGTGGCCAATGGGAAGAGAGGAAGCCTCTCAATGCTCCTTCCCAGCCCCCAGCCCTGACACCAAAGGTCCCCTAAAGGACCAGCCACACAGTAGTGAGTAAAGGCTCAGCAAGGAAGAGGGGCAGTAATGCCTGTTCCCACCAGAGAGGATGGAGAGGTGGTAAGCTCCTTTGTCTGGTATTTTGAGAAATGATCATTAGTTCTCTCATCCAGGAGGGACAGAGAAGGGCTGAGTCTGGGGCTCCAGAAACACATTCAAGGCCTCTATCACCCTGCAGGCCTCCTCTCTAACCTTGAAATTGTCCATTTCCTAGGGGATGTGGGCCAGGAAGTAGTGGTTGTCATGGGAGCTTGGAGAAGAAGAGAGTGGAGACTTCCAGGAAGAGGAGAGGGGCTGAGGATTCAAGCATGGGAAATTTGGCCTGAGCACCTTCTCTCTGTAGACACCCCCTCCCTGTCCTTCTATGTGAAGCTCAGAAAAGCCCCCAGTGGGGAGTAGGAAAGAGTAGGACAAGCTCTGTGTCTGAAAGGTTAAGTGATTTTCTTGAACTTGCAGTGATTGGGTTCTGGAAAACCATTCCCCTGGGGCAGCTGGGTGAGTCACTGAAGAGCAGCTGGGCAGGCAGGTGGAGCAGGAGACAGCAGCCAGGGAAGGGATGAACACTCACTGACTCCTGGGCATCATCAGCGGCTGCTCCCTCTGCAGGGACACTGGAGGCAGCCCTCCTGCAGGAGCCCAGAGCATGGTAGGTGGTCCAGCCTGAGTGAGGGCAGGAAATGTGAGAAGAGATTCCGGAGAGAGAAGGACAAGAGGAAGGCCACAATTGGACAAAAAGGACAGATGGAGAGGGCAACAGAAAGGGGGCCAGAGGGCAAGGGAGGGGAGTTTGGGGGACAGGCAAACAGGAGAAAACTGGGGCAAGCTGACAGGGGGCCATCTCTCGGGCCATGAGACTCAGCGATTGCTCAGCCATGTCCATCTGGGAGCCCAGTGACAGCCTCACAAAGGGGCCATCGGGTCTTTCTGGGCAGCCCCCCCCCCCCCGCCGCCCAGCTCTTCACAGGATTCAGTCTGCTAATTTGACAGCATTTACTCAAGTTTATCCCACCACCAGCCACTGGACATGAACAACCAGGGAGTCTGAGGCCAATTTTCTGTGCTTTAAGGTGGAAGAGGCTGCTCCACTGGACTCCCTGGATAACCCTCGGTAGAGGAGCTCCTGGAAGACCTCTCCCCGTCCCCCACAAGCCCAGGGATGTCAGAGCCCACTCTGCCTTCTCCTCTCTCAAGAACCAGTCTCCTAAGTCACAGCCAAGACACAGTGAGGTTTGGGGGGTGAGGGGAGGCAGTCCTAGATGTTGCCTTCTCTCTTCTGCCTCTGTCTGGCCCCAGAATGTCCTGCCCCTGTAGCTGCTGGGCCCCATGAGCCTCTGTGAAACCTCATTTTCTCTCCATTCAGTGGCACAGACCTCCTCAGACTCTCTGACTTCCGTCCCACATCCTGAGCATTTCTGGGCCAGAACCTCTAGCCACCAAGATCACAGAAGCCTGCTGACCCCACAGTTCCAAGGAGGCAGGAACGCTAATTGGCATTAACAGAAACCAGGCCAGCAGCTCACAAAAGATCCTCTCTTCCTGACCAGAGCCATGCCTGGGGCACAGCCAGCTCCTGGTGCCTGCTTGGGAGGGGGGGGGGGGGGGCCTTCGGGGAGAGGGGAAGAGAAGGGGGCCTCTCACTGGGATTTACTCTCTTCCTGGGCCTCAGATACACTCAGCAAGAGGCTGGCCCTTCTTGCAGTCTCTCAACACAACTCTTCAGCTAGCACAGCTCACCCAGGGACTTTGTCCCCTCGAAGCCCACCGCCCTCTATGCTCATTTTAACCTGATCTCACCTGGAATAGAAAGCTCTGAAGGCAGACTGCCTGCCTTGATATTTCAGCACCACACTTAACATGGGTGACCTGGGACAAAAAAAAAAAACACAGTGCCTCTGTTTTCTTGTCTATGGAAAGGGTTGGCGTGAAGATTTTGGCATAGTCCCCAGCATGTAGTAAACACTCACTGAATGGTAGTTGCAGTTATATGATAATGATTGTTCTTTCCTGGACTCTGTGCCCTTTGCTGTAGGAAGTTTCCACTTCAGGACTTCACCACTGAGCATAGAGAATGGAATAGAGCAGGTACCCAGAGAAGGTTGTTGAATAGATGGGAGGAAGGGAGGGAAAGAGGGAAGGAGAAAGGGAAGTGAGTGGATATATTTGTCACAGGTGAAACCAGTTTTGTGCATAGCCCAGAAAGTCCCCATTCAATACTCCATCTAACAGATTCTCTGCCTAGAACTTCACCAATGTTCATTCATTCTTTAAAACATTTTTTAATTTACTTATTGATTTGAGAGAAATATCAATTTATGTTCCACTTATTTATGCATTCATTGGTTGCTTCTTGTATGTGCCCTGACCAAGGATTGAACCAACAACCTTGGGATATCAGAAGGATGCTCTAACCAACTGAGCTAATTTATTCCTTTCAGCAAAGCACTACCCTATTCCCATTGGTCCCAATTAAGATGCAAACAATCACACTTTAGTTTAAATAAGTTATAAGATTGACTGATGAAAAGAGGTGGTTTGAAAGCACTAGCGCCTCAGTGGGGAGGAAGGGAATTTTGACATGGAAGGTGCCAAAGGGATCATACAATTTTGCAGGAGGCTGGCCGTAAGAAAATTGAGTGCAGGATGCTGCAATTTCCCTTAGTAATAGTTCAGATGTGACTGAACCTCATATTCAAGAATGTCTTCCTTGTCTCCATCCTAAATCCTTCATGCTGTGGATTATAGAACAAAACGATCATTTAATTTCTCCACGTTATGGGCCCAGCACAGAAGATATGACTGTATTTGTTACTGAAGATTTTTTTTTCTCGAGGTAGGAACTAGCCATATGCAATCTCAATCCTAAAGTGATTTTCATTTGCTGGGAAAATTTGAAGACTACCTCTTGCCAGTCTGAGGTTAAACACAGAGGAAAATCTAAATGCAATTTTCCTGTTTGAGAAACAGTTACAATATTTTTAAGCAATTGAAGCTTCAAAATTTCAAATTTAACATGCAGTTAGACCTCAGACACAAGAACTATAGATTTTGTGAAGTTTACAAAACTGTGGAATATCTCAGTGGCTTTCCCCCCCGAGTGCTGAGCTTTTGAGTGTTTCATAAACGAAGAGGTTCTGAGAGGCTAGGTGCAGTTTCATTGTTGTGGGCTTTTGGCTGGGGCCTTTTAAAGTAAATGTTACATGGGGGAAAATAAGAGGAAAGATGCTATAACAAAGCGCCGGAGCAATGATACATTTTTAATAGCATTATTTATCAACATTTATTGGCGTTTGGAGTTAACAAACACTCCGGCCCATCCCCATTGAGCGTTTGCAGTCATTTAAAGGACTTGTCTTGCCTTTGGCACAGTGAAAATGACCCAACGAGGGTCCTTGTGCCATTTTGCAGAGGCAGACTGTTGGATGCTGGGGCAGAACACACAGATACAGAGACCATAGCTGGTCCCGACCCTTCCCTAGTCTATCGCCCAGGCCTGGAGAACCCAGTCTGCTTTATGCATTTCCCCCAAGCCTCTTCCTCACCTCCATCCTGCAGCAAGCAGACAGAGGGCTCCAAAACACTGGGATCACGCTGCCCAATCCATCAAGGCTACCAATGGGGCCCATCTTCATAGCCAAAACTGATCAGGCCATTACCAGGAACCTGGTAGGAGCTCCACAGGCCAGGAACCTCTGCGGGGGCCGGACTATCGTTTGCCTGTGCAGCACTCATTTCACGTTTTCCTGGTAATAGTATCCCCACATTCCTTGGAGAGCAACGCTTCCACCTCTTCCAGTCCCTAGAGTTCAGGTGAGCTTGGTCCCAGCCCCAGATTCAGGGATAGAGCCCCAAGCCCAGGTCTGGCCAGTCAGCAGATTTTATCCCCTGAACGCAATGATGGGTTCAGGATGGGGAATTACTGGTCTGGCTAATATAACAAAGAGACCCATATAGCAGCGACTTAAACAAGATACAAGTTTGTTTCTGTCTCATAGAAAAGCCCAAGCAGCTGCAGTAGCTGTGCTCCACGGAATCCTCAGGGGCCCCGGCTCTGGGAGGTGGGGTTGGTCTCCTCACACTAGAGCCTTCGTCCAGGCAGCCAGGGGTCAGGGAAAAGGAAGGAGAAGCATGACCTTTCTTTAAGGGAACAGCCCAAGGTTGCACATATCACTTTTGCTTACATCCCCCCATTAGCCAGAAATCAGTCCCAAACCATATCTACTTGCAAGGGAGGCCGTACGGCCAGCCAGAAACTTCTACCACGTTGGAAAGAGAGGGGAAGGGCTATTTCGAGACAACCAGAGGCCTCTGCTATCAGCCATCCTGTCACCATGATGGGAGAGTCTGTTCAATGATGGAAATAACACAGAGGAAGAGAAGAGGGATACAAGGACATCGCTGAAGCCCACAGGTCCAGCCAGGCTGAAAGCTGCTTCTACCTTTGATTTTTCAGTTAAGTGAGCCAATACATTCATTTCTGTTTTCTTTCTTCTTCCTTCCTTTACTTTTTTTTTACTTCCTCTTTCCTTTTAAAACGACATTGATTTGGATTTCTGGCACCTGAACCTCAAGAGTTTGGGCTAATTCATGGCAAGATCAGAAGGTAAAAGGTCATAAGGAACAAAGAGGGCAAAGGGACCACAAAGGGGAAGCCAACGTCATAAGGAAACAGGATCCTCAAGACGGTGAAAAGCAGAAGCCACAAGACATGGAAAAAGTCCTGCGAGTCAGCGGGTGGCGAGAGGGGAAGAGGTGGACACGCGGGGAAGCTAAGCTGCCTGAGCTACCACGTCCTCCTACACAGGTCCCTCTAAGCCACTTTGAGGTTCAAGTTACCTTCTAGTTCAGTTACATTGTATGGAAAGTTGTGTTATTGTTCAAAATAGTTGCTGTCCCTCCCTTGGGCGCCCTTTCTGAAGGAGGAATATAATTCCTTCCCACTGATGCCAGGCTTGGTGGTGTGATTTGCTTCGGTCAATAAGATGTCAGGGTAGCCCTAGCCAGTTTGGCTCAGTGGATAGAGTGTCGGCCTGTGGACCGAAGGGCACATACCTTCGGTTGCAGGCTCCTCGGCCCGGGCCCTGGTCGTGGCTCGTGCAGAAGGCAACCAATGGATGTGTTTCTCTCACATCGATATTTCTCTCTCTCTTTCCCTCTCTCTTCTACTCTTCCTAAAAAGCAATGGAAACATATCCTCAGGTGAGGATTTAAAAAGATGTCTGGGGAAGCTTTAAGATCCAGTGTGCTCCTCTGTCGGCCTGGGCTCCAGAGTAAATAAAACATGGAGCAAATCTTCAGCTGACCATGACAGGCATGTAACATAAGGGAGAAATAAGTATTTGTCATAAGCCTCTGAGATTTGGGGATTGTTTGTTACTGTAGCATAACTTAAGCTGACTGCCACAGTGTCTGCACGACCTGTATTTACTACAGCTCCTGCTGAACTTGAAGTTTGATTGTTCATCTTTTCAGGCACATATTTCCTTATAGTACAGTCTCTCCTTATAGCCAATAGGGAGTAGCCTTGAATAATCAATCACCTTGATATATAGAAACTTTGGAGAGCAATATCCACTAAGCCAGAAATGACAGGTCAACGTTTCATGACCAAGTACCCCTTATTAGCAAGTCCCTTTCCAATTCCTACTCCCCAATACTTCCTGTAGCCCTAAGAAGATAGATCCAAGTATTATAAAACTGAGTAATTGCGTACTTTAAGTACTTTCATATTTGTAAATTTTACAGAATTTCTGTAAAACAAAATCAGAAATAGGTCACTTTACAGATGCTGACTTCTCAAACTTAAGGCAGTTTCAGGTTAGAGTACAGGCTGCACTCGTGAAGATAACGATGACGGTGACAGAAATTTGTGCAGCACGTTTATATTTCCAAAGCGTGTCACATATTTGCTCCCCTTTAGTTCACAATAGACTGCAAACGTCCCCACTTTACATTCATATAGGGAGACTGAGAATGAGAAGGTGGGAGAGACTTTACAAATTATGGAGCTGGTTCTGTATCTCCTGGCTCCTTGTCCTGCTTCTCCCCTTCCTGCTACATTAGTCATAGCAGGAGAACACCTACCTCCATGACGGGAGCTGGGGAAGGGCAATCAGAGACAGCCGTGATTTGAATAAATAGCTGAATGCATGAAGATATGACTAAATGAATTGATGGATGGATGATGGATAAATGGATGAGTAAATTGATGGACAGATAAATGGGTGGATGAGCACATGAAGGATGACTAGATGAATGGCTGGATGGATCTCTTTTGTATGGGTGGATGGATGGATGGATGGGATTCATGTGGTCTGAGGGAAAAGGCAGCAGTATTCTCACAGTCTGGAAAGTGTTCACAGACACTCCTAACACTCTACCACCCAGAAGGCCCTAGACAGTACTTGGCCAATGGAGAAGTATGGGCAAATGGACTTAACCCTGCCTGCCCAAGTATTTGACAGGACTTAACCCTGCCTGCCCAAGCATTTTAACTCTTCATCACCCCCAGGAAGATAGAATGTTTTACCCACAAGGTTGTCTAGTGCTACTGTCCAACTTATTAGCCATGTTCACTCCACCTCTCCTTGCCTTAGTTTCCTCATTTGTAAAAGGGAGATGAAAACAACATCTCCGCCCTAACTGGTTTGGCTCAGTGGATAGAGTGTTGGCCTGCAGACTCAAGAGTCCCAGGTTCAATTCCGGTCAAGGGCATGTACCTTGATTGTGGGCACATCCCCAGTAGGGGATGTACAGGAGGCAGCTGATTGATGTTTCTTTCTCATCGATGTTTCTGACTCTCTATCCCTCTCCCTTCATCTCTGTAAAAAATCAATAAAATATATAAAAAAACAACTAAAACAACAACAACAACATCTCCTTCATAGGGTTGTTGCAGGAATACATAACGTGTAGCAATCATTTAGTAAAGTGCTTAGCCTATTACAAGTTCTCAATAAATAGTAACTACTAGAGTTATTATTCCCTAAAGTTCGGGCTGGTTGCCTGTGGAAATCAAGCTAAGTCCCCACTAAGCCTTCCATATTGTGATTACGGTCTTTAGCCCTTTTTCATTAGTGGTTGAATCTGTAATAATACAATAACCTTTATTTTATTACATAGCCCTTGGAAATTGAGGGTTTCATCCGTGTCAATTAATTCCTTCGCAGCCCACGTTGGCAGTGACAATCAGAATGTCAAAGTGTCTCGGAGGATTCCTGGGAAGTCTGAGGCACTTGGAGGAGCCTGCCCAGGTGAGAGACCAGCCAGAGTGAATCCTTAATGCACTTCACAGAAAGGGGGACTCTTTGGAAATGCTAATACAATCCACCTGAAAGGCAAACTTCAAGCTTCCAGCTCTGTGATCAGAGGGCGCTCCCAGTGCTGGAGCGCTCTCCGCTGAGGCCAGAGGCTGCTTCCTCACCTGCCCCGCCTGCCAGGCAGGAGCAGCCCATCCTCAGCGCATTGCAGCTGCCAGCAGGGCCCGCAGGTACTTCCTGTGGAAGCCAGGGTGGTGCCCAGACTATCTCTGGCCACGGGGACCCATGTCTGCTCCGAGGAGACAGCCCATTTCTGGAGGAGGCTTAGCCTAGAAACCACACCGCAGTGAGGAAGGAGATAAATGTCTGGAAGAATGAGAAAATGCCCAACCGCCCCCCCACCCACCCACCCACGCACCCCACCCACGTGTGCTCCTGGGACCCAGTTTGTAGCATCCTCTGGTGCCTCAGTTCAAACCCTGCTCCCCCTCTCCCTAGCCCCTAGCTGTGTGGCCTTGAGTACATTACTTAACCTTGCCTGCCTTACTTTTCTCATTTGTAGAATGCATATAATAACAATACTACCTCCTAGGATTGTGAGAGGATTTAATGATTTAATAAAGCACTGAGAACAATGCCTGCTGCATAGAAAGCACTGTATGTTCTGTTATGATTTATTCTTTCTTATATTCCTTCATTCATGCATGCATTAATTCTCCCACCCATTCATTTACTCCTGCACTCATGCACACATCTATCCAACATCCCAACTGAACCTCTGATGAGGTCAGGTGGAAAATGAATTATAAATATCAAGGTTAGGTCTAAGAGACAAAGAGCTACCCCGGAGAGCCTGGGGGAGGTATCCTAAACCTCTGCTTTGTGCAGGCAACACACCACACAATCTCCAACAGCATGCCTTTGCTCAGGTGGTTTTCTCTCTTCGGATGCTTCTGTCCCTCTTCTCCCCTCAGAAAACTCTTACTCATCCTTCAAGGCCCAGTTCAAGGATCACCTGGGTGAAACGTTTCTAACTCCCAGGTATAATTATTCTCCATCTCCTCAATGAATGTTTGCTTTAATGAGTAAATGATTGATTGGATGAATAAAGGCTCCCAATGCTCTTTGTTCATATTAATATTATAGCCTGTATCACCTTGTATTATAATTTGTCACCTGTGGTCTTCCTTCTGCCTGGAACACTCTTTCCCGTACAAGTAGGTCATGCTTATTTATCTTTCAGGTCTTGGTTTAGAAGTCACTTCTTCCAGAAAGCCTTCTTTGACTTACCAAGTGTGGTCTTGGGACTTCTCCTGCAAGCTCTCACAGCTCCTCCCCTATCACCACACTGGTCACACTGTGAGGTCATTCCTGGTTCATTGGACTGTCACTCCGATGGAACATCACCTTCCATGAGGTTAGGGACCAGGTCAGTCTTGCTTACCATGGCATTCCCAGCACCCAGCACCCAGTAAAAGTGTCAGGTAAATGTGTCCATAGTATGAACAGTGCCCCAGAGGGTTGGGTGTTACATCACTGTGCATAGCAGCCATGCCCCAGAATGGTGCCCAACACTGAATATCTGGTGAATTCATAGATGGTGGCAAAGCTCAGCAATCCCCAGGTGCCTGGGCCTAGTGTCTCCTATCACTGCCCGAGGCCCCTCCTAGAGGGGGCAAAGGTGTTGCAGGCTCTCTGCTCCCTCCTCAGTTGGGAGGCTCTATGTGTTTGGAAGCTCGAAGAGCACCTGGAGAGAACTGGGTGGTGGAATGAAATGGATGGAGAAGGTGCCTCCTGGAGCCTAAAAGGAAGGAGGCAGCCACTCTCACCTTGGTAACTGGACACACTGAGTGCTTCCTGCAGATAATGGAGCCCCACCCCACCTCCCTCCAGCTCTGACAAAGGGCCCCTAACGCCCGTCCTTCTCCAAACATTTAGGCATCCCTGGACTGAACCCACAGAAGGCAGAATAGAAGGGTGGGTAAGAGCTGACCTCATTTCAAATTCCAGCCCACCTCTTATTAGCTGTTTGGCTTTAGGCAGGTTGCTCAGCCTTTCTGAGCTCCACTCCCTCAACTGTTTAAGGATCATACCTCACAAGAGAGGTCTGAGGATCAAATGAAATACACATGTCATATGCCTGCCACAGAGTAAATGCTACACAATGTTTGCTGATATGATTGTTGTTAATCATCTTCTCAGAGTTAGATGGGGGCTCAGAGCTGATGTATAACATGGCATTGATCCATCCTCACCTCAACCCAGCCCCTCACTGAGGCCCAGAGGAGAATGGGATTTGTCAGGACCACAGTCTGGCAGCAGAACCAGAACCTCCTGATGCCCCACATCCATGTTCCCATCCTCGGCACCTGGAGGCTACATATAGAGTGGAGGTGAGACTGGACCCTGGGCTGACATTCTGCATCTGTCTGGTCCTTCCCACCCATGTGAACTTGGTGAGCTGCTCAGCCTCTGCCAACTTCACTTTCCTCCTCTAAAAGATGGGAGTAATAAGAATAGTTCCTGCCTTAATGTGAAGAATCAAAAAGATAATCAGGAAATGCAAGGAGAGCACTTAGTACACTCTTTGGCTCAGAGTAACAGAATAGTAACTGTTCATTATTATTTTATTTTATTAGCAAGTCTTAGGATAGATGATTGTTGAGAGAGGGAGGATTTAAACTGTATCCTTGATGGAGGCTGTTATTCTTCCTGGAAGTCCAGGCTCTGGAGCAGATGTGGGAGCCCCCACCTCCAGGTGCCCAGAGGCCTGACATGGGCACACCCTGCCCACTCCCTTCCGCACGGCACCTCCCACTCCGCCCAGGCAAGCTGTGGCCTGCCTCTCCCTCCCTGATGACCCCTCCAGGGGACACTAATCTCAGAGCCCTCTCTCCAGCATTCCAGGGTCTATGAATGCAGTTCTTACAATGCCAGAGGGGCCCAGGCTCTGCCTCCCACCGGCCAACAGAAACCTGCTCAGACCATAGTGAAGGCAACACGTGGCTAGATGACTTCTCTGTGCTTTGTTCTCTGTCTCTGCAGCCAGAGCTGGTGGCTGGTCCTTGGGGATGTCCAACTGACGTGGGTTTTGTTCCCAAGTTGACATCACCACCCTCACTCCAGTGTCATCTAAAGAACTGTCTGTCCCCTAGGTCCCAGAGCAACCTGGCTATGTGGGGGCCCCTCCAATCTGTCATACCTGGGAGGTGGTATCCCAGAGCTGGGGGGTTGGAGGGGAAGGAGGACCCTAGCCCCACCCCAGGTCCTCACATGGCCCACCAGCTTCTTTTCCAGGAGCGGATGTGGGGGACCCCCACCTCCAGGTACCCAGAGGCCTGAGGAATTGTCGGAACCGCTGAACCTGACACGCATAACTGCAGGAGACGCCAGTCGTCTCTTCCAGATGCAGGCTAAAAATACAAAGGAGCAAGGGCCCTCGGTAATGGAGACTTTAAGAGCCTGTGACATGCGGCAATGGCTGTGTGGCTGCTAATGAGCTCCAAGCCGGTCGATGCTGGAGCCCCGAGTGAACATGTGGGCTGGGAGCAGGGACGGGGGTGTCACTCAGCATTTGTCCATCCCCGCTCAGAAATCTGAAATGTCGGTATGGGCCAGGTGCTTAGGGACCAACTCGAGCAACCCCTTGATGTTTAGATGGGGAGACTGAGACCACGTGGCAGGAGGTTGGAAGACATATCTGGGAGAGGCAGAGGCCTCCAGGGACCCTAGCCAGACCTCTGCCTCTTTGGGTCCCTGTCTTGCCCCAGCCCTGTGCCCCAGAACCCAAACAGAACCTGTACTGGGAGACCCTGGCAAATGGGTGAGAAGTGACCAACTGAATTAACAAATGAATAAGCGAATGAATACATATCTTCCTCACTGCAGTGTGAGCTCCCCATGGATGGGGACTGTAGCTTAGTCACCC
This sequence comes from Cnephaeus nilssonii, assembly GCF_951640355.1. NCBI lineage: Eukaryota > Metazoa > Chordata > Mammalia > Chiroptera > Vespertilionidae > Cnephaeus > Cnephaeus nilssonii. The sequence goes on along the minus strand of NC_137076.1, from coordinate 81,688,038 downwards.
TGTGGCTCCAGGAGTGCCTGGCACAGAATAGGCCCTCAAACCCGCTTGCTGTTCTATCCCTTCCTGAGTTGCAGAGATAGGGAGTCTATGAAAACGGAGCCTGGGGTCTCTTTCCATTGGTCCCCCCCACTCAAAGAGCTGAGAAGGTAGTCCCACCAACCAGAGAAAAACCACCACAACACTGCAGATATTTCTTAAACGCATGGTAGGCGCAGTCCTTGGCACAAATGACCTCTTTAGTCCTCACATCAACCTTATGAATTAAGTTCAATGATTCTACCCATTGTACAGAGGAGACCGCTGAAGGGCCCAAGAGCCTGAGGAATTTGCCTGGGGTCACACCACTAGGAAGAGGTGGGACCAGGATTCAAAGTACAGAGGAGAGGAGAGGAGGATTGTGGGCCAGAGAAAGCCACGCATAATAGAGGCAAAAATACCTCCCGGGCCCATAAAGTGTTTGATAAATTCTAGGAGAAGAATAGGAAGAAATAATAAGCATTTGTCAGAGTCTTTTATAGCATAAGACGCTTTCCCCTGCATTCTCTCATTTGATCTTCACCACAGGCCTGGGAAGAAGGTATTATCATTACCTACATTTTATTGGTCAGGAAAGTAAGGCTCCCGCACCACCCAGGTTGGCCCGGGGAAGGCTGCATACCTGGGAGGTAGGGAGGTGGATGGTGGTGCCATGACAAGAACTTGCTTCTCATCTCCTGGAATAAACCCCTCCCCAAATTGTCGTGGGCTAAAGGGTAAATCTAGGCTGAGGCCCATCTGACATTTCTAAGCTCCCTATAATCACAGGGGAAAGGCCAGCAGCGGGTAGAGGCCAGACCAAATGCCACTTCCTCCAAGGAGCCTGCCTGGACCCGCCAGTCTCAGGAATCTCGCTGTTCTTTGAGCTGTCCACCTCTCCCATTCCTTTGGCAGCCCCTCCCAAAGCAGGGCAGAGCTTGTTATCTCTGCATCAGCACAAAGGTATTAGCCAGCAACTAGTTACCGAGGGAGGCTGCGGGGAAGCCCACACCGGTGCCTGTTCTGGAGCACTGGTGGTTTGTGGCGGCTGTAAGCACAGAAAGTATGTGCGGAATGAAACCAGAGCCACTCACCCTCTCCGGGGCCCCTCTGGCTTCCCAGCTTCTCTGTCAGCTCTGTGGCCATCAGAGCATGTGGCCAAGGTGGGACACAAAGTGGGTGTGGGGGCACCTTTCCTAATGCCTCCCCCGGAGAAATGTAAATTCAGACACAACGTGACAGAGGACTGGGTGGGGCTCTGGCCTATGCCCAGTCCCAGTCCCAGTGAATGGGGGTGTCAAGAAGTGACTGGAAAAAAAAAAAAGTAACTGCCCCGTGATGATCTGGAACTTCCTCCATTCAGTATGGGGTCTGTTGTGTACAGCATAAGTCTTACCATCTTTACTTTTTGTACCAACTCAGGTGGAGGAAAAATATTGTTTTTCACTAACCCTGTGAAAATGAGAACCCAGACTTTATGTGATCAAAATGTGGGGGCCCTATTTAATGCATACATTAAGGTCTTACAGTCCTGTAATTGCAAAGGGGGAGCCAGAGCAGGAATGTGCCCGAGTAGCATTTATGCAAGCACTCAGCAAACCTATGGAGCCCCTGCTGCGTGCCAGGCACTGTGCTAGGCTTGGAGGACGCAGCGGTGAACCAGGCAAACACTCCCTGCTGCCAAAAGTTTCAGTCCAGCCCTAGCTGGTTTGGCTCAGTGGATAGAGTGTCGACTGGTGGACTGAAGGGTCCTGGGTTTAATTCCTATCAAGGGCACATGCCTGCATTGCAGGCTCGATCCCCAGTAGGGGGCGTGCAGGAGGCAGCCAATTAATGATTTTCTCCCATCATTGATGTTTCTCTCTCTCCCTCTCCCTTCCTCTCTGAAATCAATAAAAATATTTTTTTTAAAGAAAAGAAAAGAAAAAAAGAGTTTCTAGTCCAGCAGGGGACTGGCAAGCAAACCTCACAGGGTGGTTGGTGCTTCTAGGATGGGAGAAGGATGTTGTGCAGCACAAGGCGCCGTGGAAGCCCACAGGGAGCTCCTGACCAATCACGGAAAGAGGAAGCCTCCAGGAGGAGGTGGCACCTGGACTTGGTCCTAAAGGATGTACAGGAAGCAGAGGGTATAGTGGTGATGAACTTCTGAGCTGAAACCTAGGTTCTGCCCCTTCTGGCTGGTGACCCTTGGCAAGTCACTTGACTGCTCTATGCCTCAGTTTCCCCATGTAGGGGTAATCATGGTAACATGCCCCAACTGGGGTTGTAAGGATTAAGCGAGTGATACATAGAAAGCTCTTAGAACAGTGCCTGGCAAATGGCAGGCATCTACTACATGTCAACTATGATTATTTTTACCTCGTACGTTGTTGTGAAGATTAAATAAGATAACATTTGGGAAGCACTTAGCACAGAGTGAGTGCTCAGTAAATGTAAGCTGCTATTATTTTTGTTTGCCAATACTAGCCAGGTGCACGGAGAGGTTTGGAGGAGAGGAATCCAAGGCAGAGACAACAGCATATGCAAAGGCCTACAGGCCAGAGAGAGCCTGGTGCAGTTGGCAAAGCTTAGAAGTTCAATTAGACTGGCGCATAGCCTGGGTCCCAGGAGTGATGCAGGATGGGGCTGGAGAGGGGGAGCCAGGGGCTGGATCTGAAGGCACTGGGAATAATGAGCCTCCTTTCCTTCACAAACAGCTCAGCTGAGCGTGCCCAGGCTGATGAAGGCTTGCCTGGGGGCGGGGAGTAGGATGGAGGGCAGGGCAGCGTGAGGTGGGCTGCTCTGTCCCCCTCCCCCCTCCTGCCCAGTGTCACTCTGCACAGAGCCACTGGCTGTCAATTAGGCAGCCTCAGCGCAAGAGGCTCTCTTTCCTCATGCGATACATGTCACATCCGGGAACGATCAAAACAGCTTTGCTTTGGCAAAACGTCTTGTGCTGCGTGTTTGTTCTTTGGTGTCTGAGTGTAACTCCTGTTGTTCCTGCGACACCTGTGATTTGCTGGTCCCTGACAACCATTACCAGCTCAAAGTCTCTGCCTGCCACACAACCCACCTGGTGGCACCCCCACGCCTTTCTCTGCCATCCCCAGAGCACTAACTGCCTCTCCGGACCACAGGGGCTGAGGCTGGCGCTGAGTCAGACACAGCGGCAAGGTGGCCAATTTTAGTAATCAGCTCCACCATTTGGCAATACCTATTATGTGCCAGGTGCTTTGAATGCCTTATTAATCTGCCCACCACCCCACAACTAGGCCTTATTATCTCTATTTAACTGAAGCACAGTAAGGCTAAGAAATTGGCCCAACTCCACCGAGTTGGTGAGAGGCCCAGGTAGAATTTGAACCCAGATCTCTTGGCCACCACAGCCTGCACACTTGCTCCCACACCAGCTCACTTGCCTCTCTCCAGCTCACTTGCTCCACAAGCCGATGATTCTGAAGGAGGGGCTTGGGGACGGCTGGGCTTCAACACAGTCAGGAGGTAGCAGGTGAGAGGTCAGTTCATCTGACCCCAGGGGGCCCCTTGCCTGTTGCTTTCAGGTCCTGGACCCATCCTTTGGCCTCTACTACCCACCGACCAAATCTCCCTTTGAGTTCATAAAGGTCAAGCATTCAAGTTAACTGTTACTGTTTATTATTATTATTGGTGTAATCATAGCCTCTTATGTAAGGCTTGAGGCCCCATCCCTGTCCCCTGACCCCCTTTTCCTACCTTCTGGTACCGCTGAGAGAGTAGGAGCCACAGAAGGCACGGCCCTCCATCCTGTGATCAGCTGCTTGAGGGCAGAGCCCTGTCTGTCTTCACCATGTTTTCCCAGGGCCTGGAGCCGCAGTAGCTTCCGACTGAGCTGCACTGAGCACTCCACTTGCACGACCCCATTTAGTCGTGATAGGGACCATATACTGGTAAAGGGGGTATTATTTTCCTCGAAGATGACAAACAGAGGCTGTGAAAGATGAAGTGATGTGCCATGGACCCCAGCTAGGAGGTGTGGAGCTGGGAGTCAAAACTCTGGCCTGACTGGCTCCAAGGTTATGTTCCTTACCACCTCCCCCATCCTATACTTCCCCTAATGTAATCAATTAATGAAGAATCAGTCAATCAATCAATGCCTTCTGCAGTCAGCTGCACCTGGCCTGACCCCTCCCACAACCTCTTAGGACACAGGAGTCCTTGGCCCATCCTGCCCCCTCCCCTGATCACAGGCTGAGCAAGCCTCTCCCAACAAGGCTTATTATCTCTAACCTGCCTCAGTTTGAAGGCATTTCAATTCCATTTCAAGTCAAGGAGGAGTTTTCACTTTGCCTCTCTGACCCCTACCACCCCCACCTACTCCTTCAACTGGCACCAATAACGCAAGATAAATCTTCCCTCAGAAATATAATAGTTGTTCTTCCTCTTCCCGTGGAAGCCTCTGCCAGGTAATTAGCATACTCTGACACCTTGATAGACGAAAAGAAAGGCATGAGATAATTCCCTTTTTCTTTAACCATTATAGTATGAAGCTGCCTTTCAATTTGCCAGTTACCCAATCCGGCATTCCTGAACGCAGCCCACCGTGTGACATGTTATTCTAGCTGATCCCACCATCTCTGGTATTCATCGCCAACCCCAGGTCACACTTGAAGGAGCAAATTTCCCCTCTTTGCATTGACATTTCTCTGGTAGGAGGGGCCGAGGGGTTCAGATGCTCTGGAAATTGTGGGATGATGCAGTCATACTTGGTTGGGCGCCCCCAGTGGGCAGCCTGAGGCCCGCATGCCTACAGGGCTGCTTTCAAAATCCTTCCCACTTCTTTCCTCTTCAGAGGACTGGCCCTCACATTTATATTTGATTTTTCTCCTTGTCCTTTTTGGGGGTGAGTGATAGGGGGTTGCATGCCTCTATTTACTTTATTTCTTCCTTTTACAAATAATTTATAGCGCATGTATGTGCTCTGCCAGGCAGTATTCTAGGAATTGAAGAGACAGAGATGAGCAAGACAAACGAAGGTCCCAGGCTCATGGGTCCAGTCCGAGGAAACATACAAAGAATTATTAACAAAGCAGTAAAAGACATCATTTCAGATGGTAACGTGTGCTTTTTAGGAAACAAAACAAGTGAGGTGAGAGGGAGGGAGTGGGAGGACTCCCTGAGACAGGGGGCCAGGGAGGGTCTGAGATTTGAACTAATAAATTGACGAAGGCAAATATGCCAGCTATGAATGAGCTGGGGGAGAAATTCCTGAAAATAGAACAAGTGCTCACAGCTCATAAACCGGTTTGAGAACCTGTCCTCCTGCAGCTGGGCCTGTCACTATGGAGGGGTCTGGCCCACCCTGACAGAGCTTTGACCTTCCCTAGCACTAGGGCAGGTGGGGCAGGGTGGGACATGCAGCTGGCTCCTCCTTTTGGTGAAGGGGAGAAATAGCTGCCTGGGTTTCCAGTCAACCAGCCCTCCCACAGGGCTGGGAACCAGACCCCCCACACCTGAGCAGAAACCAAAAACCAGATAGAAACCATCATCTTGCCAACAGCTGCTCTAGGAAATCTCCAGCCCCCGCCGCCCCCGCCCCCCCCCCCCCCCCGCCTCCATCCCTCAAACTCCTTCCACTCAGCTGCCCCAGCCTTCCCCTCCCCTGTTGGCCCATCCGTTCCTCCTCTTGGCTGGGACAGGTTCCGGACACCCTCACTCTGGGTCTGGGGACAGGGGTGGTGGGTGGGGGAGGACCTGCCAGCCAGTGCAGACGCATCCTCTTTCCTCTCAGTTCAGCTAAGACAGGGCAAGAATTTGTTTAAAAGGAAACTCATCTAGCAAACAGAGGGAAGAATAAAACAGAAAGCAAAGGGGGAAAATGCAGAGGCTGGGAAAGGGGTGTGCTCAGATCTGGTACTCATGACTCTAAAGGAATTCGAGCCTCGCCATAACTCACTTGGCCTTCACAGAACTTAAGCCACCACCACCACCACCATCACTGCCTTTGTGGCTCAAGATGCAGAATGGCCTGGGGACATCGCTCAGATTGCAAGGTGACTCGTTAGCTATTCTAACAAGTGACCTGGGGTTGGGGATGAATGCCAGAGATGGCTGGGGGTGGGGAGGTGCATAGGCCCAGAGCCCACCTGAGCCACAGGGAGACTCTCCTTTCCCCGCTTCACAGGGGATCCTGTCTGCACTCGCAGCTGCCTCCGCCTTTGAGCCTGTCTCCCCACTTCACCCTGCCCCCCAATCTATTCTCTGTACATGAAAACCATTGATTTTTTAAAAATTATATATGAATCAGATTGACTTTTTATGATTTAAATCCTCCACTGAATAAATACTAAGAGAGGCCTGCACACGGGGGTGGACAACATGCACTGCCAAGCAGACCTCCCCTAGGGAAGGGCTGGTGGCCCAGGTGCTGCATGCTGTGGGCCGACAGCCACAGCGTTCAGCCCCTCCAGGGACTGGCTGGGCTGCAGAGAACTGCTTTGTCCAAGGCCCTGCTTCTTCCTGGGATCTCCACATCCAAGAACAGACTGATGTGGGACATGAAGGACAAGCCATTGGCCAACTCTAAAGGGCCATTCTAGCCCCAGAGTGCCCCATAGGGTTGGCCTTAGGCCTGTACCCAGTTCAACTTCTTCTGCCCATGCCAACCTCCTTCCACAGGTGTTGATCCCAAGGGAACACCTTAATAAGGTCCTGCACTAAAGCAGAAACCAAAACAAACATTCCACTGGCCTCCCATAATATTTTCATTAAAATTTTTTTTTTTTAATGAGGGCCAACAAGGCCTTGCATGCATGCCCTGCCTTTCTCTCCTCGTGTTACTGAGGTCTTCCCTGGCTATCTTGTCTTTAAAATTTCTACTTCACATAACCCTGAATATTTTTTCCTTGCCATATATCACTACCTATTATATATTTAAATCTATATATCTTATTTATTTTCTGTCTCCCCACTAGAATATAAGCTCTAAGAGGGCAGAGATTTTTGTCTGTCTTGTTCCTATTGTACCTCCACAGCTTAGCACAGTGTCTGGCACATAGTAGGTGCTCAATAGTTAGTTGTTCAGCAAAACAATAAATAAATCTCCTACCTACTGCTATCTCACACAGTGCCTGGAACATAGTAGGCCTGGAATAAATATTTATAGAACAAATGGATGCAAGAATGAAGCTGTGTCCACCAGTGAGCCTCTCTCTAAAATCTCCTTTTTGCTCTAAGGGGGTCCTTCTGTCCCCCCAGTTTCTGAAGTTCTCTCTGGTAATACCTCCAGGGGTCCAAGATCACAGGGGATCTGGTAACAGAACTGCACATGCTTGTCCCTCACCACCTGTAAGCACCCGGTCACAGACTCTGACCACGGGAAGTGTGGTCAGTGGTTGCAAACCCGGGCTCTGGAGCCAACTTCCCACATTCAAATCCTGGTTCCCCCACTTACCAATTGGGTGACCTTAACATCTGTGAGCCTCTCACCTGCAAAATGCAGCGAGATGACTACTTACCTCATGGGGTTCTGGAATGTACCTACCGAACACTTGTCTCCTACTAGACTCTGAAAGCTTGGAGGGCAGGGACCAAATCCACAAGTTCACGTCTGACTCCTCAGCATTTAGTAGGTGCTTGATAAATCGGAAAGTGAATTTCTGTGTTTCCCACTGTGTGTGGCACCCAACATGCACATGAGCGAAACTGGTCAGTGGCAGGCATGGCAGAGGCAGACCCCAACTGGCCCAGTCACCCAGGATTTGCCTTCTTCTTCCTTCATCTGAGAATTCCCACTATTCTCTCATTGGTAGGTGGAGGTGAGGAGGAGGAAGTCCAGTGGTGGCCATCACCATCCATCCTAAGCCCAGGGGTCCCTGTGTACCCCCCAGGTCTCCAAGCTTCCCTGTGGCCTCTCTGCTCATGGGCTTCTGACCAAACCCCAATCTTTGCCCTTGCCCCCACCTCACTACAGAATTCAGCCAAGTGCCCCCTCCAAACAGCCTCCGACAGCGCAGGCCACAGTGTTCTCTCCCTTCCTGACCACCCACTGCATATATTGACTGAATTGTGCTTTCTGGCATTTGCTTCCACCTGGGCTGGCATTTGAGTAGGTTCTGGCACAGGTTCTCATCTCACTTGCCTGTCAGATCTCCCCAAATCGACTTTAATAATAATAATAATGCTCCCTCACATCTGAGAACCCACCGGGCATTCATACAAAGGGCTTCCATTTCTTTGATCTCTCTGTCTCCACAACCAGCTCAGAAAGTAGAAAAGGGGGTGTAGAGTCCTCCCTATTCTACAAATTAGGCAACTGAGGCTCAGGTAGGCTCACCACACAAACTCCTCACACCAACCCACTCTAGTTCAGCCATAGGCACCACTGTCCAAGATGCCCAACTCAGAAACAAGGGCAACATCACCATCCTTTACCTCATCCTTTCTCTCACAGCCAGACAGGCCTCAAATTCTGCAGATGACACCTAAGTTTCTCTCCAGACCACTCACTGCTCTCCAGTTCTTCCGCTTTAGCCTCTGTGAACTGGCCACCCACTCTCCCCAGGAAGACTGCAAAGATCTCCCTCCCCATCTTCACTATTCCCTGTCCCCGCCCCCCATTCGATCTTTACATTGCAGCAGAGTGGTCTTTCTCTGATGCATACTCATTCATTCATTCACTCACTCACTCATTCAACAAATAGTCACTGAGAGCCTACTTTGTACCATGCATTGTTCTCGATGCTGGTGGTACAGCCATGAACAAAGCAGAGTCCTTGCCCGAATGGAACGTATAGTCCAATGCGGAGATGGGGGACCAGTAAGAAATATCAAATAAACATATAGTATTTAGAGAGCGATAACTACCCTGGAAAGACAAAAAGCAGAGGAGGGAAACAGGGAGTGCTCAGGCAGGAGAGAGGCTTGTTAGTTACAAGACAGGGAGGGCAGCCATCACTGAGCAGACCTCTGAAGGAAGTGAGGGAGGAAGTCTCCCTGACACCTGGGGCTGTTCCAGGCAGGTGGAACAGCAAGTGCAAAACCCTCAGGTGGGATTGTGCTTGGCAAGTTCGTGTCTGAGGAAGTGCACAGAGACCAGCAAGGCTAGAGGAGCAGGAGAAGAGGAAGCGATTTGGCAGGAGGCCTTGCCTCGCAGGGTTTGCAGGCCATTTTAAAGACTGGCTGTGACTCTCAGGGAGACGTGGAGTCAGTGGAGGGTTTGAGCAGAGGAGTGAAACGATTTGATTTACATTTTAACAGGACCCCTCTAGCTGCTTCATGGAGAATAGGCTGTGGGGGGACAAGGGTAGAATCAGGGAGACCAGTTAGGAGGCCACGTTGGCAATGCTGATGGCTTGGGCCAAGGTGGTGGCTGTGGAAATGATAAAACGTGGTCAGGCGCTGGGTGATTTATGAAGGTAGAGCTGAGGATATTTTCTAATGAATTGGCTGTGGAGTGTGAAAGAGAGGAGTCAGGAATGAGGCCAAGGATGACTGCAGATTTGATCTTGTCACTCCACTAGTTCCTCTTTGGTCTTATGTTTGTCCAAACCCCTTAACATGTATTATAAGGTCCTTCATAATCAGAACCCTACTTACCTCCCCAAGCTGTGACCTAATCTTCAGCAACAGCGAATAATACTACTGTTTAACAGTTATTAAATGGTGACCTCCTGCCAGGCCTGGGCTGAGCCCTGTACAATAGTCATCTCATTCATTTTCCACAACAATCCAATGAAAGGGGCACTATTATTAACCCCTTATAATGAGCATACCCATTTCTCACAAGATGAAACTGAGGCACAGAGAGAGTAAGTAACTTGGCTAAGGTCACCCAGCTGGTAAATAGCAGAGCCAGGATTTGAATCCAGGCTTTCCATCCCAAAGCTGTTTCCCTAACCACCATGAGAGATTACAATTTCAGTTTATTCTGCCATGAGCTCATTCTCTTAACCCCTGTGCCTTCCAAGAGGCAGTTCCATGTGCCTAGAACATTCTCTCTGCCATCTCTCACCCCTCACCCCCACCCCCGACTCTCCACACGTTTGTCTGTGGAAATTGCCTTCCTCTGGGACGCCAGTTAGGGTGTGGTACCCCTGCTCTGAGCAACCGCAGCTGCCTGTGCCTGCTGTGTCTCTGCCCACCCTGCCACCTAAGGGCCTGTTTAGGGACCTGCTCTTCCCTACGAGGCCTGAGGCTCTGTGCACAAGGCCAAGTCTACCTGTCTCCCAGTTGTATCCACAGAGGGCAGTGCCCGGTACCTAGGCACTCAGTGATTATCTGTTGGTAGATGAATGGTACTGAGCTCAAACTCACACATTCTGCTCCTAAGAAGGATGCACTTTGTATCCACTCTCTAATAAATGCCTAGGTCTTTGCCTTCTCACAGCCCTGACACTGCTACCTTCGTAGATAATAATAATAACTAGCATTTATTGAGTACTTACTTTGTGCCAGGCACAGTACTAAGTACTTTACATGCACTATTCCAGCTCATCCTTCCAATGCATGTATGAGATAAACATGCTTATTACCTCCTTTTTACAGGTGAGAAATTGGCTCTCAGAGGTTAAGTAAATTCCGCATGGTCAAAATGCTTTCCTGGGATGCCACACAAATAATTGGTGAATTGCACTGATGACATTGGCATTAACCTGTGTCTGCTGTCTCCGTGCCCATGGCTTTCAGCACAGGCCTGGCACACTGGGCACTGACTCAACCAGTGAGCAGATCCCAATTCCAGCCTTCAACGGGAGAGGAAGGCTTCCCTCCTCCCCCACCCCCAGAGCGTCCCAGCCCCCTTCACACCTTTAATAAAGCCCTGAGAGTGACCCCCACCCCCAGCTTCCCAGCCCCCTTCACACCTTTAATAAAGCCCTGAGAGTGACCCCCACCCCCGAGCTTCCCAGCCACCCTTCACACCTTTAATAAAGCCCTGAGAGTGACCCCCACCCCCGAGCTTCCCAGCCCCCTTCACACCTTTAATAAAGCCCTGAGAGTGACCCCCACCCCCGAGCTTCCCAGCCCCCCTTCACACCTTTAATAAAGCCCTGAGAGTGACCGATGGAAGGGTGTGATTTCCTCGGGAGAGCAGCAGCATTTACATGGGAACATTCAAACAGGAACAGAATTCTTCCGCGAGGGCATAAGCTTCAGAAGACAGCTGTGGATGGAGAGTTGTTGTTGGGAAGGGGGGTGGGGGGGGTGCCGAGGGACGAGGAACGATCCTTTATTTATTTATTTTCCCCTCGGAGCCTTCACCTTTCATTAAAACAGCCTCCGGATGTGGGTGTAATCAAACATTCATTAGACAAGCAAGGTACACTAAAAAAACTCACAACGCCCATGCGCGCGCACACACACACACACACACACACACACACAGCAATAATCAATCCGCGAAATGAAAACGGTCCTTCAGGCGAGAAAAGCTGGCTGTGCTCCTGCGCACCGTGCTTCCCCGGCCCTGTGTCCGCCCCCTGGTGACAGTAGCTCTCTCCCCCTGGTTCCTGCTGGCCGGCCAGGTCCCCTAGCCGGCTGCCCTGAGCTATGACTCCGGAATCTGGCGCTTGCGAGTGGCAGGACCTGCGCAGCCATCCATCTGCCCCGCGCCCCCCGCCACCCCCCCGGTCCCCCAACTCCCAACCCCCAGCCCCCAGCCCGCTAGCCTGGTGTGAGGGGGTCCCTCCAGGCCCCGCCAATGCCCGCCGGGGCAGGCTTGCCCATGGGCTGAAGCGCACAGAGTTCTAGCTGGCATCTGTTCGCACATCCTGACTCGAGGCTCAGAGCTCGGCCTTGCGGGTAGTCTGCACTGACATTTCCCCAAAGCCCGGGGGTTGGAGGGATGGGGGTGGAAGGCTGTGGTCTGGGATGTCCGCCCTCCTCCTCTCCTCAATCAGACCGGCTTCCCGGAGGAGAGGACGGGGAATGGGGACAAGGAAGTGGCTCGGCAGATGGGTAGTGGGAGGTTCTTCCCAGCATATGGGGCCGCGTGGGTGGAAGGAGTCGGGACCGGGCGAGGGGGAGGGGACACAAAGGAAGGAGTCGGGGCCGGGAGCGGGAACGCGCACTGAGTGAGGGTGGGCGTGTGAACCGGTCTTAGAGGGGAGGAGGTAAGACCCCAAAGGTGGGGGCCGGGTAGTGGGGGCGGCCTTGGAGGCGCTCAGCCGCGAGCCTGCGGAGGGGGCAGCACAGCACGCTGGGCGCCTTGCACAAGGGCGCCCCCTGATGGCGCCTCTGGAGTCAGCCGCGGTTTCCGTTTTCTTCTCCATTCAATTTAATAAAATCCTTGATGGAGTGCTTCCTAGGAGCCAGGCGCTGGGCTGAGTCCTCCTTTGGAGGATACTACCGTGCCCATTTTTTTTTTTTTCAGCAAGGGATCGGGGACCCAGCGAGATCATACAGCTCGACGTGCGTAGCAAGAGCCAGGACTCCAACCGATGCATTCATTCACTCAACCGTTATTAAGAAGCCCCTACTGTGCTGGGGACACTGCAGTTCCCAGCACCGACAAGTCCCTGGCCTCCAGGGTCTTATAGTCTAGGTGAGGAGACAGCACACAAGTAAACAAATAAATGAACAAAATCATTTCAGTGGAGGAAATAAACCGGGGTGTGCAGCTAGGCAGCTCTGTGCTCCCGGCTTCCCCCCAGCCTGCCTCCCCTTCACTGCTCCCCGGGGACTGGGATTTGTCAGCCTTGGCTTCAAGGCAGGCAGAAAAAGAAGGTGGCTCTGGGGGTGAAACTAAGGTGTGTGTGTATGTGTGTGGTACAGATTCCCACGGCCAGGAGCTGCTCCCCCCCCCCCCCGCCCCGGCACCCCCTCACATGTACCCACCACGAGCACCTGCAGCCCCAGGCTTTCCCACTGTGGCCAACCGGCTGAATTATTTCCTCATCTCAACCGGATGAGTTTTTAATCTGTCTTTATACAGAAGCCTGGCTGCCTGCGCAGGGATTATTACTGAGTTCTCTGCACATCGATCCTGCCTCTCCTGGCTGCTCTGACCAAGTGAGGTTCTGAGATGGAGGCGGGAGAGGTCTGGAAAGTTTTTAGGGGAGCACAGTGCTGGCTGGGGGCAGGGGCTGCAGTATTCATGCATCGGATGCTCAAGATTTCAGGGGCACTGCCCTGCAAGGTGGGGGTGCAGCCAGGGTGTGGGGGTGTGGGTATGAAGGGCAAAGCTCACCATTTGAGCTCAGGAGACAGGGCTGTTCCACAGCTCCAAGGGGAGAGATGAAAGGAGGCAGGAGAGGCTGAGGTGGTCTGGGACGGGGACCAGAAGTCAGGCCAGGAGACCAGGAGAACAGGGTCCTGGTCCCAGCTCTGCTATTTACAAGCTGTGTGGCCGTGGGCAATTGCTTCGTCTCTCCCCTTCTGTACAATGGAGGTGTTTACTGAGGCTATTTAATGAGATGGTGTACCCACTGGTCTTCACACAGTGAACACTCACTGTCAGCTTTTGTTACTAATGTCATTATCTGTAAATGGGAGTAGGAGTACTGGCTTTGCTTCCTGGACAGATCTCTTGCGAAACTCAAGGGACAGAGGCACCAGGCCCATGTGAGGACTATTGTTGACCCACGGCCAGCTCACTGACGCTAATAAAGGTGTGAGGAGGAGAGAGGCGGACACACATATTCAGTTACTCCTGCGTGGGTCAGTGGCACACTGGCTGACGGCTGTTTAGACATGCAGCCTAGATACACCCTTCCCTGCCTGCATTCCTGGCCTAATAGCAAAGATTGGGGGACAAAAGCGCCCACATGTGACTTTTCATCTGTCCTGGTGCCAGTGGATACCTGGGAGTGGCCTTTCAAATGCACAGGTCTGAGCAACTAGTTTATTGCCCTGGGTCAAGCCCCAAATGCCATCCATGGCCTGGGTGTGTCTTCGGTTCCCACCTTGTCCCTCACCTCTCCTGCCCCTTGTAATCGGAGCTCCCTGTGGCTCTTTCAGAACACTGGGCCCCTCTTGCCTCTGCCTTAGCACATGCAGTTCCTTCTTCCTGGGACACTTTTCCCTTCAAACGTTAACCCCTGGGGGACAGGGACTTGGTCTATTGGTTCATCAAAAGCGGCTGGTCAGTAAATATTTGTTGAATCAAATCAAATCCACCCAGCCCTGGCTGGTTTGGCTCAGTGGATAGAGCATTGGCCTTCGGACTGAAGGGTCCCAGGTTTGATTCTGGTCAAGGGCACATGCCTGGGTGCAGGCTTGATCCCCTCCCCCCCCAGTAAGGGGTGTGCAGGAGGCAGCCAATCAATGATTCTTTCTCATCATTGATGTTTCTATCTCTTTCTCCCTCTCCCTTCCTCTCTGAAATCAATAAAAATATGTATGTTAAAAAAATAATAAAAATAAAAATAAATTGAACCCACCCACATCCCAGCTGACTAATTCCGGTCTCAGCTCAAACCTCACTTCTCAGGAAAAGCCCTCCCGCTGCGGGGGCTGGGAAGAGCCTTTAGTTTCAACTCCTGAAGTCTCCTGCACTTCCCAGGGAAATGGGCGTGTTTGGTGTCTGTCTCCTTTGCTAGACAAAACTCCAAGGCCAGAGACAGCTCTTTCTTGTTTACTGCTCTATCTTCAGTTTCCTAACATGTAGTCGGTGCTCCAAGAAATATTGTGAACAAGTGAATGAATGCATGGATGGTACTGGGACTCCGTGTTCCTGCTTAAGTCCCTCCCACTACCCTTCCTTCCCCATCTGTGGAGAAATGACTTCTGGTATCTCCAACAGGTCTTTTCTCTCCAACCCTCTTCCTTCTAACTCCTTCCTACATAGCCATCCATTCTCAGGCCACGCCCTGGCTCCTGGGGACACCCCACTGGCTGGGCCCTTTCAGCCTCCATTACCCTTCCCTGATGGCAGAGTGGGGCCTGCTCTGAGTTCCTGAGGGCAGGTCTGGCCCTGGGCACGCTGGATCCACCTCCTTTCCACCTTCCAAAGAACACAGCTCTGGGTCTGCAGCCACTGAGGCCGGACACCTCTCTCCCCTCAGCAGTCAGCCAGGCCTAGCAAATGCCGAGTCATTGCTGGCTGCTGCTGCCTGTCTCCAGCTCCTCCAGCCTGAGGAGCTGCCAGGAGCAAACCCAGCAGAGCCGCCCCTGGCAGCATCGGAAGCACTTCACAACAGAACCCAAGGCGTTTCTGCTCCCTGTCTGCAGGCGCCCACCTCTGCAAGGGCAAATGGAGGCCCTTGAACCGGGGATAGGCCGGGGTGGAGCTACCGATGCTGTCCCACCTCAGTGCTGCCGCCCAAATTCCCTCCACTGCCCAGGGCCTCTGGACACATGCTGACCACCCAGTCTCAGTTTCTCCATGGGACCCTTCCTATCAAAGGAGCTACCAAGGGAATACTTGCAGGGCTGCGCCAAAACCATGGTGCCTATGAATGCTGACTAATAATTAAGCCCCTACCAACTGCCTGTAGATAAGCATAATCCCTTGCATTTATACAGCCCTGAACACATTTCAAAGCTTTTTCACATACATTATCTCATATGATCTCCCACAATAATCCGATTGGGTAGTTGCTGGGAAGGAAATTGATGTCCTTATTTTGTAGAGGAGAAAACCAAGACTCAGAGAGGGAAGAATCTTGTCTGAGGTCACACAGTTTATGGAGGCCAAAGATGGGCCCAGGACATAGGTTCCTGATAATCCACGGCTCTTAATTTTTCTCTTGCCCAGGATCCTGGAATTGCCTATACAGCATAAACCCTCTCAGCTCTTCTGTCCAGTACAGCAGCAGCAACAAATAGTTGTGGAGCATATTTATGCAACTTGAGTTCTGTATCTCATTCAACTCCCAACACAGCCTTATGATATTATTAGCCCCCATGTTATAGATGAGGTGGCCAAAGCTCAGAGATGTTAAATAACTTGCCTGGGATCACACAGGCTATTCAGATCCAAGACAAAAGGCTGGTTTGTTTGGAACAATCTAAATTTAATCCCTATCCTTAGGGTCTCCCTGGCTTAATTGAGGCTCCTTCTTAAAGTCTGGGATTATTAGAGATTCTCTCTTTTCTGTGGCTAGCTTCATTCCCAAGTCACTCATTCATTCATACATTCATTTGACAAACATTCGCTGAAGCCTTCCTTCATGCTTGGCATGTGCAATAGCCCAATCTCCTGCTCTAAAGTAGCTAGCCCAGGCTGGGGAAACCTAGGAGGCCTTCCTGGAAGAAGGAGCACCCAAGATAAATCTTGAGAGATGAATGGGGGGCAGACAGAGAAAGAAGGAGGAAAAAGTTTCCAAGCACAAAGAGCCAGGGAGGGCAGTACCTATTCAGGGACCCTATAAGTGAGACAGTTTAGCTGGTGGAGAGAGTTGAGGTGAGGCTTGTGCTGTGTTGGAGAGAGAGGGGCATGTGGCAGGGTAGTGACCTGTCAGGTCTGTGTTAAGGATGCTATGGAGGCTGTGTGGAGAATGGAGCTGGTATTGTGGACACTGTTCACTCTCGTGCAAGATCTTTCTCAGCCACTGGAGCTAGCCCTGCGGGCTGTGGGGATGTGGGAGGGTCACTTTCCAGCACACTCTCCGCTGAGCTTGGGAGAGACTTTAGAGGCTGGGGGTGGGTATGGGGAGTAGTTTATGGATGGGGTAAGATATGAAAGCCAAAGCTTCCCTTCAGTGGTCCTCAATGAGGAACCCATCCGAGAGCAGAAGGAAGTGTGTTCTAGACGATGGGAACAGCATCTGCAAAGGTGCAGAGGCAAAAGAGAGCAAGATCAGCTGTGGAGCTAGAGTTAAATATGGCTGAAGCCAGGGTCTGAGCTGGGTGGAGCCCCTACCATGCATGGGAATGAACTCGGGCCTTAATGGGTCAGAGTCCAGGAGCTGTGCAGTTGGCTACCCAGGTTCAAATCCCAGCTCCTACTAGCTACGTGTCCTTGGGCAAATCACTTAACTTCTCTGCTTCTCAGCTTTCTCATCTGTAAAATGGGGTCATTGCAAGGATTATACAATACACTTAGCATATTATGAACAATAAATGCAACCTATATTATCATCACTAGCATTAATACTATCATTATTAACAGTTCCGCAAGGGGAGGTCTAAAGTGGAGTACGACTTCTTAAGGAAGGAATCTCATTTTAAAAAGTAAAAACAAGTTGCAAGGTGTGCTTATCTGTAATCTCCAGATTCACAGATAGGTGTGAAATTCCATCTGCAGCTGTTTTCTCAGGGTGTCATCCCATCCCAAATCGAATGACATTGTTGGGTGCTGGACGTTGTTAGGAGCATTACAGGAACTGACAGCAGACTCATGGCGGGGAGTGGGTGCCAAGGAGGGGAGGGGGCCGCTCTCAGTCTCTGGAGGAGTGACAAGCCCCCTGAGCTGGGATGGTGTGGGCACTTCTTGTATTGGAGTGGCTCTACCTGCCCCGATAAGATGAGCGTTAGGATCAGCGAAGGTTTTCTGTGAGCAGAGTCTGGGACATAGCCCCTGCCTCCGGAAGTTTACAATCTTCTAGAGAATTGATCTCTTAGAATCCGAATTGTTTAGTCTTGGGGGTTAAACTTTGCAGGCGTTAACCATGAGACATGGCTCCAACAGGGTGAGACAAGTGAGCCAGCACCCAGAGGGCTGTGCTCCAGGCAGAGTCCTGCTCGGGTGGGATCCCACCCCGGTCCCTGGCACTGTGGGCCTTAGGCAAGCTGCTTCTCTGGGGCTTGGTTTCCTCACCTACACAACTGCACTGACCATTAGACATACCCCAGAGGCTGTGTTAAGATTCAGTGAAATAATGTGTGTCGAGTGCTTGCCACAGAGCCTGGCACGTGACCAGGGCGCAGTGGCCATTGCTGTAATGAGATGCTTCTCCTTCTGGGAAGCTTGACGACCAAGCTCACAGCTCCGGGTGGGCTGCCCATGGAGAGGGGCGGGAGGCAGGACGGGGGACAACACATGTCTCATCAGCCAGCCGACCGGCCCCATAGGTAGGGGTCCAGGCCCAGAAAGACCGCTGTGCCCACGAGGGTACAAGAGCCTCTCCCTGCAACATGGGGACAAGCCGGGCCTTGGCCTCAGGGGGAGAACGGGGAAGGAGCTCAAACCTGCTGCCCTGCACAAGGCCCTCTGCCCAGCCCCGGGGGTGGAAGCCCGCGGGAGGCTGAGGCTCTACCCGGTGCGATCTCGGTGGAGGCAGGAAGCAAGGCCGGTCACTTTCCGGGCCTTCTGAAATTCAGAAATGTGAAGTCTTAAAAATCAGCACACACACAAAGAACTGTGTTTTGCAGCTGTTTTGGCATTTGGGGAGTCATTTACCAACTTCGAGTTCAACTTAATGAAGTTGGGGGTAGGCGGCTTCCATGGGAGTTCTGCTTCCTAGCAATCTGCAGCCGCCCAGCCGGCAAAGAGGGCTGAGCGGGTGCTCGGCGGGGAGCGTTAACAGTAACACGTTGTGTATTTGTCATCAGAATGGAGCCCCCGGGCACAGGGGTAGTGCCCATTGCCGCTCAATGGTGTATTTGTCATGTGGCCACTGACACAATCAATTGACCCCCTTACACACCGGTGTTTATTAGCCATTGTATAAATATTTCACCCCTCCCCAGCTGACACATAATCTCTTCTTTGCTGCCTCTGACAAATGAACATTTCTCTGTAGACTCTTAAATGAGTATGTGTCACAGCTATGTCACTGATTAATTTTTTTTACCACCACGAACAACGATGCATAGAAATGTAACTTATATTCATTTCCCGGCTTGAGCCCAGCTGTCTAAAAAAATTCCACCAGCAGCTACGACTGACAGACAGCTATCCCAGCACTTGGGCGTGCTGACATGTGGCTGTGTGAGTGCCAGCTTGTTAATTACGGGCTTTCTCTTCCGGCCTGGCTGCGGAGTAACCAGCCACAGGGACTTTAATCACTGCTGGGCCGGGAAGGGCCTGCTCCGGAGGGCTCCAGGGGCCGCCTCCCCAACCCAGCCTAACCACACACATTTCCCCCTCCAAGTATTGGCCGCTTTTTCCTCTGGGCCTGGGTTTGGAAATGCCCCTGAAGTCACCCCAGTCTTACTCATTGCCACCTTAAACTCTTCCCCCAGTGATCTGTGAGATCATGAGGGTAGGAACTGGGTCTTATTTGTTAAGCGCAGGGTGAGTGCTCCAGAAATATTTGCTGACATTAAATCAGTTAAGGTGCAATTATTGAACAATGTACCAGCCACTGGGCATGTGTTGTTTGTTTCATTTTCTCAGTGACTATTCTTGGAGCCCCTGCTGTGCAGGCCTGTGGACCCGGAGCCAGGGGGAAAGGTGACCAGCGCTCAGACTGGGGTGGGAACTTGGCCTGTGGAGCCTTCTGAAGCCAGCCACTCCGGGGCCTCGCAGCACTTACGGTGCTTGTGGCTGCTTACTTGGTTGCTGCTGCTGGTTGCTTGGCAGCTAGGCCAAAAGGAAGTTTAGATTCTAATGGTGGAGGACTAGAGGCTCATGGGTAGGCATTGTTTGTACCCTGGTTTGCAGCTGAGGAACCTAAAACACGGTTCTTGCCATTGAAGTTGGGGTTAGAATCTGTGTCATCTGACCCCAGAGCCTGCACACCTAACCATTCTCTGTCAACTGCCCCAGCCCCACAGTCCTTTCCTTGAGCTGCCTCAGTTTCTCCTCCACTACAGCTCACCTCCCATCCTTTCCCTTCTTCTCCTTCACTCGTCCCTCCTCCTGGCAGATTTTCGAGTCACCTTGGGCTTCAGAGCCAACTCAGCATCCCTGCCCCCACCCCGACTCGTCCATATGCTGCCTCCCCCTCCCCACCCACCCACCCACCGGCACAGGACTGAGTCTTCAGCAGGTGTCTAGGCTGCCGCCCCCACCCTCGACCTCCATGCACCTGTGTCCTGTGCACCTGTGTCCCTTCCCTGATGTCATATAATCTCTGGCTGGAAGCCAAGTGCATGCACCTGGGGACACTCTCAGTAGATTAACTAGCTCACAACAGCTCTGCCATTGCCCTCAAGGCCCTCGAGGGACTGACCCAAGACATAGAGACTCCTCCCCCTGCACATCCAGGGAACTGATATTCAAAACCACTGATGTGTGTGGTAAGGTAGAGAGCCTGGAATGGGACTTGGTCTGAATCCAGTTTCTCTATCTACCCACTGTGTGTCCTTGGGCAGTCACTCACTTCCTTCTTGTCTTGTACATTGGGATGCTGGTACCTATTCCTCTGGACTTTCAAGACTCTGTTCCATCTTGACCAATCATCTCCCAGAGAAGACAAGCTGGTTGAACCTGTGTCTCCTGAGACACATGCTAGTGCCTGGTGATATCCCAGCCCACACTGACCTAGGAGGTGGCCCTCTGTGACCCCATGAACCAGGTGGCTCTGCCTCTCTCCTTCCCTCCTGACCTGAGTGGTGTGAGGCAGCTCCAGGGAATGAGATGAAACTGCTGGAGATGGAGCTGCCCAGAGGATCTGCTCTCACCTTTAATGAGCATCATCCAAAACGATGACCACATATGAGCCTTTGGTCCATGCACCATGGAATGAAGTACATGTTTATGTGCAATGAAAAGTCACAAAACCCTCTAGTTAGGTATGACAGAGTTCAGGCTCCTGGTAAAGAAACTGAAACCTAAAGAGGTTAAGGAAACTACAAAAGGTCACACAGAGCCAGGACTTACTCGAACTTGGGTCTACCTCCTTCCCAATTAAGGGCTCTTAACTACCACCATATGTCACCTTCCTCAGACCTCCCTCCCCACTACACGCACCAAGCTCCCACGGTGTCCTCCAGGGAGCAGGTACCACTAGCTCTATGATGTCATCGAGGGCCTGTGCTATGACGTCAAGGCCCCAGTGGGCCTGCCCCGCCCCACCTGTGGGGATTTAGAGGCGCTGAGGGCAAGGTCAGAGGAAGGAAAAGCCCAGATGACACACAGCTGGGTTGGGACCAGTTTGGCAGCAGGTGTAGGGCGGGGGCTGATGCAAGAAAGGGGCCCACACACTGGCCCTTCAGTTGGAGGCCTGGGTGTGCCGTCCCCCATACGTTTCCTTGTTCGAAATGGAGCGTGGAGCCCCGGAAATCAGGACAAAAGCACCACCCACAGCTCTGGTCTCGATGACTCAGATTCCACCTCCCACAGCCTCCTCCTGTGTATGTTTCTGAATGTGTGTGTACCCAAGCATGCGCCCTGCCAGTCTGTGAGGGCTGTCGGCTGGGCACACATGTGCGCACATGCATGCACAGGGATGAGTCCACATGGGTACATGCCCAAGCTATGATCATCGGCATACCTGTCTCCAAGCCTAAGCCCCCAGAATATGATGACCAACAGTGTCCATGGTAATCATAATGTAAATAGCCAACATGCTTCCTATGTTCAAAGGCACTGTGCTGGGCACTTCACATGTAGTATCTTTGGAAACTTTATCAAGTGGGCCTTATGAGGTGAGCACTATCATTATTCCCATTCTACTAATGACGAAACTGAGGCTCGGATAAATTAAACTGTTTTTCCAAGGCCACACAGCCAGGAAATGGTGTGATTTTCAGATGCCAAAATCTGTGCCCAGTAAGACGTGCCTCCGTCCTGGCCTCCTCTGAGGAGTCTGGAGAGGAGACAGGAAGCAGTCTTTGGAACCAGAAACCAATTGGGGTCCCCGAAGGAAAAGGGGCCAGAAGTCAGAGTCTTGGAGGAAGAGGGCAAATAGCAAATGGATGCCCGAGCAGGAGGGGGTAGGGCAGTTGCCTCTCAGAACAGGTGTCAGAGAAGCTGTGACAGCCACTCAGAACCGCAGTGGCAAGCCTCCTTTACATGGCGATTTGCATATATTTGCATGTATTTGCATCAGCAAATCTGTGGAATGGCCTTAATGGTCCCTGCCTTAGAAGACTGGCAGAAGCTGAAGAGGGTGGGAGCGACAGGGAGGGCCTGGGGAATTCTGGAAGAGAACAGGGAAGAGGCAGTGGCAGCAATGCTGCGGAGGCAACGGGAGGTTCTGGGCCCTGCTAAGAGGCAGTTTCCAGGAGAAAGCAGAAAGAGTCTTCTCCATGTACCCATCCCCTGAGGGCAGCAGGAAAGGGAGGGGGGGGGATTCAGAAACCAGGAGGGCGGAGGAGGATTTGGGCCCTGGGTCCGGGGGCAGCGCTGGAGAGGAAGGCCCAGGCCCAGGCCTGGTTCTGGAGCCCCCAAGAGCCAGGTCCTGGGAAAGCTGGCTGGTGGAGAAGGGAGTGTCTGGCACTGCGTCTCCCGCTGGGGGGCCGCCTACTTGGCCTCTGGAACTCAGTGGCTCGGTGTTGGGGCGCCATCTAGTGGACATACTCGGGAAAGCGACCCCTTCCTGCCTGCTCTGGCGCAGCCCCTTCCTCTGTCAGCCGGCACAAAACTGGAGTCTACCTCGCCTCTGCAGAGGAAGCACGTGGTGGAGCCTGGTCCTGCCACCAGCGGTCTGAATGGGTCTGGGGATTGCGGTTCCGGAGGATCGCCAGCAGGGAGCTGCCCACGGGGCTCAGGCCAGGCTAAGATGGGCTACTACAGCCGAAAGATGAAGAGCTTAGGCTTTCAAGTCAGAAAAACAAACATGGCTGTGCCAGTTACTGACCGTGAGTCTGGCAGATTAACCTCTGAATCAGTTTCCTCCTCTGTAAAATGGGAGTGGTAATATTTACTCGTGAGAATGAAAGAGCTTATTAATAGAGAAAAGCAAGTGAGGTGGCTGAGTTGCGAAATTTAAGGGCTTGGGACTTGCACAGCACTGAGACCTCCTTAAAATTTGTGTCCTAGGTTCCTCATTCTTTTCACCCTCGCCCTGGCCCTGCTTATTAGCACATGGCCTGGCACATGAGGAGCACTGTTGATGTTATCATATTGTTATCAGCGGGAGCTACTGTGATGCTGTCATCCTGTTATTGCTGTGAGGATGCAAAGGCCTTGGGAAGGTGGCATCCTACCGGCAAGGCCTAGAAGGAAATAGCAACCCAGCTCTGATCTGGCCTGGTCTGGCAAGGGTATGGAAGGAGACTGAAGGCCAAAGGGGTGAGGGGCCTCCTCACAATGAGTCAGGGATAGAGAGGAAGTCACAGGCCGATAGGAGTGGAGGGGGATATTCGGTCACAAACCCTGTGTGGCTTCTCAGATTCCCTGTGACCAACTGATAGACAAGGAAGAGACTCAGGCCTGGGTCACAGATGATCAGTATGATAGTTGTTGAAATGGACTGCTGTCACATCACAGCCTTCTTGGGTGACTCCAAAGGACAGTGGTGAAAGGAAGTCCAGTGTGCAAAGCTTTGAACAGTACACTTAGTCGTCAGCTTTGTATAGAAGTAGAGGTGGCCTGAGGTTCCTGGGAAGTAGTGAATGGCATGGCTGGTTGGTCAGGAGCCTGGAAGGAACGGAGGGCTAGGGAAAGGCATGTGGACAGACTCCCGGGAGCGGGCACCAAGTGCGCAAACTTCTGGGTCTCAAGTAAACACTGCAGAGCATCCACTGCCAGGAAGCTCTCAACCAGGCAGATAGAACGGGTCATTGGGTAGGTGGATCTCTTCCCCTCACCCCCCTCCCCTGCAAATGCCTGCACAATAGCCCTTGAACAGAGAGTGGTCACGGTGCCAGGGATAGAGGTGCAAGGGCCCAACAGCATACCCCGCCCCCAATCAAGGCTGAGCTAGGTCTACCACTCTGAGGGCTCACCTGCCTACAGCAAGACCTACGCCAAACCTTTAGTGCAACTCTCCTCCTCGGAAGACCAGCCAAGCCCCTGGTGGCAGGTGGATTATACCGAACCCCTTCCTTCCACCCTGGAGAGGACAGTGTGTGCCCGGGATTTGGGCTTGTCTTCCTTGTCCACTGTGCCTCCACAAACAAAGGACCATAATGGGGTCATCTGAGACTTCTACTTTCAGCCTTTATGTCTTTGGTCTGTTTTGAGTTAATTTTTGTATATGGCATGAGGTAATCATGGGATGGTGATCAGCAGATTCTTTAGTCATATCAGCTGTACCTCATCGCCCAGAAGCAGTCGGCTGAGCGGCGTGGGCAGCCTGTGAATTCTCAGAAGATGCCCACAGGAGCATGACACCTATGGGCTTGGGCCTGGAACACCTTGGCATGATACTTGTTTTGAATTAGTACTGAGTCCCCTATATCTAAAAACTACAGGAGTCAGTGTAGAAGTAGAAGCAGCCCACCTCACTCTCTGATTTACACAATTTTTGCCTCCTGTCCCCGAAACTTTAGGCTCTGCCAGTTAGAGGTCCTAGGTCCCAGGGAGAGAGGACTTACACCAGGGCACACAGCAATGTTTCCACTGATCTGGAAGCTGTGCCGCCACCCAGCCACCTCCTCATGCCAGTGGACCAACAGCAAGAAAAGGGCATGACTATCCTGGTCAAGGTCATTGCTCCTGATTGCCATGAACCAGGGCTGTAGATAGAGGCATGTAGATACAATGAAGTCAGGGAGGGAGATGTCTGGACCCGGCCAGAGAGTCCCTGAGCATCTCTTAGAACCTCCCACCCAGGAGTAACTGACAGCAGATGACCTCAACCATGACAATCCCCTGACACAAGGATCAGACCTCTGGGGATGAAAGTCGGCATGATCCCATCAAGCAAATAGCCAAGATCTGCCAAGGGCCAGCTGAGGGTAAGAGAAGGAAGGAGATGCTATCAACCACAGACTCAGGACCAGCTGCAGCATGGGGACTGTGGCTTGCTTCATGAACCCTCTTGTCTTTATCTTTCCTTGAGATCACATCTAACAGTATCTGGAAAGGGACTTGCTTACAGAGGAACTGTCCCTCCCTTTTTGAGAGGGAAAAAAAGGGTGATGATAAGTTGGTTCTCATGAAAAAAAAAAAAAAAAAAAAGAAAGAAATCAAGCAAGCAAGCAAACAAAAAACCCAGAGGTCCCATGTTGTGGTTTAGAAGTCAGATAAAATGGGAGGCTGTGAGTAGGATGAGGAGTGGACCAATCATATTGAGACACAAACCTTTCTTCTCAAATGCCTTGACTACCGCCCTGCTCTCTTTGATGCTGACCCTCCACTTTCAGGCTTAGATGGAAGACCTCACACTGTGCAATGTGGAATCTGGTTTCCCAGTGCCACAAGGGCTGGATGACAAACCCCAGGAGCTTGGGGTGAACCCTAACCCTTGGGGGTAGGTTGTGGGTGGCAGCTGTGGGCTACTTCAGGTGCGCTTCCTCCTTGCAGCCTTCCGGAGAAGTCCCACCACTGAGCACACGCTGGCTGCACAACGTGCAGTGTCTCGCTGTGGCGTGTGGATGTGCAGTCAGTACCCTCAGGCATTGCTCCACCTTGCCTCGCGTCTTCCCTGCCCATAGTTCCCTTTCCTCACCCTCAGCCCGTGGGCTTTCCCCAGAACGCTGGCCACCAGGGCACCCAAGAAAATAGGTTTCTGAGAGCTGCCTCCCCCTGTGTGGCCCACACCGTGGTCACTGCCAGAGCCTATCTTACCATGCCGGCACTGCCAAAGAAATAGAGACCTCAGGGGGCAGGAACCAACCAACCATTTTCCAGGCGAGGGACCAAGACGGGGGACACCTGAGAGATGAAGGATGAGAGGGCAGACAGGGGCAGGAAGGGAGAGGAGTGCAGAGGGTAGAAAGTTAAGTCTCGGTGAAAGCTGTCTCCTGGAAATGGGTCGATATGGGGAGTTTTCTGGGAAGGACTGGCTGTGTCTTGGAGGTCAGAGGGGAGGACGATATTGCCTCCCCCCACTTGAGTGGACACACCCATCAGTGAAGGACTGGGGGAGAGTTCTGAGTCCCCCCAGACCTCCATAGTCCTGGTGTACGGAGGTCTGGACAGTGAAGCATCAGGAGTGAATGGGTGGTGCTGGGGCAGGAGGAGGCAGCACCAGGCAGAAGGTCCAGAGCAGCGAACAGTGACTGCTCCCTTTTCCAGTGCAAGGAGCCCCACGGGGCTGGCCTGGGGCTGAGGGAACCCCCTCCTGGCCCAGGTCTCCCACTCCTGGCTACTCCTCATCCCCCAGCTCCTGAGCACTGCAGGCTCGTGGCCCAGGCCCATCTCCGGAGCACAGCCTCGCACTGCCGGGGAGATGCACGCCCCAAAGGGGACCGGCCCAGTGGCAATTTGGTGATATGCATTGAGGCAGGGAAAGAGGAAGTTCAGCCAGAGACTGAGACCACATGTCCTTAATGTCACCCCGGCACCGCTCTGCCTTTCACCACACTGCCTTTCTTAGACGTGGGGGGAGTGCACCAGGCTGGGCAGAAGTCCCGGCTTAAAACTGCTGTCTGCTCGTCTCTGGGGTCATCCCAGTCAGTCTTCTACTTTCAAGGCAGAGAGAGGGACAGAGGAGATGAGGTCCCCTCTGTGACTGAGTGTGTGGGTATTTTTCTAAGTCATCAGATTCTCATAAAAGTTTAAGATCTGCCTGTGCTGTGCAGTATGGGAGCCACTAGTTATAGGTGGCTCTTTAAGTTTAAATTAATTATAATAAAGTAAGATAAAGTAACTCGGCTCCTCTAGCTCACCAGCCGCATTTCAGTGTCTCAATGGCCACATGCTGGACAGCACAGGTAGAGAGCATGTCCATCATTGCAGGAAGTTCTACTGGATAGCACTTCCCATTAAGGCTAAAAAAAAAATTTCCAACTTTATCGAGGTATAATTGACAAGTAAAATTGTATGAATTTAAAGTATAGTGTGATGACTTGATATACATATATATTGTGCAATGATGACCACAAATGAAATTAGGTAGCACATCTATCAGCTCACACAGTTACCATTTGTGTGTGTGTGTGTGTGTGTGTGTGTGTGTGTGTGTGGTAACATTTAAGATCTACTCTCTTAGCAAATTTCAAGGGTACAATACCACATTGTTAACTCTAGTCACCATGTGGGAATGAGATCCCGGCCCATTAACTTCAAGCACAGGGAAGCTGAGACCTAAGAGGGGGTAACCTGCCCCAGGCCCCAGGGGGAGTCAGTGGTAGCAGCAGGACTAGATGCCCTTCATAAAATGCCTTGAAGTAAAACTGCATAAAAGTATCTTCTTGTAGATACAGTCCACATCACCAGCCTAGGGTGGAAGGAGACAGGGCTGTAGTTGTGGGGGTGGGGAATGGGGGAAGGGAGGCCGACTGTGTTTGTTCCTCCCCTCCCCCTTCCGAGGGCTACCCAGCGTCCTGGATAAAGGAGGCTTACAAGCCTCAAACTCCCTCCCCTCCCCCAAGATGACCTCATCCCCACAAAAAAATGTGAGAAGGGCCCTGGGGAGGGGCTGCAGGGAGGGAAGCTGGGGGTGGTGGGATGTGAGTTGGGGAGATGGCACAGTCCTCTGGCATGAGATATTGGGGGTGGGGAATGCCATGCTGATCCTAACCAGACTCCATGCAGCCATCTTTCTAAAATCCAAGTCTTGCTCTGACTGGTTTGGCTCAGTGGATAGAGCATTGGCCTGTGGACTGAAGAGTCCCAGGTTCGATTCCAGTCAAGGGCACATGTCCGGGGTGTGGGCACGATCCCCAGTGGGGGGCATGCAGGAGGCAGCTAATCAATGATTCTCTCTCATCATTGATGTTTCTATCTCTCTCTCCTTCTCCCTTCCTCTCTGAAATCAATCCTATATAATAAAAGCCTAATATGCTAAGTGTCCAGTGGTCTAGTCAGCTGTTCAACCAATCAAAGCGTAATATGCTAATGATATGCTAAGGCCACTCAACCACTCACTATGATGTGCACTGATCACCAGGGGCAGATAGTTGACCGGTCTACCAGTAGCTATGACATGCACTGACCACTAGGGGGGGCAGACGCTCCAACTGGTAGGTTAGCTTACTGCGGGGGTCTAGCCAATCGGGACTGAGTGAGACTGGCTGGACACGCCTTAGAGCCCTCAAAGTCTGGCCAACCTCCTGAATCCCTCCCCAGCCCCAATTGTGCACCAGTAGGGTCCCTCGGCCTGGCCTGCACTCTCTAGCAATCCAGGACCCCTTGGGGATATCAGAGAGCTGGTTTCAGCCTGATCCTGCAGGCCAGGCTAAGGGGCCCCACTGGTGCACAAATTCGCGCACCAGGCCTCTAGTAAATAAATAAATAAATAAATAAATAAATAAATAAATAAATAAATAAAATCCAGGTCTTAAACTCTTTTTGGACTGGAGACAAAATCCCAATCAAGGACTACAAGGGTCTGCATGGCCTGGCCCTGAGGTCCCTTAATCTCAGCTGGCCCCAAACGCCTTTTCTCTTTGCTCTGTCTCTATTACTCACCTCAGGACCTTTGCACTTGTGGTTCCTCTGCCAGAACCTTCTCCCTCCCACCCCCAATTAGCCCCTACCCATCTTTATGATCTCAGCTTAAGCACAGCTTCCTGGAGAAGCCTTCCCAAACCTCCAGGCCAGGTCAGCTTCCCTGTGCCATGTTCTGATAGAGCTTCTCTTTAGAACACTCATCTCGGTTTGTAATTATACATTCATTTGGGGGTTCTTTGGTAAATGTTTCACTCCCCAAGCAGACCACGTTCTTCACAGTCTGCTTCTGCCCATTGTTATATCTCTAAATTCTTGAGACCTGGAGACCCCAGAGACAATGGAGGTGATCAGGAGTTGCAAAGGTGACAGGAAATTGGATGAAGAGTGACAAAAGTGGTGGGACTCACAAGATGACAACCGGGGGCCTTAGGAGATGGTAGAACCACAATGAGTGCAATGCAGTCTAATTTGACATTAGGATGGCATGGGATGATTGATTAAAACAAAATCAATGGGATATACCAGGATGATGGGGTAACAGGCAAGCTGGTTTAATTAGGAGTCACCATGGAAGTGACTGGTAAAATAAGTAACAAGGAATGGGAAATATTTATTGAGCACTATGGAGCCTCAAGCCCTTTTCCACATATCCATGTGTTCCCACGGCTTAATCCCCACCACAACCCCGTGTGGTAGGCACTACATATCATCATCTCCATTTTGCAGAAAAAGAAACGGAGACAGTGAGATTAAGTAACTTGGCTCAGGTCACCTAGCTGGGAGAGGTGGGGTCAGGGTTTGCCTTTCGAGACTTTGCTCGTAATTACTACATCATCCCATCAGCTTCCGGTGAGCAAAGGCTTCCTACGTGGCCATGGCTATAGTAGTCCATGGTTTGGGTGGGGAGGGGGAGGGGCAAAGAGAGAGAGGGAAGGGGCTACCGGAAAATTCTCTTGCACGCCCCTCATTGCCTAGTTCTGCCCTTTCCTCTGCTAACTCCCTTTTGTCCCGTGTGTTGGGGTTCAGATTTACTAAAGTCCATTCCTTCTTACTCTTCCCTCCCTGCAAAGTGCCACAGAGGCTGAATCAAATGGCCCAGTAAAGAGTCTGGGACAGAGAAAGACTGGCTGGCTATGGGAAGGACTTTGGGAAGACAGCGTACTGAGCGGGGAGACGGGATATTGAGAGGGGAGATGTCACAGAAACTGAGGTTTGTGAGCCACATAGAAATGTTGCTAAAGGTTATGGGGAATTTTGAGAGATGACACATTGGAGAACCTGTCCATTCTCTTTGGTTTCTGGACTGTGCCTTCTTTCTAAACTGTAATTCTATGCGCACAGGGGGTCATGTGAGCCCTGCAGTTTATATTAGGATTAGACCAGGGCAAGGAGATTGGATGGTGATGGTCAGTAATGCAGTCTCTCTGGCCAGAGTGAACTGGTGGGGTCCAGGGTTAAGGTTTGTAAAGGGTTCCTTCCTAGAACCCTTTGCCCATCAGGCCCTGAAGGAGTCAGAGATGATACTCCAAAACAGAAAAGGCGCTCAGCCCAGATGACCAGCCAGGGTTGTCCCTGGAGTGAGCTCCCCGGCTCAGCCTGGCATGGTGTATCTTGCTGTAGGTGGAGTCCTGGGACTGTGAGGATGGAGGTCTGAGTAAGGAGCAGAGAAGAAGCGTCTCCAAGACACCCTAGCCACCCACCCAGCCTCACTCTCACTCCTATGAACTGGCTCCTCGCACCCTGCCTTTCCCCTGCTCTTTCCTAAGATGCCGTTAGCTCTTTCAGGACATTCTGTGACCACTCACTGCCCCCAGTTTCTCAGACCAACAGCCTTCCCCTCATCCAATCATCTTAGGAAGCACACATCCCTCCAAGGGAACAGTCCAAGGGAACCATGACTTGGTGCTTTACACCATTCTTTTCTTTTTCTTTTTTAAATATATTTTTATTGATTTCAGAGAGGGAGAGAGAGAGAGATAGAAACATCAGTGATAAGAGAGAATCATTGATCGGCCGCCTCCTGCAAGCCCCTCATTGGGGATCTGGCCCACATTGGGGATAGGGCCCACAGCCCGGGCATGTGCCCTTGACTGGAATCAAACCTGGGACCCTTCAGTCTGAAGGCTGACGCTCTATCCACCGAGCCAAACCAGCTAGGGCTCTACACCATTCTTAAGTTGTCAGAGAAAAGATCAACCGCAGAATGCCCCCTCCCCTTTCTTGAGGCCCCTGACCTCTCTCCTGCCCATCCATCAGGGGCCGGGGCTGACAAGTGCTTCAGATTTACTCTGTGAGACCTGGTCAGTGCTCTCCCCCCTCATATTAGACCTGGTCAGTGCTCTCTCCCCTCCCCCCTCATATTAGACCTGGTCAGTGCTCTCCCCCCTCCCCCCTCATATTAGACCTGGTCAGTGCTCTCCCCCCTCATATTAGACCTGGTCAGTGCTCTCTCCCCGTCATATCAGACCTGGTCAGTGCTCTCTCCCCCTCCTCAGGCTTGGAGGAGGG
Source organism: Cnephaeus nilssonii (assembly GCF_951640355.1). NCBI lineage: Eukaryota > Metazoa > Chordata > Mammalia > Chiroptera > Vespertilionidae > Cnephaeus > Cnephaeus nilssonii. The sequence continues at coordinate 81,657,347 of NC_137076.1, read as the reverse complement.
CAAGGACAGCCTCAACACCTGATTCCTGGCCTACAGCTCCACAGAGTGAAGTGTGGGAAAGGCCACTAAACCCACGTTCAGAGTCACAGAGGCTTTGGTCCTTGTCTCCGGTAGCCTGGGATGGCTCAACTCCCGCCTTTGTGCTCCCTTATCTCTGTCTTGACCTGTTTCTGCCCTTAAAAAGGCTGAGAATGGAAAAGGGGGTGCGGAAGGAAAGACCCGTGCCTCCCTGGCCAGAGACCCCATGACCCTGGAATTGGCGAGTTCTTTTTGCTCCACTGTATACAGGCTACCAGAATCCCCTGTCCTCAGGGACAGATTATGGGGACACAGAGAGACACAGACGCAGACCGAAGTACAGAGAGACAGAGACAGACAGAGGCAGAGAGATAGCCTGACACACAGAGAAAACCACAAAAAGCTTCAATAAAGAAAGACAGAAATACATTCAGGGAAAGAAAGACAAAGAAGAAAAGAAACAGAAAGAGAAACACAGAAACAGAAATTGGGGGTGAGGGGTGGAGAGAGATAGAAATAAGAGAAACTGGAAAAGAGAGCCAGGGAGAAGGAGAAGGAAGATAAAACCCCAGGGCCAGAGGCTCCACCCGCCCCCGTAAAAGGTTAAGTCAGAGAAGGTAGTATCATCTGAGAAATGGAGCGGGGCCCCTCTCTGCAGATTTGCCCTGACTTTTTGGCTCAGATGTCCTCAACTTGGAGTCACTGAACTAGGACAGGGGGAAAAAAATCACATTATTTTCACTAATCTCTAGCTATAAATTTAGCATTTCCTTCCATTATGACAATAGCAATAAACCAGTCATACTAGCCATAACTATGGCTTTGTCACCAAAAGAAATCACATATATTTTTGTATATATGACGGTATTGCAGATATTTTGAAATAGCATTTATGCTCATCACTGCTTCAAAATTATGAGTTATCAGCCTACTGCTAGATGTTATTTAAAGCTTTAATAAAGAAGCACATATATCACATTAAAATAGTTTTGTAAATGTATTGCAACATTATCGGTTTCCTTTGTGATGCTACACATTTCATTTTATGCATTTGCAAACACTATTCTGAGGCGAGACCTTAGGTTTTATCAGATTGCCGAAGGGGAACGTGACAAACAAGGGTCAGAACTCCGGCACCTGGTTCCTGACCGGGCCCCCAGCACCCATCCCTGCAAGCTCCCTGTGCCCTGTACCAATTTCCCCAACTCCGCTCTCTCACTAGGCTTCTCTGAGTCCTCCAAGAAGCAGGATAAAGCGTGCAAGGACTAAGGGAATGCCCGTGAGAGAGGAAGGGAGCAGGGGCTGGGAGAGCTATGAAGGAGAGAGGGAAGGAGGGAAAGGGGTGTGGGGGGGGAAGCATCCTGGACCACCATGCAGTAAAGGAACGTTCAGCAAGGCCATGGGGGAATTCTTGAGCCCCTATCAGCCGCCAGAGGAGTCCCCTGTCTTCCAGGAATGGGCCTGCCCTGGGATCTCTGCTGAGCTTGTTCAGGGCCTGGGAGCAGCCCAGTGGGAGCTGGCCTGAGAGCAGGAGCTGATGGAGTCAGAAGGAAGCAGCCGAGACCTTCGGTCAGTTTTCACTCCTAGCGTTGGCCGTCTGTGAGGAACATTCTCCTGCCCCCACGGTGGCCCATCCAGAGACATATCTCCTTTATCTGTAAAGCGGAGGCGACAAAATTCCCTATCTTAAGGGTTGTTGTGAAGATTCACCGAAGTTTGTAAATCAATGTTTGCACAGGGCCTGGGATAATAGATCCTAATAAATGGTAGCCATTACTATCGCCATTTTAATGATTGGTTATTGTTATCGTTGTCATTCTCAGAGGGAAGGGCTGCAGGAGACCGAAGAGGAAAGTTTCAGCTGGGAGAAGTGGGGACCACTTCCCCACCTCCCCTCCCCACACTCCCCTCGCCTCCCCCTGATGCAGGGGTCTTCCCCGAGCTACTGACGGTTCCTGTGTCTGCTGACTCACAGCCAACTTCCTCTCATACAAACAGGAAAACACAGACGGCCAGCCCGCCCCCCACCCCACCCCAACACCACACAACACTGAGGGCCAGCCCAACTCTGAGGGGGAAGTGCCGCAGCCTGGAGGCCAGGTTTCAAGGTCGGGGCTCCAGAACAGATGGGGGAGGGGAGGGGAGCCATTTCTCCTCAGGCACCCCCGACCCCCACAGCAAACCTTGCAGCAGGAGGATGGGGACAAGGAAGGGGCTTCTCCCGAGGATGAGAAGGCTGTCTGCTGGTGACTGGGCTTGCCTGGTGCCACCTGATCCTCACATTGGTTTGGGCAAAGAAACGTGGCCCTGCTGACCTTCATCCCCGGGAAGAAACTGGGCCGGGCCCTCGGGGAGGGAGGAGCAGATGTGGTCCCCACTCCCCCAGGTCAGATCTCTGGGCTGCTGAAGGGCCCCCCAGCTTGGAAAGCTGCAACCATCCCTGACTTCTGGATGCCAGCTTCCGTCCCCCCGCCCCCACCCCCCCACCCCCATCATTGGGTGCAAGGGTCCAGCCACCCCACGGGGCGCAGAAGTGCCCTGGAGGCTGAGGGCCCGACCCCCTCCTTTCCCCTCTCCTGATAGGACAGGGAGGGGGTGCACAGCCGTCCAGCGCAGCGCTGTCCTGTTCTCTCTGGTTCTCTCCCGGTTCCCACTGTGTTGTGGTCTCTGGCCCTTTGTCCGGGCCTCCCTCCAGCCCTGTTTCGGCCCCTTTCTCGGCCCCCAGGAGGGCAGAGTGGGCCAGTCCCCAGATAAGCGCTTCGGTTGGGTAAGGAGCCCAAAGCTCTAGAAGGCCGGCGCTTGCACAAGGAGTGGCCGGGGCCCTGCGGGGGGAACGGCGGGCGGGGCGGGGCTGGGCCCCGTCGGGGGAGCGCGGAGGGAGGCGGGGCCGGCGCGGCGGGACCCTGAGCCTCGGACAGCCCGGCGGGCACCGGGCAGCGGACGGCGGCCGCGCAGTGAGGTGAGGACCCCCGCGCCCCCGGGCCCCTGCAGCCCAGACTCCTCCCCATCACCTCCTCGAGGGCCTTCGTGGGAATCCCAAGCCCCCACTGCGCTGGCGGCCGTCCCCCACCCCTCCGGGCCGCGACCCGCCCCTCCCTGCGGGCGCCCGGCTCTGCCCCCTCCCTCCTTGCCCCCTCCCTAGTCGCAGCCCGCGCAGCCCCGAGCTGCCCGGCCCGCCCCCGGCACTCCTGCCCCGCGCACCTCCTGGTTCCCAGTCCCGTGCCCTCCCGCCCGGCCTGAGTCACCGGGAAACTGGCCTCTGAGTCAGGGCCGGGGGGGCCCTAGCTTGAGGATGGGGCCCAGCCACTGGGAGACAGAGCAGCCAGAACTGATGCTGGGGCGGAGGGAGTCCTGGTCAGGAGTCCTGGTCAGGACTCCGCATGAGAGAAACAGGGCGAGACAGAAACCTGGAGTCAGAGGTGGCCAGAGCCACAGTTGCAACTAAATAGTTAAAACTAGAGACTGAGGTAAGGAGAGGCTTGGAGAACAAAACAAGGAGAGGGACAGGGATTTGGAGGTAGGGACGGAAGTGGGCTGGGTTAGAGACAGGGACAGGGCAGAGATAAAAGTCAGGGGAGACAGAATCGGAGGTAGGCCCATAGAATAGACCAGGGTCTAGGTGAGCCTGGAGACCTGAGCCAAGGGCATAGGCAGGGAAAAGGAAGGCTTGGAGAAAGCAGAGGTAAGGGGATGCCATTTCACACCGCTGTGCCGCCTGCAGGGTGAGTGCTGACTTGTGCGCATGCACTGTGTGTGAACACGCTGCGGAGGAGTGGAGAGCAAGAGCCTGGAGTACCTCTGGGCCCTGGGCCCTCATCTCTCTGGCCCACTTCTCCACCCCATCCCCAAGCTGCCCAGGACCAGGATCCCACATGCTGGGACTAGTTCAGGCTCTCTTGGCAGCCTGACCAAGGCAGACAGGATGTGTGGGTGGCCAGGGCTGGAGGGACAGGAAGGAAGTCTGAGCTGAGACAATAGGTGGAAGGGGAGGAACTGGGAATGACCAGGATCAGGATGGCTGAGCTGTACCTCCGCGCTGGAAACCAGTGGGACTGGGATCTGCGCTCCCGCTGTGCCACAGCTGCCCCTGTCCCCACCTGATGCCACAGCAGGATCAGGCCACAACAGGCCCCCACCCCCACCCACTCCACTCCATCCCTGAGGGTTCTAGCATCTTGTCCTGTTCTTACTTGGTTGGCTGTGCAGTCATGCAGGGGCAGAGCTTTGACCTAGACCCGGGGTGGGCAGGAGCTTGGGGGCCAACACTTAACAGGTACTTGTTGTGAGCCTGGGGCAAGCAACTGTCCCTCTCTGGGCCTCAGTTTCCTCATCTGCAAATGAAGGGATTCTCCTATCATAAGAAGAAAGCCCCTCTGATGTCCTGGGGTAGCTCTGCTTCCAGATGGCAGGCCTCTGGTTCGTTTTCTTTGGAGGAAGACTGGCGTCTGGTATCCCCATCCAGGCCTCAGACTTTGAGAGAGGGAGGGGGAATCTCAGCCTGAGCCCTCCCTTCACCCTGCCCCTCCCCCCAGCAATGGCCTGAGCCCCCATGGCTGCCCCTCAGGACCTGGACATCGCTGTGTGGCTGGCCACGGTGCACCTGGAGCAGTATGCAGACACGTTCCGGAGGCATGGCATGGCCACGGCGGGTGCAGCCCGGGGCCTGGGCCACGAGGAGCTGAAGCAGCTGGGCATCAGCGCCACAGGGCACCGGAAACGCATCTTGCGCCTGCTGCAGACAGGCGTTGCCGAGGGCTCCCCGGATCCCCAACTGGATAGAGCCATGGAGCCATCCTCCAGCCCAGCTCCCCAAGCTCAGCCCTCCAAGCCTGTGCCTAAGCCCAGGACAGTATTTGGCGGGCTCAGTGGCCCCACTACCACCCAGAGGCCTGGGTTGAGCCCAGCCCTCTTGGGACCAGAAGTGCCCAGGAGCCCAGAGTCCAGCCCCAGGTCCCTTCCTCTCCCCACCACCTCCTCTGAGCAGCCTTCAGCCTTAACTACTGTGGAGATGATGCCCAATGCCATCTACTTTGGCCTGGACTTAAGAGGCGGGGCACAGACAGCTCAGGACACGTGAGTGGGTTTGTGTCCCTGGGCATTGATGCTGGGAAGGGGCAGAGAGGAGCAGGGCATGAGGGCTTGTCCTTCCTTCTCTCTCCCTTAATGACCACTAGACCTTTCCCCTCAGGGCCCCAGACAGCTCCCAGACAGCTGCCCCCACCCCTGCCCTCAGGCCCACCACAGGCACAGGTAGGTGGGTTATCATGGGCAGGGGGAGAGGGACAGTGCCCTGCAGGGCCTCAGACACCACCACCTGATCTCCTTTTTCTGCCTCCCCCTCCTCCCCTGTCAGTGCACATCATGGACCCGGGTTGCCTGTACTATGGTGTCCAGCCTGTGGGAGTCCCAGGGGCACCCAACAGAAGAGAAGGCAGAGGTGTCTGTCAGGACAGGGCTGAACACAGGTGAGTAGTCAGTAGGGTGATGATGGCAGGAAGTGGGGAAGCTTGAGGAGCTGGTGCAGCGGCCATGTATCTAGTTATTCATGAGATGTGCATTGAATGTCCACTGTCCACAAGCCAGTGGGTCTGTATCTGTATCTCCAACACAGATAGGCTCCAATATAGGACGAATATAAGAGACCTAGTCCCCGCTTTAGGCAGCTTGAGACTCAGTGGTGCAGACAGGAAATAAAACAAGTTGACAAATGGACATATCATTTAAAATAGGGAGCAGTGCATGCCCTGGCTGGTGTGGCTCAGTTGGTTGGAGCATCATCCCATACACCTTCAGGACGCGTGTGAGAGGCCATGTGCTCAGGGGCACGGGAGCTGAGACTAGGCCGGCTGGGGCAGAATGGGCTAAGGAGGGAGGAGTGGGAGGAGAAGGTATCAGAGAGGTGAAAGGGGACAGATGGGGCAGGACCTTGTAGGGACTTTCAATTTTACTCTAAGTGAAATGGGAAGCCTCTGGAAGGGTTTGACTTTCAGAATCCCTCTGGTTGCTGTGCTGGGAATGGTCTGTAGGGGGCAAAAGTGGAAATACAGAGACCCCCTTAGGAGGTTACTGCAGTGACCTAGTGAGACATCTCCGATGAGGCAGTGGAGATGGAGAGAAGTGGTTGGGTTTTGGTTACAATTTGAAGGCCAACTGTCCTAGTAAATTAGGGTGTGAAAGAAAAACAGAGCTGTTAAGAATGACTCGAAGGGTTTCAGTCTGAGCCTGCACTGTCCAATGCCACTAGCCACATGTGACTACTGACCAAATGTGGCCAGACTGGAGTGAGATGTTGTGATAGTAAAACAACTACCAAATTTCAAAGAGTTAGTACAAAAAAAAAAAAAAAAAAAGGCAATACTAGATGAATATAACAGACATAGGTATAAATTATTGTAATGATTTTTATACTGATGGCATACTAAAATGTTAATGTTTTGGGCATGTTGGGCTTAATAAAATGTATTATTAAAATTAATTTCACCTCTTTCTTTCTTTTTTTTTTTTTCAATTCTCACCCAAGGATATTTTTTTCCATTGATTTCTACAGAGAGAGTGAGTGGGATGGGGGAAGACAGGGAGAGAAACATTAACATGAGAGAGACACATTGATTGGTTGCCTCCTGCGCACCCCTACTGGGCCTGGGGAACCTGCAACAGAGGTACATGCCCTTGACTAGGAATCGAACCCCAGGCCCTTGGATCAGCAGACCAGCGCTCTAACCATTGAGAAAACTGGCCAGGGCTCGCCTGCTTACTTTTATTTATTTAATGTGACTACTAGAACATTTAAAATTATGTACTTTGTGGCTTTTACATTGACTTCTGTTAGACAGCGCTGTTCTGAGCAACTGAAAATTCCTGGAGTTGCCCTGGTCTGAGATGGGGAGGACTGGAGGTTAGGTCAGGAGTTCAGTGATAGATGTGTTGAATTTGAGGTGTATATTATACACCCAAGAGAAGATGACAAACAGGCCACTGGATATGCAAGTCTGAAGTTTGGGGGAGAGGTCTGAGCTGGAGATCTGAATCTGTGAGCTGTCAGCGTTTAGATGCGTGTATGTAGCTGTGCGTGAGTGTCTACAGAGCAGAGGACGGAACTCAGCATCCTGGCACACTTCAATGTCAAGAGGTTTGGGAAAAGAGGAAGAATCAGCAAAACTGAAAATAAATGGCTAGTGAAGGAGAAGGGAAAACTGGAGAATGTGATGTAGGAGCCACGTGAAGGACTTATGTGTAATGAGGAGGGAGAGAGCAGCTGTGTCAACTGCTGCTGAGAGTCTAGTTAGTGAGATGAGGACTGAGAACTGACCTCTGGAATTGGCAACGTGGGGGTTGATCAGAGTGGACTCAAGAAAGAATGAGGGAGTTGGAAAGGTATAGATAACACTCTTTAGGAGTTTTTCTGCAAAGAGCAGAGAGTTGGAGTGGTTGTTAACAGTGGAAGTGGGGTCAAGAAAGGTTTTTTTAGAGGCAGGAATGTTACGTGTGTTTTAGGTGAATAGGAATGGCCTGGTAGAGAGGGAAAATTAGTTGATGTAGGGGGAGAAAGTCTGGGGTAATGTCCTTGTGCAGGTGAGAGGAGTAGAATCAAGGACATAGAGGAGAGACTGGCTTTAGACAGGGTTGTTTATTGTGGTAACAGGAGGAAAGCTGAGTATGTGTGAAATTGGGTAGAGGAGGTGCTGGGAGTCTGGGAGTTCTTGTCTGATTGCTTCAATTCCTCAGGAAAGTAGGAAACAAATTGGTAGAGGAATGGTTTTCAACCTTAGTGGTGCGATAGCCTAGGGAACTTTGAAAACTACAGATGCCTGGGCCCCAATCTGGGGAGTTCTAATTTAAGTCTCCGGTATAGGGCTCATATTCCGGTATTTTTAAGTTTTCCAAGTGATTTTGTGCTGCTGAGCTTAAGAACCACTGAAAGGTGACAGAAAATAATAGAGGACTTTCTGAGAAGACGGTATGAGCAAAGTCCTGAGGATGAGAAAAGGCAGCCCAACGAAGCACCTTCTGAGTAGAGGGAATAGCATGTGCAAAGGCTCGGAGAGAGGGAGGAGGATGAGGCTTATCTGTAGTAAGCAAAGGTGAGGGTGATGCAAGATGAGGTCAGGGCAGTAGCCATGGGTCTCAATGTCCAAGATCTTACAGCCCAGGGCAAGGAATTTGAATTTATCCTAAGTGCCAAATGGGAAGTGATTACAGGGTTTCATGCAGGGGAGTGCCATGATCTCATTTGTATTTTTAAAAGAGCAATCTGGTGGTGCTGGGAAAGTGGATGTGGGAGGGAGGGCCGGAGTGGAAACAGGTGACCCGTTAAGCAATTACATCACTCCGGGAGAACTGATGGGAACTTGATTAGGGAGACAAAGTCAAGAACTTTTTGGAGAAAGAGCCTATAAAATGTATTGATTAGATATAAGCAACCATGACAGGGAGCCATCTACTAATGGCAGAGGAGAGGGACTGAAATTTTCCCAAAGAAAAGTTCAGGTGTGCTCACGGAAGAAGGTCCATGCTAATTGGGTTCCCAGCCTCCCTATTTCCCCATTTGAAAAGCAGATCTAGTACCTGCCAGGCATTCTAGTGGGGGGGTGGGGTCCAGGGAACTGGGCCTAATGTGTGTCCCTCTCTGTCTTGGCCCCCACAAGGCTCAGCAGGCAGGATCTGGAAACACGGGAGGATGCTGGCTATGCCAGCCTTGAGCTGCCCGGGGATTCCGTCCTCTCGCTGCCCACCCTGAACACAGAGGAGACCAGTGATGACCTCATCTCACCCTATGCCAGCTTCTCCTCCACGGCAGACCGTCCCATGCCCCTGCTCAGTGGCTGGCTAGACAAGCTCTCCCCTCAGGGGTGGGACTGCCGGGAAGGGAAGGGGAGGGAGGCTGGGTGGTAGGGTGGGGGTCAGGTCCCAAGTGCTCCTAGGAGCCCCGCCAGGATGCAGCTTCCACCACTCACTGATCTTGGCCCCTCCCTTCTCCAGAAACTACGTCTTCCAGAGGCGCTTTGTGCAGTTCAATGGGAGGAGTCTGATGTACTTTGGCAATGACAAGGTGGGGTCCAGGAGATGCTGCATGGGGCCTGGGAGATGGGGAGGGAGGTGGGGGTGCTGAGGGAGCCTCAGGATCGGAAGGCAGTCACTACAGGACTGATGTCAGCATCTAAAGAAGCCAGGTTAGCAGCTGTACTCCACTGCTGTGGAACGAGTGCTGGTCTCATTAGAAGTTGGTGCTGGCGCCCGGTGTCAGCACACATGACTGAGTTCCTGCCTGTGTGTCATTGGGCTCTCTCGCCAGGACCCCTTCCCCAAGGGTGTGATCCCTCTGTCCGCCATTGAGATGACCCGCAGCAGCAAAGACAACAAATTCCAGGTCATCACCAGCCAGAGGGTATTTGTGTTCCGCACGGAGAGCGAGGGTGAGGGCCAGGGCCCCCTGGGTCAGGGCAGGGGTGGGGAGGCCACATGAGCACACGGCCCACTGGCCTGCTTCCCTATCCCCCACCAGCTCAGCGGGACACTTGGTGCTCCACGCTGCAATCCTGCCTGAAGGAGCAGCGTCTCCTGGGCCACCCCCGGGCCCCCCAGCTGCCCCGACCCCTCCGCACAGGCATGCTGGAGCTGCGTGGACACAAGGCCAAGGTGTTTGCGGCCTTGAGCCCTGGAGAGCTGGCGCTGTACAAGAGTGAGCAGGTGAGAAGGGCTGGCCTGGGCCGAGGGGCCTGGCTTACCCCATGGGGAGCCTCACTGCACCTCCCCCTGACCCCGCCAGGCCTTCTCCCTGGGCATCGGGATCTGCTTCATTGAACTGCAAGGGTGCAGTGTCCGGGAGACCAAGAGTCGCAGCTTCGATCTGCTCACGCCCCATCGCTGCTTCAGGTGGGGCCCAGACTGGCAGGAAGCAAGGCTGGGGGAGAGACTTTTGAGGGAGGCACAGGGGTGAAGAGGTCTGGAGGCCACCTCAGCGGGATGTCAGTGGGTGTGCCCTGATGGGAGTCCAGAGAGCAGGGCCAAGGCTGTCAGGAGGGTCTGGGCTGACCTGTGTGGTTCCTGCAGGAATGGCCAGTGGGATGGGGCAAGTGGGGAGGGTGTCCATGCCCACAGACTGGCTGTCCACCCCTCAGCTTCACAGCCGAGTCTGGGGGGGCTCGGCAGAGCTGGGCAGCCGCTCTACAGGAAGCAGTAACCGAGACCCTGTCTGACTACGAGGTGGCTGAGAAGATCTGGTCCAATCGGGCAAACCTGCACTGTGCGGACTGTGGGGCCTCCCGCCCAGACTGGGCTGCTGTCAACCTGGGAGTAGTGATCTGCAAGCAGTGTGCAGGTGAGGCCGGGAGCCGTTAGCTGAAGTGGGAAGAGGCGGGGGCGGGCGGGAGGGCTCAGGGTGTTCATGCCACATGCTCCTCACACTCTACCAGGTCAGCACCGGGCTCTGGGTTCCGGGATCTCCAAAGTGCAGAGTTTGAAGCTGGACACAAGTGTCTGGAGTAATGAGATCGTGCAGGTGAGAAGTCTGAAGAGGGAGAAAATGGGGAAGGAAGGAGAACATTTTAAAAAGACTTTGGACCCACCTTGGGGACAGGATTGGAATGTCTAGGGACCCTTGAATTCCCATCACTTGCCTCTGCCCCTTGTCATCCTGCAGCTATTCATTGTCTTGGGAAATGATCATGCCAACCGCTTCTGGGCAGGGGCCCTACCCCCAGGTGAGAGGCTAAATCCAGATACAGCCCCAGGCCCACGGGGAGAGTTCATCTCCCGGAAGTACCGGCTGGGTCTCTTCCGGAAGCCCCACCCTCAGTATCCAGATCACAGCCAGCTTCTCCAGGTAGGAGGGATGGGTTGGGGCTGATGGGGAGGGGGAAAGCAGTCTCTGAGTTGAAAAGCCTAGACGTGGGGGGAAGGGGCTGCTTTTGGTGACCAGTAGACTGTCCCCATGGCTCTCAGATTGGGTCTTGGGGCTGACAGAATTCCTGCGCTCCTGCAGGCACTGTGTGCAGCGGTGGCAGGACCCAACCTGCTGAAGAACATGACCCAGCTTCTCTGTGTCGAGGCCTCTGAGGGTGAGGAGCCCTGGTCTCCCTCAGCCCTTGATGGCAGTTTCCCTGGTCTCCTGCCTCCAGGTAATCCCCCCAACAATTCTCAGCTCCAACCTGTGCCTAGGTTCTTCTAGGGAGCTGCAGTTACCCCCCTCCCCCCAAGTCCATCACCATGGCCTAGCTAGAATCCTCCCGGGTCTGTTTCCTGATGTCATGAAAGGACCTGATGCTGGCCACTGCCTGGGGTGTGGATCTGGATGTCTGAAGTGTTAGTGCTGTCTGCTCCTGACAGGGTTAGCCCATAGGCCAGGTCTCATCTCCCTGGAGGCAGTATGCTCATAGAAATGGTCAGCTACAGCTGCTGAACTCCTGTGGGCAGGTCAGAGGGGCTGAGACCCTTGCCGATGATCCATGCTCTGAGGCCTCCACCAAGACTGACTACCTGGTAGGCTGTTTAGTGAGGAGAAGGCTGTTTAGTGGGCTGGGCTCATTCCACCCTCTTTTCTAATCTGAGTAGTGAGTGGTCCAGCCCAACTGGGCTCTACTGAGCCATGCTGCCAGTGGAGTTCGGTTCCACTCTCTTCCTCAACTCAGTCCCTTCCCTGAGGGGCTCAGACCACCCCATTGTACTGGTCTGTCCTGACCACCACTGCTTCCCCTCACAGACCCCTCCCTTGACGTGTACAACGAGGTGGTGGTGCCTGCCTCTTACAGCAGCTTCCTGTACTGTGGTCCCATCAGCAACAAAGCTGGACCCCCACCCCCTCGCAGGGGCCGGGATGGTAAGCGGGGTGCCAAGGGATTGGAGGAGGAGAAACCAGGATGGGAGACAGGGAGAAGAGGGCTGGGATGGGAAAGTGGGGTCATGCCCAGGACTGGGCTGGGTGCAGGGCGTAAGAGAGGAACTATGCCTGGTGGCAGCATTGTGCTTTGAAGTCAGGTGGTCAGGGTCAAATCTCAGCTCTGCTACTTCCTACCCATGAGATGGGCCAGCTACAACTCTGAGCCTCAGTTTCCCCAGCTATAAACCAGGAGTGAATATAATACCCATCTCATAGGGATGTTGTGAAGATTACGTGAGAGCATACATAGCCAGAAGGCTTGGCACAGAATAAAGGTCTAGTAAAGGAATTCGGACAGTGGAGATAGGGGTCTTCTCCCTGCTGACCATCAGCTTTCCCCCTTAGCTCCTTCCCGACTGTGGTGCGTGCTGGGAGCAGCTCTGGAAATGTTTGTGTCAGAAAGCAGCCCTGAACCCCTCAGCCTCATCCAGCCCCAGGATGTTGTATGTTTGGGTGTGAGCCCTCCACCTACTGACTCAGGTGACCTTGACAGGTAACAGCCCTCCATACTCACTGAGTTCCCCTTTCCCCTTCCTGATCCCAAGCCTGAAGCCTCCTCCTTGGACCCCATTCTCTTCCCTGACCTCACCTTCTTTCCAGGTTCCTCTTTTCCTTTGAGCTCATCCTCACCGGGGGGAGGATCCAGCATTTTGGCACCGATGGAGCTGACAGTCTGGAGGCCTGGGTCAGTGCCGTGGGCAAGGTGAGACCGCGGAGACCCCTCCCTGACAGCTCATGGTTTTCCTGGTCCCACTTGCCCCCATCCTATCCTCTCTATTCCTCTAGCCACTCCTACCTCTTCCTTTAACAGTGAAGGTGACTGAGCACGTATTCTGTGCCAGGGCCTGGGGTAAGCACTGCCCACTCAATATCTTAATTTTCACAACAACCCTCAGAGGTAAGGATCATTAATATTTCACACATAAAGAAAACTGAGTCTCAGAGGTTATAAAGTCACGTGGTCAAGGTCACAGAACTAGAAGGCAGCAGAGCATCAGGCCTCTGTCCCCAAAGCGCATGGCCCACACCTCCCTGTGCTGGGTCTCTTCCCACAGAGAACCTGCCCTTGCCTCCCACGTCTTCCTCCCACTCTCCAGGTCCTGAGGCTGCCTTCGCCTGGCCCAGCTTCTCCATTGCCAGGCAAGCCCACCTGTCTCCTTCCTGCACCCTCCCCCTGGAATTAAAAGTTCAGATTCCGGAGTCAGACATCCTGGGAACTGAGTCCTCCACCTCTCAGCCCTGTGAGCTTTTCCGTAAGGGTAGAGTGGGTATAGAAGGCCCAACCCCTAAGGCTAAGAATGAGAGACATGTGAGGCTCACTCTCTGTGTCGCCTTACCATTTCACCGTCTGTGGGTGCTGAAATAGTAATGGTGGTAATGAAGACAGTCATTCCTGTCCCTACTCAGCTTTTCCCTCAGCCCTGTTCCACCTCAGTTTATCACCAATTCAAAAAGCCCTGCGCCCTGTAGTTCCTCAACCCCTTGCTGCCTTCCTCTGCTATACTCTTCTTTAAAAAAAAACCAAAACACTTTTATTATTTCAGAGAGGAAGAGAGAGGGATAGAGTGATAGAAATACCAGTGATGAGAGAGAATCAAAAATCGGCTGCCTCCTATCAAGCCTGCAACCCGGGCATGTGCCCTGACCAGGAATTGAACCGTGACCTCCTGGTTCATAGGTTGACGCTCAACCACCGAGCCACGCAGGCTGGGCTACCATACTCTTCTAATCTGCTGCCCTGTGGGTGGCCAGGGACTTCCCTTTGTCAAGGTGCAAGGGCTTCCTCCTGGCCACCCCAGGTCGTATCTCCAGCATCTGACACTTCTCTGACCCCATTCTCCTCACACCAAGAAATAGTTCTCTGTGTCCTTTAAGGGTGCTGTCAAGGCCCTACCAGCTGAGTCCACCTCTCCTCTTATTATTATGTCACTTCCCACAAATCTAGCCCCCCCTTTAGGCAGTGGTACTGCCCAACGTGTGGGCTGCAGACTGTCACTGCACTGGCCTGTGGACCCTTTGTTATGGCCCGTGACAGTACAAGTACAGAACTTGAGAGTTAGCTTTCATAACCATTTGACAGAGTGACTTTATGTGTGGGATTTCATTATAAGAATTGGCGGCTTATATTTTGTATGTACTTCTTTTTTCATTTAGTTTTTCTAGTAACCATTTTTATTGTTTTTTATTCAAGTGCTTGTTAGTGACAGTTTGGAAATATTTTTTTGGTAAATTTTCTGTATTGTTGAGAGTATTACAGATGTCCCCCTTTACCCTCCTCCACTGGGCTCGTGCCCCACCCCAGACCTTCACACTCTTTTGTCTGTGTCCATGGGTTATGCATATATGGGAAATTAAAATAAAAGAAAAGAAAAAACTCCCTGTTCCTCCATCACAGGTAGTTTGAAAAGCACTACTTTCAGGTCCACCTCAAATAGTTCTTTGTCCACGAAGCCTCTCCCAGCCCCTTTGTGTGATGGGACTTCCCAAGGCATCATGACTCTTTCCTTACAGCGTGTCGGCTCCCCATTCTTTCTTACCCTACATCCCAGTTAAGGGCATAAGGCTGTCACACAGGGGTCTTCTCTGTGTTGGTTGGAGCAAATTAAATTGAACTGAATTTCTTTCCTGTCTTTCTCCATCCATCTCTGTCTTCTCCTTGGGCCTTTCCTTCACTCCCTCCCCATCCCTTTTCATTACCCTCTTTCTTTTGCTTTCTCTTCATGTCTTTCTCTGTCTTTCCCTGGCCCTCTCTCACGCTCTCCCTCACTTCTTGTCTCTTCCCCCATTTTCCTCTCTCCCCATGTCCTCCTCCTGCTTCACAGTGGTTCTCCCCGCTGAGCTGTCACCAGCTGTTGGGCCCTGGGCTGGTGCGGCTGGGCCGCCTGTGGCTGCGGTCCCCCTCCTACACAGCCCTGGCTCCTGGCCTCTGGCTGTCAGGGTTTGGACTTCTTCGTGGTGACCACCTCTTCCTGTGTCCAGCACCGGGCCCTGGCCCTGCAGTCCCTGAGGACATGGTGCATCTTCGGCGGCTACAGGAGATCAGTGAGCAGGGCTGGGGGCAGGGATGAAGGGTGGCCATGGAGCGGGGAAGGAGTGGACCTTCCTATGGGAAATGGCAGAACACAGTGGATTCAGACACAAGCTCTGGAGTCATACTGCCCAGATTTAGACCCCTCACACTCTATCAATTCCTAGCTGTGTAATCTTGGACAAGTTACTTAACTTCTCTATGCCTTAGTTTCCTGATCTTTACAACAGGCACAATAACAGGGTTGTAGTGAGTTTCAAATAAGGCGACACATGTAAAACACTAATCACAGAGCCTGGGAAGAGGCATCTCTCAAGTGTTCAGTAAATGGTATACGTTATAAATGTTATTGTTATTATCATTATTTGGAGTCACTTGCTGATTGGGGACTGGGAAAGAGGACTGGGGACTCTCACTTTCTCCTAAAAGAGGAACAGTGTCAGATAATGTTTTAGGGCTTTGGAGATAAGAGAACTGAGTTCAAGCTTAGCTTTGCCATTTTATAGCAAGTAATCAGAGGCAGTTACTTAACCTCTCTGAGCTTTATGTGTCACCTGTAAAATGAGAATAATAATGTGTAACTCATAGGATTTAATGCAACATCGTTTGGAAGGCTCCTAGCCTGGCACCTCCATGCCTTAAATGTTTCATAAATATTAGTCATGATGATGAAGACGATGATGATAATCTTCATGTTCTCCTCCCAGGTGTAGTCTCGGCAGCTGACACCCCAGACAAGAAGGAGCATTTGGTCCTGGTGGAGACAGGAAGGTAAGTGTTGCCCCTACCCTTTGCAGAGTTCAGCCCACACCCTTGGACCATCGCCCACTTCCTGAAAGTCCCTTCCCTAGTTCAGAGGCCCTGTCTGGGTTGGGGGTTGTTGCCCCTGGTGACTCTAGGAAATCTGGTCCTTGTGATTCTGGGTCTCAGCGGATCCTCTGGAGATGGCTCTGACCCAGGCCCCGTGGGTCTCAGGACCCTGTATCTGCAGGGAGAGGGCCGGCTGGACTTCTCAGCATGGAATGCGGCCATTGGGGGAGCAGCCGGTGGGGGCGGCACAGGGCTGCAGGAGCAGCAGATGAGCCGAGGTGACATCCCCATCATCGTGGATGCCTGCATCAGTTTTGTCACCCAGCATGGTGAGTGGGTACTGGTCAATGCTGAGCCAGTGGGGGATGGGGAACAAGGGCACAGCCAGGGGGTGGTGATCTGCCCACAAGCTTGGCCTCCAGAGCCTGCAGCCTGACAGCCTCCGCTCAGTGACCCTTGGCAAGCTGCTTTGCCTTTCTGAGCCTCTATTCTCCATCTGTAAAATGGGGTTACTAACAGTCCTTATTTTCCAGAATTGTGGTGACAGTAAGATAACACCTATAAAGCATTTAGTGCAGGACCTAGCAGGTAGTAAGTGTTCCATGGTAACTGTCTCTGGGGCGTGGACATGGAGAGAGAGTGGCACTGAAGTGTGACTAGAGATGTAGAACCGTGGAGAACAAAGAGGGGGCAGCAACGGGGTCAGAGCCAAGCTGTTGAGCCAAATCCTTGAAGGTCTGAACACAATTATTCTGTGTGGGAGGTTTTCCAGGCATAGAAGTTCAGCTATGCAAGTGGTTCCCAGAATTCTTTGTGAGCTTTTGGCCTCTGCTTTATTCTCCAGCCTAAGTAAGGACCCAGTAGAATCTATCTTCCGGGTGAATCCCCATTAGAAGAATGAACTCTTGAGAAGGAAAATTCGCAGAAAATTAAATAGGGCAGTAAAGGGGGGAAAAGCACATCCATGAACCTACAAATAGTTGTGCTTACAACCAGGACAGTGACTAGTCAGCGGCTAATGACATTCTCTATGCATTGGCAGTAGCCCCATGCAGTGACTTCCCCCACTCACCAACCCCTGTCCTCTTCTCAGCCTCCCTTATGTTCAAAGGAGGAATTAAGTCAGAGGCCCATGAAAAAGCCCTAGGGAAAGAGAGTGGGTGTTCATGACCCCTCCTCCACAGTTCCTGCACCGCCATTCTTTATTCAACAGATATTTGTTGAGCTTCTCCCACATGCCATGACAATGAACAGGGAAGGCCCTATGAAGCTCAGAGTCTAGCAGGAGAGATGGGTAATGACTAAGAAAACAAATACAATCAGTTCTCATTATTCGAGGTAGTTATATTCTATAAAGTGACTGCTAATACTGAGTTAATGCACACTGAATCGTTGCCCCAGGGGAAACACGGGGCTAGGTTCCTGGGAACTTCTGGTCACATTTCCATCGACCAATCAACACATGACCTTATTTTATGTGTGTTCCTGTTTAAAGACACTTAATTTCATATGTTTTGTTGATTTGTTAACATTGAACTCATGGCCAACAAGCACTACGCCCCCTTCCCGAAGGAAGCTTATCCGACATGCGTATTTTCTCCAGAAGGCACATCATAGCCTTCTTGCACTTAGGGACACTGGACAGCACATTAGCACTACAAATGGGGGCCATTTTAAACAGGATTACCCCCACACACACCCCACCCCACCCCGCCACAAAAACAAAAGAATACAAAAACCATGGCTCTAAATATGCCATGAAAAAGACACTTGTTTACTGTATGACACCTTAGCTGGGAATGTGTCCAACAGGCAACTCAAATTTTTCTCTGCTCTGCGCATGTTCGCAAATGACTAAGAAAGTACCATCCGTATTGATTTGGGGGTTACAAATAACTTTTAGCAAGTAGATGAATTTGCAAATGCAGAATCTTCAAATAACTAAGACCTGTAATGTGATTTTAGAGAGTGCTGTTTAAAAATAAAAGTGATGAGGAGCTAGAGAGATGGGGGCTGCTATGTGTGATGCATGGTTAGTTAAGGACTTTTCAGAGATGAGGACTGAGCAGGGCCCTGCAAAGCAAGACCATGGAGGCAGGTTTCTTCCTCTATGACCCCCACCAATAGCCACAAGCCACGTAGGGGGTCACAGATGGGATGCTGGGTGGGTGGTGGTGGGTCTTTGGGGCGGTTGTGAGCAGAGATGCTGGCTGTTTTCAGGGCTCCGGCTGGAGGGCGTATACCGGAAAGGGGGTGCTCGTGCCCGCAGCCTGCGGCTCCTGGCTGACTTCCGGCGGGATGCCCGGTCAGTGAAACTCCGACCAGGGGAGCACTTTGTGGAGGATGTCACCGACACACTCAAACGCTTCTTTCGAGAGCTTGATGACCCCGTGACCTCTGCACGGTTGTTACCTCGATGGAGAGAGGCTGCTGGTACTTTCTAGATCCCTAAGAATTCCTCACAGGCAACCAAGGGGCAACCAGGAAGTCCACCTACCCCACCAGAATCCCTGAGGCTCTCTTGTGGGATTGAGCAGCGCCTTGCCTAACCACTCCCCCCACTGGAGGGTCACCCAGGGACTCAGCTCAGGGCAAGGTGGGAAGGGGGCAGAAACACATTGATCCTGGGTTTGTTTCTCTAAAAATACCTCCACTCTCCCTTCCCTGATCCTCTCCAACCCTCCCCTGTGCCATCCCAGAGCTGCCCCAGAAGAATCAGCGCCTGGAGAAATACAAAGAAGTGATTGGCTGCCTTCCGAGGGTCAACCGCCGCACACTAGCCACCCTTATCGGGCATCTCTATCGGTCAGTATGGAAGACCCCCTACAAGCCCCCTCACTGACCCTTTGTCACTTCTGCCCAATGCCCAAGCCCCTCATTTACATTCATTCATCCATCCATCCCACAAACAGTTGTTAAGCGAAGTTATTATAGCATAAAGTTTCAGTGTAAACTCTGGAGTCAGACAGACCTAAGCCTCAGTTTCCTCATTTGTAAAAGAAAGTGATGTAATGAATAGTATCCACCTCATTGGTGATTTGAGATTTAAGTAACATAATCCTTGTAAAATTCTTAACTATAGCACCTGGCATGTGTGTAGTAAGTATTCGGAAATAGTAAGCAGTCAATATTATTTGGATTTATTATTCTATGCCAAGCAAAGGAATATATGTAGGAGACAAAAAGAATAAGATGCAGATCTATCTTTACCTGTCTATGGGGCGACAGGATTTAAATGATTCTAGGGTGAACCCCAGCTATATTGTACTAATTACATTATATCACAGGGACTGGCCAATTATGACCTGTGGGCCAAATCCAGTCCACTGCCTGTTTTGTAAACCAAGTTTTGTAAAGTGTAAAGTCATGCCCACTCATTTATATATTTTCAATGGTTCCCTTCACACAACAGCAGCAGAGTTGAGGCGTTGTGACAGACTATATGGCCTTACAAGCCTAAAATATTTACTATCTGTTCCTTTACATAAAAAGTTTGCTGGCCCCTACTATATTTATAATAATCTATTCCTTGTCTGTCTCTCCCCTAGACTGGGAGCTCCTTGAGGCCAGTATTATATCTTACTGTTACATCCCAATGTTTAACCCAGGGCCTGCATACAGTAGGAACTCAATAAATGTTTGCTGAATGAATAGATGTGTTGATAAATGGGTGAGCACAAACTGCATTCCTTGTGACCCTCACGTCCCTCTGCAGGGTGCAGAAGTGTGCAGCTCTGAACCAGATGTGCACACGGAACCTGGCCCTGCTCTTTGCACCCAGCGTGTTCCAGACGGATGGGCGTGGGGAACACGAGGTGCGGGTACTGCAGGAACTCATCGACGGCTATGTCTCTGTCTTTGATGTAAGCTCCCTCAACCCCTGACCCACAGTCCCTCTTCCTGAACTCTGGATCCTCTCACCCCAACAAGCCCCCAGCCCTCTGAAGGTCCTCAGCATCAGAAACCATCTCCCAGAGCCCTGGGCCCCTTACACCCATGACCTTGCTCCTAACATCCTTGCCCGATTGGTTCTTAGCTCTAATACAGGTTCTCTGGTCGTTCACATCTCTCCCTGCTCCCCTCCTTTCCCAGTACATCCCCCACCCCCATCACACACACTCCCTCTGGCTCTTCCACAGATCGACTCTGACCAGGTAGCTCAGATTGACTTGGAGGTCAGTCTTATCACCACCTGGAAGGATGTGCAGGTAACTTGTCCTGAGTGGGCCAGGAAGGGACATCAAGATAGGAAGCTAACCTTCTGCTTCTGGACACAGGGGAAATGCAAGGAGGGAAATGTTTTGGGGAGAGGGGTTGGTTTAAGCTTTGCTTCATTTATTCCTCTGTGAGGAGTCTCCATTACGAATAGTGGCAGAAGCACTTCAGTTCCACGTGTAAGAGATCCAAGAAAGAATAGCTAAGTATTATTCTCACAGAGGTGAGAATAATAATAATAATAATAATAATAATAATAATAAACACCATAGTAAATAGCTGAGGACTTATTCTATTCCAGGCACATTAGCATCACACAACTCCATGAAGTAGGTAGTCCCATTTTTCACCAAATAAAGAAGATGTGGTCCCGCCACACCTCGCCTGAGCCATGTTGGGGGTGAGGGTTGGGAGGGGACTTTGGGGAGTGGGGGAATGTTTATGAGACAACATGAGGAGACCTCTGGCCTTCACTCTTTACATCCTTTGTGTCCTCCTGACTTCTTTTCCCCTCTCCTCAGCTATCCCAGGCTGGAGACCTCATCATGGAGGTTTACATAGAACAACAGCTCCCAGACAACTGTGTCACCCTTAAGGTCAGTCCTGAGGGAACAGGAGGGGAGATGAGAGGATGATGTGGGAGAGGGGCAATGGCCTGACCAGCAAGGGTCCTCTGCCTTTCCCTGACCCCAGGTGTCCCCAACACTGACTGCTGAGGAGCTGACTAAGCAGGTACTGGAGATGCGGGGGACAGCAGCTGGGACTGACTTGTGGGTGACATTTGAGATTCTCGAGCATGGGGAGCTGGGTGAGTATGACCATGTGTGTGCATGTGTGGGGGGGTGGGGGTCAAACACCAACGACTTCTATGTTCCAAATACAGTAGATACTCCTCATGCACATGAGCGGACAATCTACACAGTTGGCCACTCCCTCTTTCTCAATATTCTCTCCTCTTGGTTTTCATGGACCCCACAAACCCTTGGTTTCCCTTCCACCTTGAAGGAGGCTTCTCTTCATCCTTTGCCCAGATTCCAAATGTTGGAGCAACCAGGGCTCAATCTTGGACCCTTTTCCTTTCTCTATCGACATTTCTCCTTGGATGAGCTCATTCATCCCCGTGGCTTAAATGACATTAATAATCTGCCCCTCCAATTTTTATCTTTGTACCAGACGCCTCTTCTGAGCTCCAGACTCACATGTCCAACTGTTTACTTGGCACCTCCCCTTGTACATCTCATAAGCCTCTCAAATTTTAAATGTCTTAAGACCAAACTCAATTCCCAGCCCCCTCCCCTAACAAAAAGCCTAGGGCATTTCCTAGTTTTCCCTAACTCAGTCAGTGGCACCACCATTCACTCAGTTATCAAGGCCAGACACTTGGGAGTCCTCTGGGACTCCTCCCTTTTCTTCATCTTCATACTCAACCCAACCAACTAGTTCAGTAGATTCTATTTGAATCTATCACTCCGTCTCCACCATAGTCACCGCCCTGATCAAAGTCACCATTATGTCTCTACCCAACATTAACCACTAAAATGTACAATCCCAGAAAGGAAATAGATGGCTAGTATTCCATTCTTGCCTCCTGACTATCCATTTTCTGCATAGCAGTCAAATGGGCATTTTAAGAATAAGTCCATCGGATCATACCATTCCCACGGTTAAAACCTTCCAATGGGTTACCATTGAACTTAAAATTCCATTGGACTTAAAATTCAAGTTCCTTATTGTGGTCCACAAGACCTCAGACCTCATCTCACATAATTCAGCCTCTCATCTATTCTCTTTGTCTCAGCCACATTGGCTGTTTAGCTCCTCAAATATATCTTTCCTGACTCAGGGCTTTTGTTATTGCATTTTGTCATGTCTGAAATCTCCTTCCCTCTGATCTTAGCATGACTTCCTCCTAATCCTTCAGGCCTCTGAGTTTCATCTACAAATGCGCCCCCGGAAAGGCCTTGCCTAATCATGGTATCTCAGTAGCTGCCCCATTACTCTCTCTTTCAGCTTCTTTTTTTTTTTTCTCTCTTTTTTAAAATATATTTTTATTGATTTCAAAAAGGAAGGGAGAGGGAAATAGAAACATCAATGATCAGAGAGAATCATTAATTGGCTGCCTCCTACACTTCCCACACTCAGGATCAAGCCCACAACCCGGGCTTGTGTCCTGACTGGAAATTGAATCCTGATCTCTTGGTTCATAGGTTGACACTCAACCACTGAGCCACATTGGCCTGGCTCCCATTTCCTCTATATCACAGTCAGAGGTAGTTCTCATAGCTTGCTAATAGGAGCACTAGCAGCATTCTGGTTCTCTTTCAGCTTCTTATTGTTTCTTTCAAAATAATTATTTGCCTTTAATTATTTTGCTTACTTACCTATTTACTAGCTGTGGGTTTGTGAAGGCAGGCCATGTGTTTCATGCTCACCACTGCATCCCAAGGCCAGCACTGTGCCTGGCATAGAGTCAGGGCTAACACAAATGTCTGTGGCTGGACGGTGGAATGGATGAATGAATGAGTTGGGGGCTCCAGGCTGTGGATGGATATTCTGGTTGATACCCACTCCCACCTTGCCCCTTAGAACGGCCACTGCACCCCAAGGAAAGGGTCCTGGAGCAGGCCTTACAATGGTGCCAGCTCCCAGAGCCCTGCTCGGCCTCCTTGCTCTTGAGGAAAGTCTCCCTGGCCCAGGCCAGCTGCCTCTTCACAGGTGAGCCTCCTTCTTCAGCCCAGAACCTCTAGGCTTCTCCCCCAGGACCTCCCACCTAGTACTGCCCGTTTGTACCCAGGCGTCCGGCGGGAGAGCCCAAGGGTGGGGCTCTTGCGGTGTCGAGAGGAACCACCCCGCTTGCTGGGAAACCGCTTCCAGGAGAGGTTCTTTCTGGTTCGTGGTCGCTGCCTACTGCTGCTCAAGGAGAAGAAGGTGGGGCCCTGGGGCTATCGGGGAGGGACACTGGATGGCTGTTTGTGAGGAGCCATGACTGCACTGACCCTCTCACACCACAGCCCATAATCTCATCAATCTCACTGCTTCCCTGGCCCTTTGGCCCTGGGATCACATAACCACAATGCTTCAACCTCATGAACCGTGACCCTTCTCTCTCACCTGTCAACCTCATTGACTCCGTTCACGTTCTCAGAGCTCTAAACCAGAACGCGAGTGGTCTTTGGAAGGTGCCAAGGTCTACCTGGGGATTCGCAAGAAGCTAAAGCCTCCAACACCGTGAGTTTTCTTCCCCAGTTTTCTTTCTAGGGCCTCCCTGCCGCCACCACCCTGGTCTTTCTGATCTCCCCACCACTGTTCTCCTTTGCCTCTCAGGTGGGGCTTCACATTGATACTGGAGAAGATGCACCTGTGAGTACCTCCCAGCCTGGCTTCTCCTCTGGCCCAACCTGTTCTCCATCCCGATAGCTGTGACCTCTTTCCTTCCCCTAAATCCCCCTCTTATTCCCCTCAGCTACCTGTCCTGCACTGACGAGGATGAGATGTGGGACTGGACCACCAGCATCCTCAAAGCCCAGGTGAGGGGAAGGAGAGAGCGGAGGGCTAGGTCTGTGGTCCTAGCTCTACCCTCAGTACCTCCCATGCCCACTTGTGCCAACCTCTCCCCCTCCCTCCAGCACGATGACCAGCAGCCAGTGGTCTTACGACGCCGTTCCTCCTCAGACCTTGCCCGTCAGAAGTTTGGCACCATGCCTTTGCTACCCATCCGTGGGGATGACAGCGGGGCTACCCTTCTCTCTGCCAATCAGACTCTGGTGAGGTCCCAGCCGCCCCCCCCCCACCCCACCCCAAGCCTTTCTTGATCCCTGCCTGTGCCCTATCCACACTGCAGAAGGGAGTGGTGCACCTGCCAGCCTGGGGTCCTCCCTTTGCCTTCTCTGTGCCCCTACTCCCCACCTCCTGTTGCCAGGCCTCACTGTGTCTCCGTGTCTTTCTCTCCTCGAATCCCCACCCCACCTGTGCCCAGCGGCGACTTCACAATCGGAGGACCCTGTCCATGTTCTTTGTGAGTACTGTGCCTGCTCCAGCTGTACCTGTCAGCGCTGTGCTCCTCTGTGCTGCCTGAGCCGGTGTGCTCCCTGTATTTGTCTGCAGGCCACATGTGTTTGTGTTTGTGTGTGTGTGTGTATAAGAGAGAAAAAGAGTAAGTGAGAGAGTGCTGGGCCAGGAAAAGTAAAGAAAATGAGGGGTGGTGAGGAAAGGGGGAGGTGGTTCAGGACCTGAGAAACAGAGAGTTGAATGTATTTTGGAGTTAGACAGACCAGGGTTCAAGCCCCAGCTCTACCATTTGGCGGCTTAAGCCCCCTGTACCTCAGTTCATTCACCTTCAGTGTAACCCATCATACAGAGTTGTTTTGATACCTTATCTGTGAAGTATTCTGCAGCATCTGGCTGAGAGCAAGAGCTCAATAAATGATAATGATACATAATCCAGTAACTCTAACTGCCTCCTGCCAACCCATTCCCATCTAGCCGATGAAGTCATCTCAGGGGTCTGTAGACGAGCAAGAGGAACTGGAGGAGCCTGTGTATGAGGAGCCAGTATATGAAGAAGTGGGGGACTTCCCGGAGCTGACCAAGGACACCTCCACCTCCTTCTCCACCATGAGGGAGCAGACAGCCAAGTCAGAGACCCCCCTCACCAGCCAGAGATCCTCTGATCAACCCCTTCTCTCCAAGGCAGGCCAGGAGGAGAGGCCCCCGGAGCCCCCTCCAGGTCCACCTTCAAAGAACAGCTCCCAGGCACATCCGTCCTTGGAGGAGCAACTGCTCCAGGAGCTCAGCAGCCTCATCCTGAGGAAGGGAGAAACCACCATAGGCCTGGGCAGCCCCTCCCAGCCCTCCAGCCCCCAGCCCCCGAGCCCCAGCAACCATCCGACACAGACACCTGGCTTCCCCACCCCACCTCCCTGCACTTCCAGTCTACCCTCCAGCCAGCCCCTCACATGACCAGCAGTCTGAGGGAGTACCTAACCAAAAGACCCAAGCTCTCACCTTGGCAGACACTGTTGGGAGCTTCCTCTGCCCTGGCTGGAAAGACTCTAGAATCCAGTGTGGTGCTGTGGAGATAGCACAGGAACTGAGGGCTTCAGAGGCTGGGTCCTGCCCAGAGAGGGGCAGGTCATGGCTTCCCTCTGGGCCTCTGCTCACTTGTCTGTACCCTGAAGTAACTGAAAGAAGTAGAGCAGTGAACATCAAACTGTTTCTCGGAGCTGTGGGCCCCACATATTTTTCCTCAACAAGGGCAACTCCTGCTTTCTATATTTGATATGTTGGGGTTCTGTGAGAGATTTGGGGTTTGAAAAGAATGATTTTAATGCATTAAATTAAAAAAAAAGATTTGGAAGCCAGAAATCTGAATGATCCTCCAAGTCTGTTCTACTCCAACTTGATGTGCAACAAAATGATGTTCTTGTGGAGGGAGCCTTTATGCTGGGTGGATGGGGAAGGCCTCTGTGAAGAGTAGAAACTTAAGTGTAAGAAGAAAGACATGTGGAGAGCTGGGAGAAGGCACATTCCAGAAGGAGGGGAAAGCAGGAGGCATGAAGGCTTTTGGACTGCCTGTGGGAAAGGACTTGGCTTGCTGGGGAACAGCTTGAAAGCTGGAGCACCCTGAGTGGGGAGTGGGAGAAGAGTATAGGCTGAAGAGGGGAAGATGGGAAGGGGCCCAATCACACACCACCTTGTAGACCATGCTGGGGCATTTGGATTTTATTTTGAAGCAACTGAGGAGTTTTAAGGAAGAGAGTGATGAGATCTTATTTCCTTTTTTAAAAAAATTTTAAATCAATTGCTCTGGCTGTTTACGAACAGTGGATTGTAGTGGGGGGTAGAGACTGGAAGCAAGGAGACCAGATGTTAAACTAGGAGACTGATAATGAGGGCTTGGACTAGGCTGGTGGTTTTGAAAATTGAGGAAAGTGGTTCAATAGGGAGTTTTTTTTTGTTTGTTTTTTTTTTTACAAACAACCTATAGGACTTGCTGATGGATGTGGGGGCAGAAGAAAGACACACTGACCCTGGGTTTCTGACTTTCCCAACTGGATGGAGAGTAGTCCCATTTACTATGTTACCTGAGGTAGGTGACGGGGGAAGAATCAGGTGGAAGGAGCAGTTTTAAAAGTTTGAGGCCCTGGCCTATGTGGCTGAGTTGGTTGGAGCATCCCCTGTGCATCAAAAGGTTCCAGGTCAGAGCGAGCGAATCTATGATTCTCTCTCATCATTGATGTTTCTATCTCTCTCTCCATTTCCATTCCTCTCTAAAATCTATACAAATATATATATTTAAAATTTTTTAAAGTAAGGGTGTGTGGAGCCTCAGAAAGCTGTGTGGGGGCTGAAGGGCAGACCCTAAAGGTGACTGGGGCATTCTGGCCCGCAAGGCCCCACGCTCACCTCTCAGCTCACACCCACTCACTGGTGCCTTTTAGTTTCCCCTGGTCTTGGATGTACCTGTCTTTTCTTCTGGGACTGGTTCCTTTCTGGCTCCAGGCATCTTTCTCACCTCAGCTCACTCTGGCTTTTCCAGTTCAGTGGGAAGTGAGAAAAGGTCTGGGACCAGCCCTGTTTCCCTTGTCAGACAAACTTCACCCAGGCATCCAGTGACTCAGTTTCCCTGGTCGCCATACTTCACCCTTTGAGCCTGGGACTGGCGATCTGCATATGTAAGTGGTTAATGAGAAATAATTACGGGCTGAGTCAGCGGCTCTACTAGAAATAGAACCCAGGCGTCTTGACTCAGAGACCTGGGGTTCCCCCTACCGCCCAGCGGACGCGGCGTCCAGCCAGCGGCCCGGACCCTTTTTGGGGTACTGGAAGCTGTAACAGAGGTTTATTCCTCCGCGGCCCCCTAGCGTCTCGCCGCCCTACGCGCAGCCGGACCAGACGTGGGCGGGGGAGAGGGCGGGGCCTGGCAGGGGCGGGGCTTTGGAGTGGGCGGGGCTTCCCGGAGTTCCGGAGTCGAGTCGCTGCCGGGGCTGGAACGGAGATGCAGCCGCCCTCCCGAAAAGTGAGCTTGGCCTGGGAACGGGGGCTCGCGGCGGGCTGGGGTTGTGGTGGGATCCAGGGGGCACCCGACTCGCGGTGGGGGACGGGTAGTAGGAAGGGGTCCGAGCCCGACCCAGAAGTAACCGAGGAAACAGCTCGGCCCCTCCCCGGCCCCGCCTCCTCACCGCTGCCGGCGCGGAGTGTTTTTCAGGCCCCGGTGCCAGGGGTCTGCATCTTTTTCTTACCCCCGAAGGTGAAGCCGGCCCAGGAGGTGAAGCTTCGCTTCCTGGAGCAGCTGAACATCCTTCAGACTCGGCAGCAGCGGGAGGCAGATCTGCTGGAGGACATCAGGTAGCTCCTGTCCTCCTCCACGTAACCCCATCTTCGCGGTCGCGCTCCGCCTCTTCTCCGACGTACTTGGGGCTGGGGAGTGGAGTAGGGGAGAAACGGGGGTGAAGAGCTCGCCAAACTTAGCCCATTCACAGCCCTCACCGTAGGCCTGCCTCTCCAGATACCAGATTCCTCCAACCCCAATACATACATAAACGCACAGGGACCCTTCCTCAACCCTCTTGATTTCACATCACTCTCCCCCCCCTCCCCGTCCCCCCATCACTCTTAGGGCAGAAACCCCCTCCCTCTTCCAGACTTGTTGGAAGGCTGGCAGACAGTGTACCCAGGCCCCCATCAGTCCTCACCTCCAAGTCCACAGATGGTTCTCCGAGGGTGGGGAGGATCCTGCTGAGGCTCTGAGCAATGAGATGAGTTTGACCTGTGTTCCAGCTGCCTGCGGTGATCTCAAGGACTATCTGTAGTCTCATTGCCTCCTGGTGCACACTCTAGGCCTGGCTCCCCTCTTCCTCCTGCCCTGGCTGAGCAAAGGATTGGGGGTAGAAGAAAAGGACCAAATAGTAACATCCCCTTCCCTCCTTCCTCTACCCCCCCCCCCCCCCATCTCCACAGATCCTACAGCAAGCAGAGGGCAGCCATTGAACGGGAGTATGGGCAGGTATGGGACTCCTTTCTCTAGACCTACCCTTTTGTTCTAGCCTCCTTTACACCTTCACACATACCCCTGTTCTGGTCAAGAGCAAATGCCTAGAGTCAGGCAGATTTCTATCAAATCCCTTTTGTGCTATTTATTAGATGTGTGACCTTAGACAAGTTACTTAACCTTTCTTGGCCTCGATTTCTTTCTCTGTAAAATGGGAATAACAATAATTGTTCCTTCATGTAGGGTTGTTGTAAGGGTGGACTAAGTTAGTGCCTGTAAAACACTTACAAAGTGAGAGGCACATGATACACATCTGGTGAGTGGCATGATTATATTCTGATCCCATATTCTCCCAGTTGGGGGGAGTCTTGGAAAGGGAACTGGGTCTGTGATGACTTTTCCACCAGGCACTCCAGAAACTGGCTGGGCCATTCCTGAAGAGGGAAGGGTACCGGAGTGGAGAGATAGACAGCAGGTGGGTCCCATGGAGCGGGAGGGCAAGGGACCAAGAAGGGATGAGGGCTTAACCCCAGGAACCTGTGGGGATGAAGGCCCAGTGAGGGAGGAGGGCATGTGAGCTGACACAGCAGCGGGAGAGGAGCTGACCCAGCAAGGACACTGTAGGTGGGGGTGGAGGGCATGAGTGATCCTTGTGGCTGAGCTAATGGGCTGATCGATTGAGGGCTCCCAGACAAGGGGGATGGGAAAGCACTCTGTCTCTCATGGTGTTGGGGGTGGGTGTCTTGTGAAGCTTTGTAGTGCTCCCCTCTTCAACATAGACCTTCTCTGGGGAGAGGCAGGATGGTGTTTGGTGCCTGGCGCTGTCTGCTGGATGCCACCGTGGCTGGGGGCCAAGCCCGGCTCCAGGCGTCTGACCGATACCGTGACCTGGCAGGGGGCACAGGGCGGAGTGCCAAGGAGCAGTTGCTGAGGAAGGTATGGCTCAGTAGATGGGGTGAAAGAAGGGCTGGCTCAGGGCTGTAGGTGGTCTGGGGCAGACTCTGTGTGTCCACTCCCCTAGGGGGCAGAGAACCTCCAGAGGGCACAGGCCGAGGTGCTGCAGTCTGTCCGGGAGCTGAGCCGAAGTCAGAAGCTATATGGGCAGCGGGAACGCGTGTGGACATTGGCACAGGAGAAGGCGGCTGATGTCCAGGCCAGGTGGGGTCATAGGGCGTTAGTAGCCTGGGGTGGGGGTGAAGGGGTGGCCTAATCTTGACTCCTCTCCCTTTCCTGCTTAGGCTGAACCGAAGTGACCATGGGCTCTTCCACACTCGGACCAGTCTCCAGAAACTCAGCGCCAAGGTTCGGAGATGCAGGCACACGTTGGGGCAGGGAAGGGGTGGGTAGAGTCGTCTAGTGGTTTGCAACCCAGTGGCATAAGTCTGCGAGACTGGGATGCATTCAGGCTTCCCTATTTCCTTGGTGGGTGACCTTGGTTAACGTGATTTTTTTGAGCCTCGTTTTCTTCATCTATAAAATGAAAATAGTGCCTTTCTCTTTCATTCCTTGAATATGCATTTATTGAGGACTTCTGTGTACTAAACACCGTTCTAAACACTGGGATTCAGTGGAGAACACTACCAGTGGAGTTCCTGCCCTCATAGCCTGGTCAGAAGAGACAGATAGTAAAAAAAAACAATCACATTAAGTGAAAATAAAACAAGGTGCTCTGATAAAGGATAACAAGGGGCTGTAATTTAGAGGGATAGTCTCTCTGAACAGGTGGCCTGAGTGTCAAGAAGGAGGCAGCCATGCAAAGATCATGGAAAGGTCAGGGGAAGAACATTCCGGGGAGAGGAAATGGTGCACAGGCTCGGAGGCAGGAATAACTCTGTAGGCTCCAGGAACTCCGTGATGGCCAGTGTGGCCAGAGCACTGTGAGTGAGGGGACAGACACTGAACGAGGTCAGGGAGGTTGCAGGGGCCAGCTCCTGCTGGACCTGGTAGACCACGGTAAAGAGCAGCCGGGATTTTATTTCAAATGTACACAGATGCCCCTGGAGGATGTGTACATTTTTAAGAATGGTGTCAAGCATCTCAATAATGTTAGAATCTGTTCTGGAGTTGGTTGGCCTTGGAAGGACCCTAAGGGTTCAGGGTTCATGCTGACACCCTGTTTTCCCCCTCCTAGCTCTCCACACAATCGGCCCAGTACTCCCAGCAGCTGAAAGTGGCCCGCAATGAGTACCTGCTCAACTTGGTGTCCACCAATGCCCACCTTGAACACTACTACCAGGAGGAACTGCCCGCGCTGCTCAAGGCCAGTGCCAGCCTAGATCCCCCTGCCTCTCAGCGGGAAGGGAGGGGAGGACCTTCCCTGCTCCCCACCAGCAGCGGGCTGGGTGGTGGTAGGGACCTAGCCTGCGTAGAGTCGGTAGAAAATATATAGTTGGGCTCTGGTTCTGACTGGTTGCATGACATTGTGCAGGACACTTAACCCCTCTGAACCCCAGTTTCTTCATCAGGACTAAGCCCTGCTCTGCCTTCTTTTAAGACTAATGGGGCCCAAGGGAGGAAATGGATGTGAAAATGCTTTTTAAATGGTTAAGAACTGTGCACACTAGGGCTTATTATTAGAAGCAATTAATAGTGTCTTATTCCTTTCCTCTTTCCCATACCTCATGCCCATCACCCATCCAAATCTGGACAGCGAGCCTGCTTTGCGGTAAAGGCCTGGGGGAAGGGTGGTGTCAGTATCTTGGGGTTCTTTCCAGGCCCTGGTCAGCGAGCTGTTGGAACATTTGAGGGACCCTCTGACCTCATTGAGCCGCACTGAGCTGGAAGCAGCAGAGATGGCCCTGGAGCATGCCCGCCGTGGAGCACAGGCAACCTCCCAGGTGAGGGCTGTGCCCTGTACCAGCTCCCCAGAGATGCTCTTTACTCTCACCTGAAATAGACCACCCACTGCGTGTCTACCCCCCGCTTTCTTCTCACCTTGTCCTTTCTCCCAAGAGGGGACAGGCTTGGAGAGGGAGCCAGTTCATGACTGACTGACTTCTTCCAACCCCTAGGTAAGCTGGGAGCAGGATCTGACGCTCTTTCTTCAAGACCCCGAGGTATTTTCCCCCATACCACCTCAGAAGTTTCAGCCCGCAGGGAATGACCAGGTGAGACCTCCCTGATTGTTGGAACCAGGCCAGATGTAAAGGGGACTGTAGTTTAGGCCCATCCCCATTATCCTTCTGATGATACTAACTTAGTAACTTAAACCGTGGAGAGGAGGTTTCAGACTCCAGTTCACCTCTCTCCCACCAGGCACAAATTAACACACTTAATTCCACCTTTCGCTCTCTTCACTGCGCTATCCTCTTCATTCTACATCTGTCCCTCAACTTGGATCCCATTTCTGGGACTCTCTGTGTCTGTGTTCACATGAACGCACACCTGTGTCCACAGTCATAGGTGTGTACCCCACCTCTTTGTCCCTGTCCCTGGAGGTCAGGGCAGAGAGAAGTAAAAAGGAGAAAACGGGAGGGGAGGGGCGTAGAGAAGGAGCAGCATCAGGTCCTCTCCACAGCCCTCGCCCCCCCCCCCCCCCCGCCCCATCATTTAGGTATGTGCCTTGGAGCTGGAGGGGGTTACTGGAGGTGTGGCTGGGGAGAGTGACCTGGAGAAAGAGGTTCAGCGCTGGACGAGTCGAGCTGCCCGAGACTACAAGATCCAGAACCACGCGCTTCGGGTGAGGAGGGGGGTGCAGGTGTCATGGGTGGACAAGAATATCTGAGATGGAGATCCTGGGGTCACTGGGGATGTCCTAGTGCAGGCAGGAGGGGGGCGGGGGAAGGTATTTTAAGCCAGCAGTGTGGCAAAGTAGTTAAGAGCACAGCTTTTGGAGCAAGACCCACCTGGGTTCAAATCCTGCTCTGTTGCTTCCAGGTTATGTAACCCTGACTAAGGGAGTGACTTAATCTCTCTGGACCTGTTTCCTCGTCATTAAAGCAGGACGAATAATAGCACCCACCCCATAGGGAAGATCAAATGATATAATGCATATGAAGCCACTAGCAAAGTGCCCGGTCCATAGTAAGTTGTGTCCCATAGTATCTCCATCACCCTGTCCTCTGCTTCCCATCCAGGTGCTGCAGCGGCTGGAGCAGAGGTGGCAGCAGGCTCCAGAGCGGGAGGCTCTGAGCATAGAGCAACGGCTGCATGAAGTAAGGCAGAGCATCCTGCGGGCACAGGTGAGACACCTGGGGGTTAGGGTCCTGAGATCCTACCTCCTCAGCCAACACCCTCCTCCTCTCCTCTGTCTGATGGAGGAGGTAGAGGGTGGACACATTTGGGGAGGCTCTACTCATCCCCCCAGAGCAAGCCCAGCCATGGACTTGATCCCTCTTCCCCATGCCAGGTGAGCCAGGTGAAGGGGGCCGCCCGGCTGGCCCTGCTGCAGGAGGCTGGCCTGGATGTACAGCACTGGCTGAAGCCAGCCATGACCCAGGCCCAGGACGAGGTGGAGCAGGAGCAGCGGCTCAGCGAGGCCCGGCTGTCCCAGAAGGACCTCTCTCCCACGGTGAGTTCCTTCTGCTCCCTGCCCACACACACCCAGGAGGGTAAAAGTCCCTCGTGGAGGGCAGGCCCAATAAAATGGGAATCACAACAGTACCTAAATCAAAGGGTTGTTCTGAGGCTTAAATGAAATCACTTAAGTATAATTCTTTACATAGTCTATAGCATAGAGTCCCTCAACAAAATTGAGTATAGGATTGTGGTTATGAGCCAAGGTTCTGGGGACAGATTGTAAGTGATAGGTCACTTACTAGCTGTGCGATCTTGGAAAGTTACTTAACTTTTCTGAGCCTCGGTTTTCTCATAAGTAAAATGAGGTTAAGAGTTAGACAAAATAACAGTGGGTTATGATGAAGTTTAAATAAGAGGATATACATAAGATCTTTCGTTAGCACTGTGCCTGGCACATGGTAAGCGCCCAGGACTCTAACTCTGCAGTCATGGTTAGTCTTATCCTGCCCTGTGGTGCTTTTTCTTGTGATATCTGGTGAACGGATGGGTGGTGCTACCTTGGAGGAGGACCCACCAAGTTCTTCAAGGGTAGGATGGAGGAGAGGGAGATACAATGGGTACTTGAGAGTGACAGTGACGTCTGTTCTCTGTTCCCCTCCAGGCTGAGGATGCTGAGTTCTCTGACTTTGAGGATTGTGAGGAGACTGGAGAGCTCTTTGAGGAGCCCGTTCCCCCAGCCCTGGCGACCAGACCCTTCCCCTGCCCCGCACATGTGGTGTTTGGTTATCAGGTGTGAATTGGGGGGTGGGAACCGCAGATGGGCAGGGATGGGGGAGAGCCAAGTCCTAAATCCTTCCTTGTGGGGCCCAGGCAGGGCATGAGGATGAGCTGACTATCACAGAAGGCGAGTGGCTGGAGGTCATAGAGGAGGGAGATGCTGACGAATGGGTCAAGGTGGGTATGGATCCTGGGCTCTGACCTTGAGAGTTGGGGGCAGTGGGAGGGACTTCCCTGTGGCCCACAAGGACTCAGCCAAGCAAAGCTAGAAGCCTGAGTGGAGGAGGGTCAGGGCCATGGATATTATCTGTTCTCATTACTGGGTGAGCAGGCTCGGAACCAACACAACGAAGTAGGCTTTGTTCCTGAGCGCTATCTCAACTTTCCCGACCTCTCCTTCCCTGAGAGTGGCCACGACAGCAACAATCCCTTAGGGGCAGAGCCCACAGGTAAGAAAGGAGAATTCTTGGTCAACGGATGCTGGGTATGGAGAAGAGTTACTGAGTGGCTGTGACCCTAAGGTGTCATGGTCCCGGGCACCACCACTACCTCCACCCCTCACCATCTCTCCCGGGTTTCTGCAGCATTCCTGGCCCGTGCCCTGTACAGTTACACGGGACAGAGTGCAGAAGAGCTGAGCTTCCCTGAGGGGGCACTCATCCGCCTGCTGCCCCGGGCCCAGGATGGAGTGGATGATGGCTTCTGGAGGGGAGAATTTGAGGGCCATGTTGGGGTCTTCCCCTCCCTGCTGGTGGAGGAGCTGCTTGGTCCCCTAGGGCCACCTGAGTCTTCAGACCCTGAACAGGTGAGGCACCCTGAGTTGACCCTCCCATCCCATTGAGGCCCCATAGTCATCTTAACGCTCCCTCCCCTCTCCAGGTTTACTTCCCATAGTGGCTTGGGCCTCCCCATCTCCTCTGGCTGGCTGAGAAAAGGGAAACCAAGGCAGTCTTCATAAGAGTTTGGTGGTGCTACTTTAGTGCTAGATAGCTCTGAGTTCTGGTGCCTATTACATTACGTTGGGCAGTTGTTTGACCTCACTGACTTCTTTCTTTACGTGTAAAAAGGGAGTAATACCTACTTCAGCAAGCCAACTATCCTGACTATGAATAATGACTGTAAAGCCCTTAGCCCAGAGGCCCACAGGAGGTGCTTTAAAATACAGTACTTGCCCTAGCTGGTTTGGCTCAGTGGATAGAGCATCGGCCTGTGGACCAAAGGGTCCCGGGTTCACTTCCAGTCAAGGGCATGTACCTTGGTTGCAGGCTCCACCCCAGCCGGGCCCTGGTCAGGGTGCATGCAGGAGGCAACCAATCGATGTGTTTCTCTCACATCAGTGTTTCTGTATTTCCCTCTCTCTTTCACTCTTTCTAAAAGGTCAATGGAAAAATATCCTCGGGTGAGGATTAACAAAAAATAAATTAAAAAAATATATAAAATACAGTACTTATTGTTATAATGCAGCGGGAAGAGCATAGGAGTGGAAGTCAGGAGACTCTGGCTCTAGCCAGGACTCTGCCACTAACTGGTTCTCTGATTTTGGATAGATGGCTTAATCTGAGTCTTGCCCCTAATACAGGAATCATAAAGATCCCTACCTCATGGGGTGGTGGTGAGAAGTGAATGAATTGGTGCATGTGGAGTGCTAGCAGAATGCCTGGGACATAGTGTCAGTACACATTGGCTGTGGAAATGAGTATCAGCTACAACCCCCACCCAGATACAAGCATTTGGCACTCTTGGTATTGGGGAGTGATAGGACAGGGACTGAAGATGGGATGAGAGGACAAGCTGGTGAAACCTTCCCACGTGCCAGAAATAACTATGCCCCCTCATCCTCAGATGCTGCCATCCCCTTCTCCTCCCAGCTTCTCCCCTCCTGCACCCACCTCTGCCTTGGATGGGGCCCCCGCACCTGTCCTGTCTGGGGGTAAGTAAAGGGATCTAGGGGCTTGGGGAGGGAAAGTGGCTGGAAGAGGGAGGAATCTTGGGATGCCTGGGTTACGCTTGGGAACCTCTGCCATCAGGCTCCTTGAAGCATGATGGTGAGAAGAGCTTGGG
Source organism: Cnephaeus nilssonii (assembly GCF_951640355.1). Classification (NCBI taxonomy): domain Eukaryota; kingdom Metazoa; phylum Chordata; class Mammalia; order Chiroptera; family Vespertilionidae; genus Cnephaeus; species Cnephaeus nilssonii. The sequence continues at coordinate 81,622,115 of NC_137076.1, read as the reverse complement.
CTGTGTTCCCACTACACTCTATGACTCCCTAGTGTGTGATTTGGGGTGGAATGTTTAACCTGTCTGGGTCTTTACAGAGTGGAGTTGTTGTGAGTTAAAAAGATGTGTGTAGAGCCCCAGCTGGTTTGGCTCAGTGGATAGTGTGTCAGCCTGCGGACTGAAAGGTCCTGGGTTTGATTCCGGTCAAGGGCACATGCCCAGGTTGTGGGCTCGATCCCCAGTGGGGGGCGTGCAGAAGGCAGCTGATTAATGATTCTCTCTTATCATTGATGTTTCTATCTCTCTTTCCCTTTCCCTTCCTCTCTGAAATTAATAAAAATATTTTGTAAAAAAGATGTCTGTAGAGTGTCCAGCATTGTGCCCGGCACATAGCAAGCATGCAAGCAATTGCTGTGTTCTCAGTCTTTTAAAAATTAGCCAGCTTCTTCTACAGTGTTTTCCCAATACACATCCTCTGCTCTTACGTCTTTTTTGAATGTTGCAAACACCTGGGTTTGTGTCATAATTTTCCTTCTTGAAGTGTTCACCTTTGCTAAAGTCTTCTGGTACTTACACTCTCTTCACAGAGCCTCCTTCCATAGCTCACTTGGAATGATTTAGCACTCAACCATTCATTGTGCTTGTTGTGTTTCATTATTAGGTTCCTGGCAACCACTGGGGGTGGGGGTGCTGTGGATGCCACCTCCCCTTCTGATACCTTGAGCAAGGCTGATTATGCAGTAGGTGCCCCATAAGTGTTGAGGATGGATAGACTGATGGACTTTATGGCCAAGTTAATCCAACAAGTATTTACAGAGTGCCACTGTCTTAAGTGCTGACGATATAGCAATGAATAAAACAAAGTCTGAAGACTGACTTGTGGTTCCTGTTTCCAGACCAAGACCTGGACTGCCCTGGACCCCTGGACATGATGGTGCCTCGACTCAGGCCGGTAAGAGCCTCTCCCTGGAGGAGATTGTGTAGAGAGGAGTCATTCCAACTTGTCCTGTTTTGTCTGTAGGGCTGAGGGAATGAACAGGGCCATCCCCAATAGAAGCCTCTGGAGCACTGACTGTGTGTTCCATACAGATGCGCCCACCGCCTCCCCCGCCAGCTAAAGCCCCAGATCCTGGCCGTCCAGATCCCCTCACCTGAAGCCAGGGGTACGACTGCCCCCGCCGAGATGCTGCTGCTGCCCTGTCTCCGTGCTGTCAGAGACCACCCTTCAGTGATCCGGAGTGACACAGCCAGAAGCTGGAATCTCCCCCATTTCTGCTCTTATCTCCGGGGTAGAAACTGCCCCTTTCCCAATTCTGGGTCTGGGACTCCTCCTTTTCCCCACATTGTCCGTCCTCTTTCTGTCTCTAGGGCTTGAACTACCCCTTTCTTTTTTATCACCACTCCAGCTCTAGAGTGGTGAAATACCCTGAAATTTCTGGGGCTGGACCTCGTCCCCCAAAGTCTTGAGAGGCTCTGGACAGTCTGTCTCCACCCTGGCTCTGTGACCCACCCCATTCCAGATGCCAGGGCCACAGGGTTTGGGGGCTGGGACGGGGCGGACCTGTCAGAAGGAGTTGGAGCCATTATGTGAAACAACTGTAATGGTCTGAGCAGATTTATTGACAATGAATAAAGGGCATGATGCCCAAGCCAGGGCTTGGGCCTCTTGTGCCAAGAGGGCAGGGGGCCTAAGGTGCTATTGCTTTAGGGGGCCTGATCCCAGTTGCCACACTCTAGCATATGGAGCAAGGTGATGGGGAACGTGGGTCAGGCAGCCTGTTGGCAGGCAAGGAATGGGGACTGAGGGCCAGGGATGGGGGTGGGTGGGTGCCTTCTCCCAATGTCCTCCAGGCTGAGACCGATTAGGACTGGTCCCTCAGCTGGGGGCAGTGCTGTCCAGTGGAAAGGAGGGGCTTCATGGCCACCCAGCCCCTGGCTCTGCAACTGGTAGTTCTTCAGCAATGAAGAAGGAGGCTTGGGGGAGAGGAAGGGTAATAGTGTTGCCTCCTAGTCACGTTGTATTCCAGCTTTCCCCTGGGGGCTGTGGTACCTTCCCTATTCCCTGGAGGACATGCCTGCTCCCCACCACCAAACCAAAGACTATATAGCAAAGGAAAGCCTGCAGTTTACCCTGGAGGCGGGGCGGGGGGTGCAGGGAGCCAGCCAATGGGCTTAAGTAGTGTAAATAGGGGGTGGGAGGATGAGATTATCTGACTTGAAGCCCAGGCACACTTACCTCACACACCTTTTGCTCCCCGTGCTGGAGACACCTGAGTGAGAGGAGGGGTCAACAGTAGGAGAATAGGATCTGAGTCATATCAATGCCCCCATTCCCAGAGTAAAGGGCAGTAAGAGCTCAGCCCACCACAGCCCTGGCCATGTCTTCATACCTGGTGATCGGATGTGTCCGGTTTGTTTGGCTGTCCATTTGCCTCTTGGCTGGCCAGCCCTGGGCTCGGGCCCCTCCCTCCAGCCGCCAGCGGTGACTCTGCAGAGGCTCCAGGGTTCCCTCCAAGTGCACAAGGGACTAGGTTGCTGTCCCTGAGTCCATTCTGCACTGCGGGGCTGGCAAGGGCCTGGGGCTGTGGCTGCTCAGGGGGCAGGCTTTCAATGGCTGGCATCCCTGTCCTGGACTGCCCTCCCCCAGACCCTTGACTGCCCCCTGGGTCCTGCCCCCCACCAGACCCCCAGCTCCTGTCTGTGGGGGAGCCATCATGATGCTCATGCAGTCCGTAGCGCCTCTCAATGTGTGTCACCCGGAACCTGGGAGGGAAGGGGACACTGGGTCTTAGGATCACAACTCCGGAACTGCTTGGCCCTCCCCGCCAACCAGGGACATCTTTGGTTTGACGGCCACTTCCCTCTAGCCTAGGGCAGCGGAGACCTCAGATTGTGAGGCACATTGTATAACCTACCCTTGCTGTAGGTCACAATCCAGGAGTAGAGCGGTGGGGCCCACCTTTGGAGTCAGGATCCCCCACCTCAACCTCCCTTGCCCTGCGGCACTCTGTCCCCACCTGCCCACAGAGAAAACGGTGGTCTCCCCCGGCCGGGGACGGCTCTTTCCTTCCTTGGAGCGTCCCTGACGGACAAGCGGGGGCCTCTTGTTGCGGCTGCAGTGGATGCAAGGGGCTGCCGAGCCCAGGTGCACGGTGTGATGATGGGAGGGGGCTCCATCCTGCAGGCTGGAAGTGGCATCCACGCTGGACGGTAGAGAGGAAGGGAGCAGGGGTGACATTTCCATTTCTCGTCCTGTTCTGTTCCTGTTCTTTCAGCGCGCTCCTTAAGCCTCCAGGTGCCCACTTTCCCCAGGCCCCAACGTTCTTTTCTGTCTTTATCCAATAAACTCAATGTTAAGGTGGTAGTGCTCACGTGTTCTCCTTCCCAGAGCTGTTTTCTAAAAAGAGGGCAGTGCTTAACCCAAAGGAGTGGCACAAGGGGTGAATGTAAAGCTTGATGACATCCAGAAGGGAGGTATGATTTGAAGGACTTGAGATTTCTATAAAACTTCTTTCTTCCTATAGGTTAGCCAGCTTTGCCCTCCCCCCCCCCCCCCCGACCCCAAACATGCAAGGAGCCTGGGAGAGGATTGTGCTGGAGGAGAGGGTACTCTCCAAGGCAAGCGAAGTCATGCTGGCCTTCGTTTCCAGCTCACCTGGACAGCTGCACTGTCCCTTCTCCTTCACTGTCCCCCAGCATCTCCTTCAAGGCCTCAGCATTGGCTGAGGGGAGAAGGAAAAGGAGTCAGTGGAGGTGGAGGTCAGGGCAAGAGAAAGTCAGGGGGTGGGGGGTGGGGAGCTTACACCCACCTTCATTTTGGATGATACAGCGAACAATCCTCTCTACTGTGTCCTCATTCATGTCGTCGTCGTCAGCTAAAGGAAGAAAAAGGTTGACAAGGAATTGGAAGTGAGTCAGCTTTGGGGGACACTACCAGGTGGATCCTGTGGCTTATTGCTCAAGATATAACCTTGTGCCTATTTGTCATCGTGCTGGGCATTAGCATTTCAGGGGCCAGGGCAGAAAAGATGAGAAAGTCAATGGGAGCCCAAGATTACCATCAGCGGGCCCTACCCACCCATACTGCCTTCTCTAGCCTTGCTTTCAGGGTGGTGTCACCCCACTTGCTGACCCAAGAAAGCATCACTAGGTCTTTTGAAGGCTTGGTTGGGACTTGGCTGGGTCTGTTGCCCAGGAAGGCAGACAGAGGTGTGGGGACAAGGGTAAGGAAAAAGGTGACTGAGACAGGTTCTAGGCTCCTCACTCACGGGGCTGGAGCTGGGTGTCATCAGGCTCCGAGCCCCTGGATGTGCGGCAGCGGTAACCCTTCTTCTTGAGCACGTGGCAGATCATGAAGCCCACGAGCCCCATGAGGAAGAAGACCAGCACAAGCAGGAAGAGCATGTACAGCCCATGTTGGGGTGGCTCCAGGTCAGGCTGTGGTTCCGCCATGAGGCCCTGGGGGGCGAGCGCGGGCCAGGACGCCTCCTGGGGTTTGGGGGCTGCAGCTAGGGTTGGGGGAAGGGATAGAAATGCCATCCTCAGGATCTGAAACAGGCAAGCCTCGGAGGTCCAGCCCCACCCACAAGGGAGCTGTCCGGGCCTGGAGTGCTGGTCAGGGCCAGGGGTGCTAGACCGCGGCTGCGCAAGCCCTCTCCCCCGGTCCCGCTTTCCAACGCCCACAGCGTTCCCCTTTCCAGTTTGCCCTGCGCTCCCGTCCCTTCCAAGGACACTACAGAGCGAGATGGAACGGAATTCTCAGGCGGTCAGCGCAAGAATCGCGCCTGAGTCAGCGTCCGCACCTCCTCCGCACCGGCCCGAGCCAGGCCTCTGCAGCCCCTCACTAGTTTGTACTCCAGCACCCTCCCCCCTTTCGGTTCCTCCCATTCTGACCACCTGGCCCACCCAGTACCGGTGGTTTGGTTCTGGCTCCGGCTCCGACTCCTGCTCGGGTTCCGGCTCGAAGGGGCGTCCTAGTCCGGCTCAGGGCCCCCGACGCCCTCCCGGCTCTCATCCCTCGCTTCCTTCCCCTCCCCCCTTCGCCGCCTCACCGGCTCCGGGCTGCGACTGCAGATACCGGTGCCGCGGCAGGCGGGGGGGAGGGAAGGATAGAGAGGGATGCAGCCTGGCTGGGAGCAGCGGCAGATTCCGGATAACTCCGGCCCCGGAAAGGAGAAGAGATGGGGTGCGCCGTCGCAGCCACCCGGGGTTCCCAAAAGCCTTCGCCTGTCGCCGGCCCAGGACCAGGGGGCGGAGCGCAGGTGTGCGGGGCGGAGAGCGAGGGCCTTGCGCGCTTGTGAACGCAAATGTGGTGTGCGCGTGACTGCGCCGGGGCCCCCCCCGGGGAGTGTGCGGCGCCGAGCCTGGGTCCGGGTGGGGTGGCTAGCCAGTCAGGCGAGTGTGTTCTCTAGTCTACCCGGCACGCCTGGCGCGGCTCCTGCCCTTAGATACCCAGGCCGGGTGGACAGCCAGGAATCTTCCCAGTGGGCCGGGGGAAGCCGGCTTTCTGCACCCGAGAGGGGCGGTGTGGCCGGCTCTCCGGAGCCGTCTAGAGAGGTGACCACGGCATGCACCCGGTTTAGGACAGGTGGCTGGACGGGATGTCTCAGCTTCTCAAGGATTTGACCCCCTCCTGGGAGGAAATGGCCCTCACATCCTAAGACCGGTGCTACCTGTCTTCTGCCCCAAGCCCTGACGCTCACGCCCAGAACCAGCCGCAGGGGGCGTGTCCTGGGCGTGGCCTAGAGGAGGCGGGGCCTGGATTCCCGGTTCCGCAGAGGCAGGCGACGTGCTTACGCAGCACGTACGACGGGAGGTGGGGCCGGCAGCCGGGCGGGCCGCTGAGGCGCGGGGCCTGGTCCCGCGGGCACCATGGCCAAAACCGTGGCCTATTTCTACGACCCGGACGTGGGCAACTTCCACTACGGTGAGGGAACAAGGTGGTACCCGACGGGTTCGGGACGCGGAGGCTTCGAGACTGGGGCTACAACTGACGAACTCTCTTCTCTCCTCCCAGGGGCTGGGCACCCTATGAAGCCTCACCGCTTGGCACTGACCCACAGTCTGGTCCTGCACTACGGTCTCTATAAGAAGATGATCGTGAGTTTCGCCGCCTCTACTGGGGATTGAGGGTGGGGGCGAGCTGCGGCCCTAAAGCTAGGTAGGCCGCACTGAATGCACCAAGTGAGACCCACCCAGGAGTGGGGGTGGGGGCAGGCTGGATAGAAGGAACCAGGAGCACCCCCACCCCCATGTGCAGAGTGCTGGTGAGTGCACCCACCGATTTAGTGGGAGTTACTCTTTCACCTTAGGTCAGCCACCCTTTGACCTCAGGTGGACTAACACTTGGCGGGTTAGGGTGGAGTGGGGCTGGTTTGGAGACTGAAGGTGTTTTTCTTCCTAGCATTTTAGGGTGTGGGCAGTGCTTTAGCCTCAGAGAAGGGAAAGGGGATGTGAGGTTTACGCTCAGTTTCTATCCTTTCTCCTTTGCAACCCGTCTCCACCAACAAGGAGCTGAAGCTCCAGGGAGGATCATAGCCCTATGTGTAAAACGTGTATGTGGAGGATAGCAGATGTCCTGGGTATTACCTTTTTAACCTAGAATACCCCCCCCCCCCCCGACAGGTAATCACTACCCAACCCTTCATCTCCCGGGGAAACATGCTGTCGGTCCCTAGCTTGGAATTTGTAGCTGTGATAAGCAGTTATAACAGTTAAGCTCAGCCCTCATGCGTTGCAAAGGGAATTAGTCAAAGTATGAGTGAGTGTCCACTGCTTGTGCTGAGGCACAGACAAGTAAATTGGTCATAGAAGAGATTGAGGTGATGTTGGTGCATGAATCTATGAATTCCTGAAATATTTTGCTGGTATGTACCTATGTACATTTTCTGGGGAGAGAGAGTCTTTTTGGTTTTGCCCAGTTTCTAAAGAAGTATGTGACCCCCCCCCCCCCACACACACACACATACACACACTCCCCAGGTACTTTGAGCTTTAATTAGAAGTTGTTCATACATCCCATATTATTTGATTCCAAAAGAACTCAGAGACAGAAAGGGGAGAACCAGAGCCCAGGGGAGATGGGTATGGAGGGAATCAAGAGTAGGAGATCCAGGGAAGAGGGCAGTGGATTGGGGCTCATAGTTGACAAGTAGGAAAGGCTAGGCTGGAGGTGGGAAGGAAAAAGGCAAGTCCAGTGGTCTTTAGGGGGCTTGATCATAATAAACCACCCAGCTTATCAGAGCCTCTCTTCTGCCTCGGCATAACAAGGACTAGGGGTAAGGGTACTGCAGGTGTGTTTTTGGGTGATCCCCAGGGCTGGTTCAGTGTGGGTGGTCTCAGCTCCATGATTGAGACTCACCCTGCCTGGATTCACCTTGTGTTTCTGTCCTGAGGTCTTCAAGCCATACCAGGCCTCCCAGCATGACATGTGCCGCTTCCACTCTGAGGACTACATTGACTTCCTGCAGAGAGTGAGCCCCACCAATATGCAAGGCTTCACCAAGAGCCTTAATGCCTTCAACGTGGGCGATGACTGGTGAGAAGACTAGGACTTTTGATGCCAGGCATTTCAAGGAGAACACTTGAGTGAGGTCTTGGAGGCAGTAAGTGGGAAGATGCTGAGTCAGTGAGTCATCATTTACTCATTGGTTTATTCAACAAATATTTATTGGTCATTTGCTCTAGGCCAGGCCCTGTGCCAAATGCTGGGGATGCATTGATCAACAATAGCAAAATTTTAATATTATAGTTGTGGTGAGTCCTATAAAGCAGAGGTACATGACAGCATATGAGGGTATATATGAGGGAGAATTACGCAGCTTTGGGAGTCTGGTCAGTGGAGGCTTCCTAGAGGAAGTAATAAAGATTGAGCTGAGATCTGAAGAAAGAGTAGGAGGTAATTAGGTGACAATGGTTGGGAGGAGAGAGAGTGAGGGGAGGAATGTCATGGGCAGTAGGGATGACATGTGCTAGGGTCTGTGGTAGGATAGAATATGACTCATTTGAGGAACAGAAATGGCCAACCGCAGAATATGAAGAGAAGAGTGATCTGAATTGAGGTTGATTTAAAAAGTAGACGGCCCTATGATGAATTGGAGTTTTTACCCCTAGAGGAGAGGCAAGCCTTCAAAGTGTTTGAAAAAGCAAGAGAGTGAGTAGATGTGATCAGGTTTACATGATTGGGCTTGTACTATACCAAGAAAACTTAGACCCTTTGGGAAAGGGAATGGATAAGAAAGATAAGCCCTGATCCTTGCTTACATTCTAGTGTACACCCATGAAAAAGTGACCATAAAAGCTACCATTTACTCAGTTTACTTTTTAAGCTTTTTATTAGGGAAAATTTCAAACATTTCTGAAGGAATAGTACAGCAAACTCCATATATCCATCATGCAGCTGCAACACTTGTAAGCAAATTTTCATCTGTATCCCCTCACCTTAGGTTATCATTTTTTTAAAAAAAAATGTATTTTTAATTGTCACCTGAGGATGTTATTTTTTACTGATTTTAGAGAGGAAGAGAGAGAGAGAGAAAGAGAAGGACATCGATATGATAGAGAAACATCTATCAGGAGGCAACGGTTGCCTCCCTCACATGCCCTGACTGGGGATCGAACATGGGATGACACTCCAACCAACTGAGCCACCCTGCCAGGGATCATGTTAGATTATTTTACAACAATTCTCAGCCCTGGCTGGTGTGGCTCAGTTGGGTGTCATCCTGTGCACCCAAAGGTTGCTGGTTCCATTCGAGGCAGCTGTTGGATGTTTTTCTCTCCGTCGCCCTTCCTTTCTAAGAATCAATTAAAAAATAATTCTCAGATATCATATTCTTTTATCTGTGAATACTTTATCTCCAAATCATCCTCTTTAAAAATGCGCAATGTTACTACCACACCTAAAAAATTAGCAGTAATTCCTTAATATCATCAGAGATGCAATCAGTATTCAAATTTTTTCCAATTGTCTTATAATTTTTCTTTATCACAATTGATTTATTTATATTAGGATTACATTTGGTTGATAATGTCTCTTAAAATTCTTAATCTATAACATTATTTCCCTTGAATTTAATTCTTGAAGAGACCAGGCTGTTGATCCTGTAGAGTTTCCTACAATAGCTACCATTTTTTGAGTGCTTACTCTGCTATGCAGAGGATTGCTGCTACATCCACTTCTCACACTAACCCTGAAATGTAATAGTCCTTTTCCTGGTGTTGGGTGTACTAAAGTTTGAGGAGATTTAGGTAACTTGCCTGAGTCACATAACTGGTCAGTGGAGGTGGCAGAATTCAGATCCAGAGCCCAGGTTTTAAAATACACTAATCTGTTTCCCTAAAATATCCTATCAATAGAAGTAGCCTGGGCTGGAGAAACAGACACCAACGCCTCAGGCTGGCATTGACCTCCTGGAACGCCTTATGTTCCCCCTTCAGCCTCTCCAAGGCCTTACCAGCCTTCACACCACCAGGAAGTTTCACACCACAAAGCCTGTCTTGACCACTCCAGCCACAGAGGTCTGTCCTGCACACACTGCACTGTCATTTGGTGTTCAGTCACATGTTGCCTTGGGTGGTTTCTTGGTTTTTTGTTATTGCTGCTGCTGCTATTTCTGAGTTCACTTTATAGGTCTGCAAATGCAGAGTCAGCCCTCAGGCCACAGCTGGTGCCGGTGAAAGCCCTTTATGCACTTAGGGAATGCTACTGCCGGGCCCTTTGTGCAGCATCATAGAGTCAAACTTGTGCTTATCTGTATTTCAGATGAGAATTAGGGATTTTCCTTTCAATTCACTTCTGACTGTTTTCAGAGTAATCTAATGTAAAAGTTAAATTATACTACAAGGCTTTTAACCCTTTGCACTCGCTTGCTTTTTTCTCGATTCCTTTATTCTAATGCTAACCGTGTCGAGTCACACTCGACATTCGAGCGCAAAAGGTTAATGGGGGAAAAAACAAACAAAAAACAGTCCCATACTGTCCCTTCCACCTATAGATCCCTCTCTCCAGTGGCAGCCACTTTTAGCTTCTTTAGCTATTTCTTCTGCCACTTATCTTTGCACTTCAAAATAATAATACTAATTTACTACTGTTACTAATAATCTGTAATACACTTAGGTAATGCCTACTGTTTGTCAGGTACTATTCTAAATGCTTTGCAGTCATTAGCTCATTTAGTCTCAACTACCACTACGAAACAGGGTCTATGACTATCTCCTTTTTACAGATGAGAACACTTAGGCACAGAAAGCTTTATCTTGCCCAGACTCACAATCATTAGGTGTTAAAGAGTCAAGGTTTGAACCTAGGTAGTTGCCTCAGAATCTAGGCTGTTAACCATGTTACTATTCTATACTGTTTCTTATAAGATGCTCATATTGATATTTCTTCATTTAGCAATGGTCTATTAAACTCTTACAATTGAAGATGAGCATTTAGTCTCCTTATACATCACCTGGCTTCCCCTTCCCTCCCATCTTCAGAATATAGTTATATAACAATTTTTTATTAAATAAGTATTCTGTGTTTATATTTTTTTAATTTTGAAAAATTTATTTACCATTGAGACAAATAGTATACTATGATTTAATAATTTTCTTGTACAAGTTTTTGTTTTTCCTGGAGCTGATAATTTCATTGTTTATTCATTTGCTTACTTGTCTAGGTGTCAATCACAAATTCTTCTCAAACTCTTTGAGAATCTATAAAACTCCCTACACCCCAGCCGGTGTAGTTCAGTGGTTGAGTGTCAACCTATCAGCCAGGAGGTCACGGTTCGATTCCTGGTCAGGGCACATGCCTGGATTGCAGGCTCGATCCCCAGTAGGGCGTGTGCAGGAGGCTCTCTCATCATTGATGTTCCTTTCTCCAATCCTCTCTGAAATCAATAAAAATATATTTTAAAAAAACCACTCCCGCCCTAGCCGGTTTGGCTCAATGGATAGAGTATTGGCCTGCGGACAAGGGTTAATTCTAGTCAAGGGCACATGGTCGGATTGCAGGCTCAATCCCCAGTAGGGGGTGTACAGAAGGCAGCCGATTAATGATTCACTCTCATTATTAATGTTTCTATCTCTCTCTCCCTCTTCCTCTCTGAAATCAATAAAAATATATTTAAAAAAAAACAAACACTCTAGGGGAGGTTGGGGGTAAGGAGGAGAGATCAACCAAAGGACTTGTATGCATGCATATAAGCCTAACCAATGGACACAGACAACAGGGGGGTGAGGGCATGATTGGGGGGGATGTGGGTGGTAATGGGGGAATAAGGACACATATGTAACACCTTAATCAATAAAGAAATTAAACAAAAAACACTCCCTACAATTTTCTTTTTCACATAGTCCAATGTGTCGGCTCCACTATTTCCTTGGAGACCTAAAGTGGGGGATTTTTTTAAAGCATTTCTTTTGCTGAAGGTCAAGTTTATGAAGGTATAATTTGCATACAGTAGAATTCACCCCTTTTAGGTATACAGTTCTGAGAGTTTTGACAACAAGGTCATTTATCCCTCAAAGGTTCCTCATGCCCTTTTGAAGTTAATCCCTTCTCTCCACATTAACTCTATGCCTGTGGTCGGCAAACTGCGGCTCAAGAGCCACATGCGGCTCTGGCCCCTTGAGTGTGGCTCTTCCACAAAATACCATGGCCTGGGCGAGTCTGTTTTGAAGTGGCATTAGAAGTTTAAGTTTAAAAATTTGGCTCTCAAAAGAAATTTTAATCATTGTACTGTTGATATTTGGCTCTGTTGACTAATGAGTTTGCCGACCACTGCTCTAGGCAACTACTGATCTGAGGTCTGTTCCTAAATTTTGCCTTTTTCAGAGTGTCATTTAAATGGAGCTACATAGTATGTAGCCATTTCTGTCTGGCTTCAAGCCTCTCTTTTTTATAAAAAATGAAGATGCTAATAATGATAGCTGACATTTATAAAAGGCTTACTGGGTTCCACACACTGTGTTAAAGGCTTTCTGTGTGTTATTTCATCATTATTACTATTTTGTGTATACTATAGGAAGATAACTTTCTTTAAAATATGTAGCTATAGCCGAAACCGGTTTGGCTCAGTGGATAGAGCGTCGGCCTGCGGACTGGAAGGTCCCAGGTTCGATTCCGGTCAAGGGCATGTACCTTGGTTGCGGGCACATCCCCAGTAGGGGGTGTGCAGGAGGCAGCTGGTCGATGTTTCTCTCTCATCGACGTTTCTAGCTCTCTATCCCTCTCCCTTCCTCCCTGTAAAAATCAATAAAATATATTTAAAAAAATAAAATAAAATAAAATATGTAGCTATAAAGAACATTATTGAGCATTATGTTAAAATGTGATACAGAAAAGTATTTTAAGAAAAATAGAGCTCAGTGTTCTCTTACAACTTGTTTCCTCTTTGTGTGTACGCTCAAGTACCTAGAAGCTGCCTGCTTCTCTCTCCAGCTAGGGTACAAACTTCCTGACAGAGTTAAATCCTTCTTTACTTCCCATCAGGGCTTGGTACATGATTTGGTCCAAAATATTTGTTGAATACATTTGCAGGTAACTTGAGCGTGTAGGAGGGGGAGAGCAGCTTATTAAAGAATGGAGGTTGGAGGGGTTTGGGGTGGGGAGAGGTGTAGGGAGGTCCGGACAGAGGTAAAACGGCTTCAACTTGCTCCTCTTCCCTGCAGCCCAGTGTTTCCCGGGCTCTTTGAGTTCTGTTCCCGTTACACAGGCGCATCTCTGCAAGGAGCAACCCAGCTGAACAACAAGGTGACCACAGCCCTGAGTCCCATTCTCCCTTTCTGTGGCTCACTGGACTCAAGGGCTTGACCCTGACCATGAGCTCCCATCTTTGGGGGTGGGCAGGAGGACTGTGAGTTGTGTGTTTGTTTTTTAGATCTGTGATATTGCCATTAACTGGGCTGGAGGTCTGCACCATGCCAAGAAGTTTGAGGTGAGTGAGGAGGTGATGGGGGAGACTATAGCTACTCTAGGGTTGGTGTTCAAGATGACAGTAGGGGGCAGCTGGGTGGAGGAATTGTTCCTTCCTTTACGAGACCACTGTCTTGCCATAGGCTTCTGGCTTCTGCTATGTCAATGACATTGTGATTGGCATCCTGGAGCTGCTCAAGTGAGTAACCTGGGAGGCGATGGAGGGACTTAATGAGACTCTTAGCTGACGAGATCTCAGACTGCCCTGGCCCTGACCCAGATCTCCATCCCCATACTCGCTTCTCCCAATTCTTCATGCTTTGCTCAGGCTGCCTCTTCCTGTGCTCTGCTGCAGATTCCCTGTTGCCTGCTTACATTTCATCCTTCTCTGCACATCCCTCTCCTGTCCCTGCATCTGGGCTGGAGCCCCAGGGTTGCCCTTAGGGAACTGGTGGTGGTAGGTTTCAGGTGACTTTGGTGAAATTGGGCAGAAGCAGACTCTTGATAATCCCAGACCTTGTGTTTGGGAGGAGTGGCTGGGGGGTTTTCTTCCTGGGTCCACCTCTGCCTCAGACCCTGTCTTTGCCCTCACCCCAGGTACCACCCTCGGGTGCTCTACATTGATATTGACATCCACCATGGTGACGGGGTCCAGGAAGCCTTCTACCTCACTGACCGGGTCATGACAGTGTCCTTCCACAAATATGGAAACTACTTCTTCCCCGGCACAGGTACGGGAATAGAAATGTCCGTCCCTTTCGCACCCCTCAGCTCTTTACCGTGACTGCCTCCTTCTCAGCCTCCTCAGAGAAGCCTCTCCTAACCACCCAGTTAACGTATTCACCTCCTTGCCCACTACTCTCACATCACTCTGCCTGTTTCTCACAGAGCACTCACTGCTGTTTGTATTTATTGTGGTGTTTTGTTTTGTTTACTGTCTCCCTCATTATGTTTACTCAAAAAATATAAGCTTAGTGGTATTTCCTTCATTTCATTAGTTCTCTTTATTGCTGTATCCCCCGTGCCTAGTACATAGCTTGACCCCTAGTAGGCCCTCAAAAAGTATTTGTTGAATGAATGCAAGTTGCAGGGGACTTAGTAGCTCTAGGGAGTGTGTGGTGCAGTTATGTAAATGGAATGAGAGGCCCTCAGTGTTGGTTGGGTTGAAGCCATTGTGTTGTGGATGCCTCCCATGTGTGGCTGCTAGCCCCCACCTCCCACTTCCCTGTAGGTGACATGTATGAAGTTGGAGCAGAGAGTGGCCGCTACTACTGTCTCAATGTACCCCTGCGGGATGGCATTGATGACCAGAGTAAGTACTGAAGTCTTCTTCCTGCTCACGGGACCCCTTCTTTCTCTCCTTGAATGAACCTCTTCTGCCTGGTATTGACTGCTGTTAGGCCAGGTGTCCTTCAGGATGAATGGCCTTCAGAAGGACCATGAGCCACCGCCACCCCTCCCCCCCTCCTCCTGGAAACTGTATGCAACACATTATGTGTATGTGCATTTTTCTGGGAAAAGAGTCATTAGCTTTCATCCAATCACTTCCAAGGGGTCTGGGACCCCTCCAGAAGTTCAGAACCAATGGTTTGTTTCCTTGGGTTGCCTCTTTCCTGGGCTATATGCTCTCTCAACCCCCTTTTTCCTTTTGTTCCCTGTCTCCCCATCCCCTTGGGGTGCCAGGTACCCATCTTTGGCCCTCTCCCAGGTTACAAGCACCTTTTCCAGCCGGTTATCAACCAGGTGGTGGACTTCTACCAACCCACATGCATTGTTCTTCAGGTAATACTGCCCGTGCCTGATTAGGAGGGCTCTTCCTAGGTTTGGGAGAAGAGAGCAGGAAAGAGTCGGGGAAGGGAAGGGAAGAAGGGAAGCACACCTGGGACATTCTGATCAGTTATCTCACCGCAGCTGCCTGGGCTTTTGCTTTATGCAGTGTGGAGCTGACTCCCTGGGCTGTGATCGATTGGGCTGCTTCAACCTCAGCATTCGAGGACATGGGTGAGACTTACCCTCCTGTGACTCCCACAGGTTTTCAAGTGGCCTTGGACCTCAATACAAGAGAGGGGGTTGTGGAAAAATGGGTCTTACCTCTTCTTGAGAATCAAAAATAGTGCCAAATTGTACTTGAACCAGAAAGGTCACCTTAAACAGCGTTCCCCAGCTGGTATTTATTCACACTAGGTTTTTATTAAGCTCCTGTTATGTTCCAGACATTGTACAGGAGATGGGGACGCAATGGGGAAACTCCCATGAACGTTACAGTTTAGTGTAGGAAACAGACAAAACATGAGAAGCAAACCAAGTAGATTGTTATAAATCGTATGAAAGGAAAAGATAGGAAGCTGAAATACAGGATAGCAGTGGGGAACCTACTTTTAGATAGTACGATTTGGAAAGGATTTTCTGAGGAGTTGAAATTTGGATTGAGAACCTGAAGGCTAAAAGGAGCGAGCCATAAGAAGAGCAGAGAGAAGGCTGTCCCAAGCGGTGGGCAGGGCCCACTCAGAGGCTCTGAGCCAGGGAAGAGCTGGTGTGGAGAGGATGTGAAGTGAAACTAGTGAGGCAAGAACACAGGGAGTGAGCTGGCGGTGGTGTGAGGTGAGGTCTGAGAGGTTACCAGTGGCGAGGCTGAATAGAGCCTTTGGACCTGGTAAGGAGTCTAGATTATATTTCAAATATAATGGAAAATCATTGAAAGATATGAAGCAGGGAAGTGCCATGATCCAAATCATGTTTTAAAGTGACTGCTGCTTGGAGAAAGGGTTGGGTTAGGGAGACAGGAGTGGAAGTGGGAAGATCAGTTAGGGAGCTATTGGTGTTGTCTAGGCTGGAAATGTGGTGCCGGGCTGAGGTAGAGGAGGTAGCGATGGAGAGAAGTGGATGATTTGAGTTACATTTGGCCTTAGAAGTGATAGCCCCTGCTGGGGCATGGATGAGAATAGATGATTAACAGGTAGGGTGCCAGGATGGGTGTGTAGAACAGGAGTGCACTTTATTTTAGAATTTTTATTGAGATACAACAGAAATACAATAAAGTACACATATCTCAAGGATATAACACAATAAATTTCACTGCCTAGATCAAGATATAGAACCTATCAAGTTTGCTTGTGCCCCTTTCCAGACAATACCAAGAGGTGTGTTTTTTGGCTTTTCATAACTACCTTTACTTAGTTCCTTTGGTTTCTTTTAATAGGGAATGCGTCGAATATGTCAAGAGCTTCAATATTCCTCTCCTGGTGCTAGGTGGTGGTGGTTATACTGTCCGAAATGTTGCCCGGTGCTGGTAAGCACACTCCCTGATTTTCCTTTTCCCCTTTGTCCAGTGTGAGCTAGGGGCTCCCTGAGGGATGGCAAGATGGGCCCTTCAGGCCACTTGCTCAGCCTGCCCCCTTCTGCTGGTTGGTTTCAGGACGTATGAGACATCGCTGCTGGTAGAAGAGGCCATTAGTGAGGAGCTTCCCTATAGTGGTAAGGACCACCCCATGTTACCCCGACACCAGAAAGGCTGTTCTCACAATGGCCTGGCTTGAAGGCAGAGAGGAAACTTGACATTCTCAGAGCTCTACAGACTAAACCCCTGAGCTCAGAACAGTGAAAAGATTAGGCAACTATAATGTAGGGATTTTGGATGGGAAGGAAAGAGATTGGGAAGTCTTGGGACCTGATTGTCTGTCTGAGCCATACTCTCTCCATCAAATCTTTTCCCTCCTAAGAATACTTTGAGTACTTTGCCCCAGATTTCACGCTCCATCCAGATGTCAGCACCCGCATCGAGAATCAGAACTCGCGCCAGGTCAGTAGTTTGGAGAAGCTGAGAACAAGGGTGGGGAGTGGTCCAGGATGTGGGAAATCAGAGAAACCAGAGAAGGAAGTTATCAGCCATCACTCTCACTGATATCAGCTAGAGGAGGATTCTAAACAGGTTAAAATAGAGGCAATTGGGGGTGGAAGTAGGGACACTTCTCAGTTGGGGTACTCAAACTAGGATTAAAAATGGGATTAAAACTAGGATGATGGGGTGAAAGGCAGCTGGAAGGGTGGATGCCCTGAATCACTGCGAGCTGCTCACTCTCTATTCCTTAACTCCAACCAGTATCTGGACCAGATCCGCCAGACAATCTTTGAAAACCTGAAGATGCTGAACCATGCACCGAGTGTCCAGATTCACGATGTGCCCGCAGACCTCCTGACCTATGACAGGACTGATGAGGCTGATGCAGAGGAGAGGGGTCCTGAGGAGAACTATAGCAGGTCTGGGGCAGGGATGAGAGAGGGGGGATTCTAGCAGGATTGTCAGGGAGGTGAAGAGGGGAAAAGTAAACTGAGACCTTAGCTTAATTTTCCCTGGCTTACTTCCTGTAGTATGCCTACTTTTTAGTCTGCTGCTATTTCACACTCTTTTTTTTTTTTTTTTTTGCTCTGTTTTTAATGACATAAGCAACATATATTTATTGAAAAAGTTTTAAACAGCACCAAAATATGTTAAGTTTGCATTTACACAATCCAAACCCATTCCACAAAGTAACCACTTTTCGTTTGATTTGTATCTTTTCAGATAGATTTTCTCTATAGATTAAGTATACTGTTCAACATGTACAGATAAACAAAAATGCACATATACACTCATTCTCAAAGTTTTGCAGTTTTTTTTTTTTAATACAAGTTGGGTCATTCTTTATGGGTTGCTCTACAACTTACAACTCTTACAACTGGTTCTTTCTGTTTTTATACAAAGCAACGTGTGTCTTCCCGTATCAGTATATATAGGTCTGCTTCATTATTTTATCAGCTCTATAATATTCCATTGTGTGGATGTAGCCTCATTTAACCAAGTACCATTGATGGACATTTACATATTTCCCATTTTTTTCATTATTACAAAGAATGTGGCAATGCCCCCCCCCCCTCCCCCTTTCATGTACATCTTTGCTTGCTTATTTGAGTAGATTAGATTCCTAGAATTGTTGCTGCTAGGTCAAAGGCTATGTGTGCTAAATTTTTAAATATTTGCTGCCAAATTGCCTTCCAAAAAGTCTGTAACAGTTTATATTCTTGCCAGCATCTTACTTCCAGGTTTTGAGCTGGACAGGTCACTGCCTGTATACTGCTCTCTAAGACCCTTTGATTTCTTTCCTCTGTTAATTCTTTTAGGTATGATAATTGTATTGTGGTTTTTTAAAAAGCCGTTATCTTTCTGAGATAGATACTAAAATATTTACAGATGCAATGAATTAGGAGGAAAAAAAGACTAGCATAGAATTTATTTTTAATCTCAAAGTAGGCTTCTCTGAAAAATGAAGGGGAAAGACAATAGAAACCAGAAGTGCAGAAACAGATGGACTTAATGGAGAACAGATTTCCTTACGTGACTGAAGGATAACCACAGCTGGACACTTGCAGGACATCTGGTCCGGGTCCATGCAGTGTTAGAGGTTTGAATTGGCTCTGCTGCAGAGTCTGATGGGCTTCTCAGTCCCTTCCAGAATCTGCTTCTCTTAGAGTTCACGCTTCCAGATGCATCCTCTGGAGCTGGGCTTCACTGCTCGGACCGTTGGGACTACTACAACCTTCTTCCTCCATGAATACTCCCTTATTCCCACTCCTGGTTGAGGAAGTATCTGAGTCTCTGGCCTCAGGAATTCCTTTTTGACCCATCATCTCCTTATCAACCTCTCCAGGTCATTGAGGCTTAAATTCTGGAAATTAACTTTCATTTTCTTAAAAAATGGTAAAAACCTTTGTTTACATTCTTCCTTTTGGCAAAGTGTGACCTTTTCATCTATAATTCTAGTCTGATCATCTGAGCCTAGTCTCTGCATTGTATCCTCCCCTCTCAACAGCTAGCAGAAGCCTCAGGCTTCTTCCTGTCCTAAGTCCTACCTCACTGTCAGACTGCCCACTGAGTTCCTGTTCTTTGTTGTCTCCAGTTTGTGTATTATTTGCAGAATAGTGGTAATAAGAGTTACCACTTTTTCGTGGGTTTGCTAAGCATCAGACTCAATACTAAGTGCTTTATAGCAATACGTACATATCATCATTCCGTTGCCATCAGACAATCCAGAGGAAGATTCTAAGGCTCAGAAAGGTTTAAATAACTTTCTGAAGGTTCCACAGCTAGTTTAGTATCAGGGCTGACATTCAAACCAGAGTGTCTGACTCCACACGTTGAACCCTTTTGTGCTTAAAAGTAACTGAGACATCGCTTACTAGGCAGATAGGGCTTTTCCTGACTTAGTTGCCCAGCTTCTCTTTGATGACTTTCTCCCTTTTTCCTTTTTTAAAAATATATATTTTTATTGATTTCAGAGAGGAAGGAAAAGGAAGAGAGAGATAGAAACATAAATGATGAGAGAGAATCATTGATTGACTGCCTCTTGCACACCCCCTACTGGGGATTGAGCCCACAACCCTGGCATGTGCCCTTGACCGGAATCAAACCCTGGACCCTTCAGTCCACAGGCTGACGCTCAATCCACTTGAGCCAAACTGGTTAGGGCTCTTCTTTCTTAATTGTCAGCTATGAGCAAGATAGTTCAGCTATCAGTTATTCATATTCCCCTAGAGAATAATTTTCAAAAAGAAATAAGCTAGTATTGAATACTTATTGGGCCCTATGTCGCTTTCACATCCCTTCCCTCACTACAGGTTTATAATATCAGGTAAGTCCTCTGCTTAAAACTCTCCTTTCTTTTTTTTAAAAATATATTTTTAGTAGTTTCAGAGAGGAAGGGAGAGAGATAGAAACATCAATGATGAGAGAGAATCATTCATTGCCTGCCTCCTGCACACCCCACACTGGGGATTGGCCAACAACCTGGGCATTTGCTCTGACCGGGAATTGAACCGTGACCTCCTGGTTCATAGGTCAATGATCAACCACTGAGCCATGCCGGCTGGGCAACAGCTCTCCTTTCCATTGCACTTAGAAGGAAATCCAAATTTCTGACCATGCCTTTAAAAGGCCCTGCATGCTGGTCCTTACCTACATCCTGGTCTCATCTTTTAACAGCTCTCCTTCATGCTCACTGTTCCCAGACATCCTGGTTTCCTTGCTCTTACTGGCATACATCAGTTTCCTTTCACCTTTATAACTTTGGTACTTGGTGGGTATTTTTTGCAGCTCAGAATGGTCTTCCTGAGATTTTTAGCCAGTTCCTTCTCAAACTTCAGGTCTTACTTTCTTAGAACAGCCTTCCCTAATAATCCTTTGTGAAAATTTTATTCGTTTCCTTCATCACTCTCTGTCACATCTCCCTTTATTTCATTTTATTCATGGTACTCTCCATTATCTGAAATTATCACATTTACTTATTTACTTTGTTAGTTATTGTCAGTCTCATTTATTAGGTAAGTTTTTAGGGATTGTCGGAAATTTTGTCTGGCTTATTCTCTACTAATGTATTACTAAGGCTCATGACAGTACTAGCACAGAGTAATCTCAATAAATGCTTACTGACTACATGAATGGAGGAATACTAGTGATGCGTCTCTACTAATAGAAGGGGAGGAGTGCTTCCCTGACAAAGGGGTTTAAGAAGTGGCTCCAGAGAGGGTGCCTATGTGGGAAAATATTGGAGCTTGGAGAGTGGAGCCCTCACCTCTCTCCCCTTGCTTTGCAGGCCAGAGGCACCCAATGAGTTCTATGATGGAGACCATGACAACGACAAGGAAAGCGATGTGGAGATATAAGAGCAGCTGGGCTTGCTGTGCCCCCAAGGAATTCCTTTTTACCTCTTAATTGGGTGGGAGGAAAGAGGTGTGGGTCCCCCAGCTCTGGACCCGTCGCCTTCAGTGGTTTTACCAATGCTGGGGGACTGTTTGGAGACCACATCTGGTTCTCAAACCAACTATCTCCTTTCTTCTCCCTCCTGAGGCCTGACAATGGTACCTGTTTGGGATTGGATGGGACAAGGATAGCTGTCTCTAGAACATCTTGGGCAGTGGGCCCTAGATGCCAGTCCCAGCCCTTCTGGCCTCCTTATCCCTTCCCTGCTTCCCTCTAGCTCAGAGACTTCTAGGGATGAAGGAGTAATCAGGACTGAGGTTGCCTCTGGCTTCCCCCTCTCATGGGTTCTACTACAAGCCTTCCTTCCAGTGCAGGTGAAGAGTGAGGGGTTTTAGAGAGCCAGAGCTTAACCGCTTAACCCCAGATGATGGGAAGTACATTTTTGAGTTGAGGGAGGATGTGAAAATGTCCTGTTCTAACTTTTGGCTTTATGTCCATTTTACCACTGTTTTTATCCAATAAACCAAGTTGGTATTTTTTTGTACCTTTTGTCTTTCTGTGACTAGTTTTACTTCTTGCTAGCTACCTATGTGTGAAGGCAGAAGAAGGGGGGGTTATGAAGTATGTAATAAAAATCTTAGTTGACATTCACTCAGCACTTAGCTTATGTTAGGCCCTGTATATGTAATCTACATGGATTATCTTGCTCATATATAGGGAGTTGATAGAGCTTTTTGGTAAAGAGTTAGACAAACATGGGCAGATTACTAAAGAGAGGGGATAGAAGAGGACTTCAGGTTTTTAGACCTGGGTGTTTGGAATGGTGGTGCTAGTTGGTGAAGATGCACAGAGAGAAAAGTGCTTACTTAGCACAGTGCCTGACAAATAGTTTCTCATCATTTTAACTGTATGTGAAGAACGATGCTAGTAGTCACAAACATGGACCCTTCCCTGGAAAAGTTTACAATCCAGTAAGGAGTGAGATAAATGCAGATGTAGACAGCGTTACAAGAAAGAAGAGTAGTATATGGGTTGCTCTTCCATGCTTTAATATTGTCTGTTTCTCAACTCTTTAGCTTAGAAAGTAAAGTAGCTTTTGAACTGTTTTGGACAAATTGAGTTTGAAGTGTGGGCTGGACAGCTCTATGCAAATTTTCATCAGGCAATTAGAGAGTGGAATGTAAGAGACTTCTAAGCTAGCCAGCTTGGCAGAGACCCTGTAATCTTAGTCCCTAGATTGAGCACTGGGGTCTACAGAGTGCGAGTCCCTGAATCTGCTCTCAGGAACATACATATGACATCTTTTGCTGGCTGTGGGCAAGATAATTCAGTCCATACTTTGAGGGCCCATTGAGTGCCACATACTTTTAACTCAAGGAACACTTGTAGCTGAGAGAATGAAACTACTGAGGGAGAAATCACACTAGTAGAGCAAATAACGTACTCCTGGAGAACACCTGTGATTTTCACTCAGGTTTGGTTTATGTCAGTAGGGAATCCTGGTTAAACATAGGGCTTGGCAGTCAGACTAACATTTTTATCAATTATGTGTCCTTGGGCAAGCCACGTTAGCTCTAAAGTCCAAATTTCCTGTCGGTATAGTGGTGAGGCTAAAGGAAACTATGACAGCACTGTGAGGATTCAGTGAGAAGATACATGTAGTGTTTTATATAGTGCCTGGCATAGAGCAAGTGCAGGTAGGTAAAGGGTGACATTACTGTTCAGGCACACATTGGCTATAACTAGTTTATCTGTATTAGAAACAATTAGAAAGTAGCAAACTTGGGATTCAAAACTAGGTAGTCTACCTCCAGAGCTTGTCAAGTTCCATCTATCACTCTGTTCTTGGTACATAGCTTTTAATAAAGGATAACTGCCACTTGCCCCCCCCCCCCCCCCCCCCCCCCGTGCTCCATGGATATTGTGCACATGGCAACTATTATCTTGGCACTACATTTTTGCCAAGATAACAGTCTCATTTGATTTCTGATTCACATAATGTCCGGGGTCTGAGGTATGAGAAGGTCCAGGCTTTACAGCCACGTGGTCTCTGCGTGGGAGTGGGGAGGCCTGCACCGCTTCCACCAGCAGAGGGCGATGTTCGCGGTTGCGGCCACAGAGAGGTGGCACCGCCCACTCGTCACCCCCCACGTGGGTCTGAATGGTTAGGCCCGCGGGGCAGGTAGCGAGAGCTTCCGCGGCTTCCCTCCACCCCCCTCCCTTCACTCATTGGTAGGGGCTGCGGGTCCGGGCGGAAGTGGGGCAGGCGGGCGGGAGCGAGGCGTCGCCGTTGTATATTCATGAGGCGCGCGCAGCCGGCATGCTAATGAGGCGGGGCGCGGCGGCCGGCTGAGGAGCTGCTGGGCGGCGGCGGCGGCTGCGGGCTGGGTGCAGGCGGGTGGGAGCGGTGTGGGCGCGGGGTCACCAGCCAGCGCGAACCTGGACATGGAGCCGCCCGGCGGGGGCCTGGGGCCCGGCCGCGGGACCCGGGACAAGAAGAAGGGCCGGAGCCCGGACGAGCTGCCCGCGGCGGGCGGCGACGGCGGCAAATCCAAGAAATTTGTGAGTGTCCTTCCCACCCCGGTCCCTCAGCCCGGCCCGGTAACCGCCCTCTGGACCCCGGAGATCCCCGCGGGGATCTCCGTCGGCCCCAGGGATGCACGCCTGTCTTTCGGGAGCCGCCCCCGCGCCTCCCTTCCTCGTTTTCCTGGGTCCTGGGCTCCACAGCCCGACCTCCTACCCCTCCAGGACCTCGGGGAGCCCAGCTTCGCCCCCCTCCCCCGGCCCCCGCGCCTCTTGCCCGGCCACCTCGGACCTTCCTCCGCCCCCAGCCCCCACGCTCTGCCCGGCGCCCCCGTAGCCCAGGCAGATCTCACCCACCTCTTTCCTCTCACCCCACTTCCTTTCTTCTTCCTCTCTTACCCGAACACACCTTCTCCGTCTTGGTCCTCGGAGCTTTTCGGAGTCCATTTCCTCCTCTTCCCCTTCCCCCGTGTTTTTGGTGTTTTATTTGCTTCTCCTAAAGGTCACTTCCTTCCCCAAGATTGATCGCTTTCACCTGCTAACTTTCCTCCCGCCCAGCCCTCCCTCTGGGCCCTCAGCCCGGTGTCACCTAATAATCCTTCCTCTCAGGAATGTTACCTGACTTGGGCCCTACCTTCCCCCCTCCCTGGGACGTCTGTCCTTGCGAGTGCCGGAATGGGTGCCCGCCTAGGTCCTGTGCTCACTGGGCATGAGGTTAATGTTCTTTGCCGGTATTTCTCTGTCCAGAGAGCCTGTCACTTGACCCTGTTGCTTATCACTTTTCGGGGAGTTAGAACTTCCCATGATTATGCCCTTCTTGACCTAGGATGGTGATAAACTTCCCTCACAGGGAGGAAATTAGACTGCAAGTCCAAGAAGTTTGTGAGTAATTGAGTTGCTTTCCATACATTGCCCATGATAGCCATCTCCTCAACTCTCTGCCACCTCCTGTGCCCCAAGGCGACTGGCGTCCCTTTCCTACCTGTACAAGAGTACAGCTTTCCTCAGGTGCCCATTGCTTCCACCCGGAATCTGAAGGAATATTGATAGTCATGTAATCCTATCCATTTCATTACCCTTGCTCACACTGAATCATTCTTATTAATATCTCCAGGAAGCTATTGGTTTGCTTTTTACTGGAAAAGCTTTGAAAATTACGGGAGACTGCCCAAGAGAGGGAAAGGGGCTTGAATAATTATTTGCTAGTTGTAATTCTAGTTATTTATTCCTCTCTTCCAGGTAATCACACCCCTACCCCAGTATCTCTTTCTGCTAACCAAATGGGTTCAAACTCTTTCCTCTTTCTTTCTCGTTTCTCTTACCCCAATCCCTTAGCATTTTGACCCAATTCCACACTTTTTTTTTGGGGGGTGGGTGGGTGGTGGTTGATAAAGTGATAGAGTCAGGAAGAAAATGTTGCTTTGGGACCTGGAGGGTCGAGATGTGGAGAATACTAAAACAGAATTAAAATAGTGACTCATCTCTTCCTGCATATTTCTAGCAAGGCAGGTACTTCGGGACTGCCCTTTCCAGTGGCTTACAGGCTGTGGGTAACTCTGGTTTTATCTGGTGGAACAGTCCCCCCCTCCACGCCCCCTCCCAGAAATGTAGGGTTAATGGTAGCGATGACCTTCCCCTATGGTAACTAAAGCAGCATTTCTCTTGTTTCTTTAGGGTAAGAATTGACCCTCTAGGGTGGAGAGCTTTCTTTCTGAGCCCATATTCCTTCTGTTTCAGTATCTTTTTGTTTTGATTTTGTTTCCATGGCTACTGTTTGACCTTCCTCACCCAATTTCAGCTATTCCTGCTGATTTATAGTGACCTCTGTGGCTTGTAAATGTTTTCAAGCCCTTAATAGAAGTTTATATGTGCTTTTTGTTTTACCTAACACTGTGTTTCACACATGTGTGAAATCTACTAAGTGTAAGTGGTGCTGAAAGGTGAGATGCCTGAGGAAACAACTTCTTTTCACCTGTTTTTGGAATGTCCATGAAGTCTTGTATATGCTGAGTGGATTTGGCTCCAAGTTGTTGATATTTGCTTTAGAGAGGGTGGAGTTGAACCAAGTTCTCTTTTTCTTTCTGAGGTGTTGGTCTTAACCCTTAACTTGCTAAGTTTAAAAAAATATGTCGCACAGGTAGGGAGGAGAATTGCATGTACAGCTAGGGGATTGGAAAGTTTCCAGGAAAGTAGAGCTGCTTAACCCCTTTATTGCCAAATAATATAGCTCAAGGCATCGGGAGATTCTGTCTTCCTCATTGATCATTTTATGAAAACTCTGGAAGTGAGAAACCAGAGGCATTCACTTCTCTCTGTGTCTGTGTATGTATACTAGTATGTGGGTGGGTGGAGTGGGCGAGATTGCTGGTGTGCTTTTGTTACCCATGGCTTCGTTTTCTTGAACTGCAGGCTGAAAGCAAACTCACAACTTTTGCCTCCTCCACTTTTTCCAGAGTGTGTATCCTCTGGAACTCCGTTAAGAATGTACTTTATAAAACTGCACTGGTTTGTTCTTAGTGTGCCCGAAGGCTGTTTGTTTGCATCCGAGGGGTTCCTAATCCCTTTAGCTCCTACATCTCTTTCCAGGCTTATGCAGGTTCTAAGTATAGATCAACTGCTGAGAACACAGAGCTCCTAGATTGCCCAAGATCTGCTCTTACCCTCTGAGGCATCTTGTGTGGAAAGGAGATGGAGTGTAAGTTGAAAAAGTGGTTGGGCATCTTTAAAAATGTGGTTGTGGGAGATGCTGATGTGTGGCTGAGGCCAGGCTGCCTGGTATTCCCCCTTGGTTCTTCAGGAGTCTCTCTTCTCCTGGGCCATGAACATATCCCTTCTCCAGCAATATTCTAGTTCCTTTCAGAAGTCCTTAAGATGAAGGGAAAAAATTCCAGATGAACAGTGTTTTCTGACTTTTCAGCAGTGATGAATGTGGGTGCCAAATAGACTGTTTCTGAAGTATGAAAGGGAAGTAAGTATAACCAGGATGTTAGGAGACTGCGGAGTATTCCTGAATTTTATAGACTCCATGTCTTCTCACATAATCAAAACATTGATACGTTCTAAGCAAGAGTATTGCTTCCTGATTTAGCTAGGAGCATAACTTTGTAAAAAAATGAATTTCAGTGTGGGGTTAGAGAAAATAGAAGATAATTTTTAAAGTCTTGTTTAATTTTGGATTCCTGTGTTGGATTATTCCCAGGTTGCTGTTTCATGCCCTTCTAAAAGTAAAGCAATGATGAAAGCATAAATGTTTGGTTGTAGACCCCTGTCCACAATGAGAGCAGTCAAAGGTGAAGGATGCCAGACAGGTTTTTAAGCAGACCCTAGGAAAGGTAGAGAATATAAAAGAAGTGGAGTTGTTCATGCAGATTTCTGCTTTTCTTCTCTTCAAGGAGATCTTAACTTTAACACAAAAGGTCACAGAATACCAAGGAGTGTATAGAGGGCTTTATACAAGTCATGTGGTTTTTGTGTTTTTTGAAAGATGATAAACACAGGAATTACTTAGTTTAGAAAAAGGGAGGGGAGCCAACAGGAATGTTATTGAGATGCTTGGGATGACAGGATGATACCTTAAATATGTCTGCCCTTTCTGCCTTGTGTTTAAAGACAGCCCAAGGATCCACATGATAATGTCACATGTACTTGTCTCAAAGGAAATCCTCCCTCAGGGAATGCCTCAGAATTAAAATCTCTGCCTTGGGAGACTTGGTAAATGGGATACTTTTCTAAAAAGAACTGAAAATGTTATTACCTATAAATTATGTTTATTATAAAAGCTGAGAGAATAGTAATAAGTGAGAAGTGATTTAACTTTGTTGATGGGCACATGGGTCAGAATAGACTCATTTCCTGTGTGATAGAATAACCTTTTGATATTCTCTGGGGCTCTCAGTGTATTTTATAAATGGATTACCAAGTTATTCTTGGAGAGTGTTATATTTTCATTGGAATGTAATAGAGGCTTAAAAGGTAAGGTTACGCCATATGTGATTTAGAAGAACAGGTTAAAATCATGTTTATTAACAAGAAATAATAGGCATTATATGGCGTTTCTATATGCAGGTGTGTTTCCTCCCATTTTGTTTCAATTAGCTGAAATCATTCAAGCTACAAAAGTTATCCCCATTTTGAAACAAACTTTGTAATACTTAAGTGTTTTTTATTTATTATGTTGAACCTCCTATTCCCACTCACTTTTATTTGAAAGCACTAGCAAAAAATTCACCTCTTGCCAACCAGCAAAATGGGTGTTTGCTCCTAGTTAGGGTTAGGTGAGACGAAGCCAGCGCTCTCCCCTTGCCCAACTGCCCACCCTTCCCTCCCTCTTTGTTTTTATTCCCTCCCTGCTTCTGTATGGTCAGGTTCGAGTTTCAAGAACAACTGGGCTTTTGAGGAATCAGGAACAGTAAAAGCTGTTGATACTAAAATTTTTTTAAATGTCAAAGCTAAAATTGAGAAGTAGAGTATTTTAATCACTAAACATTTTACCTTTTACCGTTTTTTCTACCTCTTTTTTTTTTTTTAAACAAAGTTTTTAGAATCAAGGAATTCTTTTTAAGGAAGTAAAAGAATTACTGAAGGAAAAAAGAAATAATTGAGAACAGTATTTTAACGAATTTTTTACCACCAGTTACAGGATAAGTGGGTGAATCATTGTTCTTCCAACTCAGATTCTTACTTCCATTCATTATTAACCCTTTGCACTCACTTGCTTTTTTCTCGATTCCTTTATTCTACTCGGGATTTAATTTTTTAAATACCCCAGATTTTACAAAGCGCGGCAGTAGAATAAAAAACGAGTTTCTTTTCATATAAACTTGTTTATTTGGATTTTTTTATATTTCAAATTATTGATACATTCAAAGAGTAATTTTAATCTCGACATCCGAGTGCAAAAGGTTAAAGCTTGCTATGAATGGCAGTCTTAAATTTTAGAATCCCTTAGCAGCAATCCTTACAGTTGTAGGTTGGAAACATCAGGGAGCTAAGGGGTGGGAATTGAATAAATGAATGGAGGAAGAGAAGCAGAAATTTGGATTCTGCATTTCCTTTAGCAAATTTCAGGATCTTGGAATAGCTAGAGTAGTAGAAAGGGATTATAGAGAAACAGATATGCTAGAAGCTGTGAAACTGAGACGGAAAAAATTGAAAAAACTGGCTCTCTATGTGGAAGCATTCTTACATGGAAGATGGGAGATTCCATTCTTGGTGGTGGTTATGAGTGGTCCTTTAGGCAGTAGCTACTTTGGCATTTTGTTAGGGTAGCAGATACAGGTAGAGTTCATGATGTCCTGAATTATATTTCTGGATTTCTGATTAAATGACTTATTTCCTGTTCTAGACATAGGATTTGTAGTTTCTTTTAAGTTAACATACTTCATGGATCCAGCAGAGGGTGATTTATAAACCTTCTTTTATCCTAAATGTCACAGAAAGCCAAGGAGTACACTTTGACAGTGGGCCTACATCTCAGATATAACTGCCTTTTGTTGTTGTTAGAACTTTAGGATCAAGTAAAAAAGGTAACCCTCACTTTTTTTTCTCCTTTAATTTTATTGATTTTTAGAGAGAGGAAGGGGGAGAGGTGGAGAAAGAGAAAGAAACATCGATTTGACCAGGGATCGAACCCATAACCAGGGTATGTGCCCTGGATATGTGCCCTGACTGGAAACCGAACTCACCACCTTTTGGTGTACAGGATGATGCTCCAACCAACTGAGCCACACTGACCAGGGCTCTCACACTTTATTCAGGGGTCTTCACCTTTTTTGTGCCATAGAGCCTTTGCCAGCCCCTCCCCCCTTTTTCTTACAGCTTTATTGATGTATAATTAACATACAGTAAGCTGCATATATTTAGTGCACAGTTTGTGAAACCATTACCACAGTAAAGATAATGAATATATTCAGTACCCTCAAAAGCTTCCTCCTGCCCCTTTGTATCTTTCCTTCCCCCCTTCCCTATACTGATTTGCTTTCTGTAATTATAGATTAGTTTGTATTTTTTAGAAGTTTATATAAATGGAATCATACAATATGAACCTTTTCTTCTGACTTCTTTTAACATAATATATTGTTACACTTATTAATAGCTCATTCTTTTTATTTATTGCTGAGTAGTATTACATTGTATGGATTTACTATAATTTGTTTATTCATTTACCTTTGGTAGGCATTTGGGTTGTTTCCAGCTTTTTTGTTTTGTTTTGTTTTTGCTGTGCACATTCATGTATAAGTTTTTATCTGGACACATGCCTTCATTTTTCTTTTGTAAATATGTAGGAGTAGAATGACTAAGTTATATGGTAGGACTATGTTTAACTTTTTAAAGAAATTGCCTGTTTTCCAAAGTGGTTGTACTGTTTTACATTCTCACAAGCAGTATATGAGCTCCAGTTTCTTGCCTACTCTTGGTATGACCAGTCTTAAATTTTAGCCATCCAAGTGGATATACAGTTGGTATCTCAGTGTGACTTTAACTTTTTGCACTCGGATGCGAGTGTGACTTGACAAGGTTAGCATTAGAATAAAGGAATCGAGAAAAAAGCAAGCGAGTGCAAAGGGTTAAATTGCATTCCCCTGATGATGTTGAGCCTCTTTTCATGCACTTATTTGCTATCTGTATATCTTCCTTGAAGTGTCCAAAAATTTTTCCCATCCTTTCCTATCCTATATAATAAAACTCTAATATGCAAATAGACCGACCAGCAGAACGACTGGTTGCTATGATGCGCACTGACCACCAGGGGGCAGACGCTCAATGCAGCGCCACTCTGCCAAAAGCCGGGCTCATGGCTGGCGAGCACAGTGGTGGTGGTGGGAGCCTCTCCCACCACCGAAGCAGTCAGACATACCCCAAGGGCTCCCAGACTGCGAGTGGGCGCAGGCCAGGCTGAGGGACCCCACCCCAGTGCACGATCTTGTGCACAAGGCCTCTCGTTTAAAATATTTTGTTATAGTAAAAATACCAGTCCTTTGTTATGTATAGGTTTTGCAAATATTCTTCCTGAGACTTGCTTTTTCATATTCTTTTTAAAAAATATATATATTTTATTGATTTTTTACAGAGAGGAAGAGAGAGGGATAGAGAGTTAGAAACATCGATCAGCTGCCTCTTGCACATCCCCTACTGGGGATGTGCCCACAACCAAGGTACATGCCCTTGACTGGAATCGAACCTGGGACCCTTGAGTCCGCAGGCTGACGCTCTATCCACTGAGCCAAACCGGTTTCGGTGCCTTTTCATATTCTTAAGTGTATTTTAAAGTCTCTAATTAAACACAAAAGTGCTTAATTTTGATGAAGTCCAATTTTTTCGTTTTTTTCTGTGTCATATTTCAAAAATCTTTGCTGAAATTATGGTCACTATGATTTTCTTTTTTGCTTTTTTCTAGATTTAGCTCTTAAATTCTATTTTCCACGGTGCATATGTGAGTTATTTCACATATTCCTTTTGGGGCTTAATTTTCACTTATAGGCAAGACAGAACATTTTTGACACTCTTAGGATCGGGGACCTTTGAGATCCCATTTATTCTGGAAGCAATTTCATCTTATGTGGTATTAGAAAACTTTTGTTTAAAAAAAAAAAGAAAAAAAAAAAGAAAACTTTTGTTTTTCTTTACTCAGTGTGCTACAGGTTGTATAATGCCTGCCTTCCTATCTATAAATATTAATGAACAGCATTTTTATAGATTGATTCATTACAGACTAGAAGGTCAGGGAGTAATAATAGCAATAACACTAACAGTAATAATAACAGTTGTTGCATATTACTATAGCCTTAGCACTGTGCTAAAGAGCTTTAGATTCATCCCATTAATCTCTAGATCATCCTTATAAAATAGGGCACTGTTATTATTACCATTTTATAGGTGATTAAATTGAAACTCAGTGAGTTCAAGCAACTTGCTTTAGGTCATAAACCTAGGTCTAGCTGATTAAAAAAATAACCTATGTTCTTATTCACCACATTGTACTGACAGTTTACATATGTCCAGTTTTTGCGTCTGTAGTATAAAAGAGTATTCACTGCTAAGAATTTCTTAGACAGTTTTGATTATCTCTTTAGAGTCCTTTGACAACTACAGTCCATTAAAACTGGACTCTCTTCCAGTTCAACTGGTAGGAAAGAAATATTGGGTCTAGATGTACAAAGTGCAGTGGCTAAATGCCTAACTGCTTTTTGCATTAGTAATTTAGACTTTGAAACCATTGCAAGAATCTTAGTTAAACCTTTATTATCATAGATATGAAAAAGTAGCTGTTGCAGTGCATGCAAAACCTATCTTTCTCCTGACTCATGAGTTAAGCAGTTGTCTAAACTACTATATTTTGAAAGGTAACCTTATCTTTTTATAAGTTAAACAGCCTGAACAGCATCACCTGCCAGGAATTTTAATTGTTTAAATTGCTGAGAGCAGCAAGTAGTGTTGACAAATAGAGTGTGGGGAGGAGGAAGCTGTTGCTAGACTATCTCTATGTCTTTTCTGTATTTTAGAATTAGCACATAGCATTCCTAAAGACCTCTTTTTGTGGCCATGACACTTGCCTTGTAAGGATTGCAAATGGCCAATTTCAGAGTCTCTTCTGAGTCTGGAGACTGCAGAAGTTTGCTCTTTAGATCTTGCAGTTATTTGACTCAGGTTAATAATTAACATTACCACAGAGATCCAGGTACCTGGAACTAGGATTTTTCTGCATGACTGGCAAAGAGTAAAGAATAGTTTCTCTTTATCCGAATCTACATGGATCTACTTAGATCCAAAAGTTTCAAGATCAAGAAGTCATATGGTTGTCTTATTAGGTTCAGCCCTTGCTTTTTAAAAGATTGTAATATCAGCCAGGTTTGTAGAAGAATGGGGGCGGGGAACTCTAAGGCCATGAGCATAGACTTGAAAAGCTGTAGAGAAGTGAAGGTATTAAGTGGAAACATTACTGGACTGAGAGTCAGAGGACCTAGGTTTTAGAATCTTAGATTGCTAGAGGTGAAAAGGATGCTAAAACTGACTCAATTCAAACCCTTTATTTGTAGATTAAGAAATGTGGGCCTGGAGAGGTGATCTGTCGGAATTTACAACGAGACCTAGGACTAGCACCCCTGTCTCCCATTCCCACTGCCCTATGCTTTCCACATACTGTGCTTAGTCTGACTTTGCTACTGTTTGACCATATGAACTCTGGGCAAGCTACTCCACTTTCCTTGGTCTTTTTCAGTAAAATTAGAGTTGTGGGCAGGACAACTTCATAGGAGATGAAGGCTATGACAGGTCCTGGAAGGAAATCAAAGGATTGGTAGAGAAGAGGGGGAGGGATTTCATGGGGTGGGGAGCAGTGTGAATAGAGGCTCAGAGGTATGAATGTGTGGCTGTAGTAAAGTGAAATGGCCGAGTTATAGAAGTCAAGAGGATTAGCAGGAGATAAATCATTTAAAGGTGAAGTCACTTCGAGATTATTTTAGTCCTGGGAAAGGCTTTTAAGTTCTCTCTGTAGAAACCCGCAGAAAGCAGGACTGAAAATTAGCATTTTGTAGCACAGCATGATGAATGTTAATGAAATTTTTGGCCATGTGAATGTGTCATGGTGACAGTTATCCACAAACATGAATTGATTAGTGTTAAGCTTCTAACAAATCATTTCTGCTGCCTAGATGGAGTTTTGAGAGCTAAGTTTGTTTAATTTCCAGTCCTTATCAATTTTAATACATCCCTATTTTCAGATTGCCAGAGATTAGATTTTAAAAGATGTGATTCTCTTCAGCTAGCCAAATAATGGGCTCAGGTAGGAAACGCCATTGTGTGAACAATCGGAGCCTATCTTTGGACCCTTTTGTTTCTTTAAACATTCTCTGGTACAGTGTAGTATAGGTTTTGAGTGCATGCTTATTTGAGGTGTTCTTTAGTCTTTCTTGAATGCAAAATAAGGGTCTATTTTGGAGGGTCTAATTTATCTAGCTTGTAAGGTGCTTAAGAGCAGTGGTAGTATTTAGCTCATGTTAGCAAATATCCTTTTATGTATTTTAGTTTTAGTTGGGAATTTTGAGATTATTTTCAAAGCTCTCTGTTTCTGTGGTCTAATGTAGGAGACTGGCAGTTTTGAAAACATTAATCCTCTCACCAAGGTAACTGTGAGGAAGAGAGAACCACTAATGTAACCATACCCAACCAGAAGAACTCTTTTGAGAAAAAATTATTACCTTTCTCTAGAGATAGTATCTTATAGTTTTGTCTTGTGTTTAATGAAGGAACATGTCTATAGGATTAAAAGTCTCTGCATTAATTTCCACAGTACAGGGCTGCCAACTTTTATCATTATAATTGACAGCAATATTTGACCCAGTGTTCTAGGGATTGTTAACATACATTTAAAGTGAATGGCTGCTAATTCTCCATATTATATGAATCTATTATTATCACAGTCTTTCATGGCTACAGAAAGGTTTGCATAGAATCTATACTAATAATAGAGGAATATGCAAATTGTCCAGGATGCCATCACAGTAACAACAGAACAGCAGGCTGCATGGGGCAACCAGGCCAGCAGGGGAGTTAGTAAGGGATGACCAAACCACTGAACAGCAGGCTGAGTGGGGCGACCAGGCCGGCAGGGGGGGTTAGTGAGGGACGACCAAATGACTGAACATCAGGCTGCATGGGGCAACCAGGCCAGCAGGGGGGTTAGTGAGGGACAACTGAACGACTGAACAGCAGGCTGGGTGGGGCGACCAGGCTAGTTGGGGGGAGCATTTGGGGATGACCAGGCTGGCAGTGGGGGGCAGTTAGGAGCGATCAGGCCGGCCGGCAGAGGTGGTTAGGGGTGATCAGGCTGGCAGGGGAGGGGGCAGTTAAAGGCGATCAGGCAGGCAGGTAGGTGAGCAGTTAGGAGCTAGTGGTCCCGGATTGTGAGAGGGATGTCCGACTGCCGGTTTAGGCCCGATCCCCAGGATTGGGCCTAAACCAGCAGTCAGACATCCCCTGAGGAGTCCCAGATTAGAAAGGGTGCAGGATGGGCTGAGGGGACCCCCCCTCCATGCACGAATTTTGTGCACCGGGCCTCTAGTATGAAATAAAGAAGACAAGGATGAGTCTTTGCATCCTCAGGATTCGTCTGGATCTTCACAAAAACTGTTAGTGACAGTAGGAGTGCCCTATTTTGTGTGTGTGTGTTTTTTTTTCTTAACCTCATATACAGCTACCCATAGCTATGGAGTTACTTCATTTGGCCATAGAAGCAAAATAGTTTTGGACTGTTCCAAAATTATTTCATCATCCTTACATGGGGACTCCAGAGATATTTTTAGTTGTGATAGTTTTTATGAAGTCTCCCCAGGCATAGAGGTTTCTAGTGATTTTATTATTCTTGTATTTTAAAGAGATGGGAGTTGTCCTTAGTTGGCAGCTCTTCGTATCCGCCAGGGCTTGTTCGTTACTTCTAGGCCCATGGGTGACGTCTGTTTCCTGTGATTGAAACCACAAGAAGAAGTGGTGAGAAGCCACTGTAGGATATGCACTATCGGGCAAGTAGCAGGCATTGGCTGCCCTAAAAAAGAGCAGTTAGTAACTAAGCACAGTGTTTTAGGGCCTTTGAAGAGACTCTGGAAATGATTTGACTCAGCCTCTTCATCTTAAAATGAGGAGGACATTGAGGCTAGAGGTACTAAATTGCTCAAGATCATGTAATTAGGTGAACTAGCTTTTAGACTTCACTAACTATTCATTATTCTTTCTCACATTGCATTATCACCCCTAAATTTTGTAACTGTGTCCTCCCAGAATGTTTCTTTAAACAAAGTACTTTTGGAAAAGAGTAGATGCTGGTGGGAATTTTTAAAATTATAATTTATTGGGGTGACATTGGCTGGTGTGCATTTTGAATATGAGAATTGGATGATGTTGCTTTTAGCTGCTGTACTAATAATTTTTATTTTATTTTTATTGATATCAGAAAGGAAGGAAGAAGGAGAGATAGAAACGTCAATGATGAGAATCATTGATTGGCTGCCTCCTGCACGCCCCCCACTGGGGATTTAGCTCACAACCCGGGGCATGTGCCCTTGACCAGAATCACATCTTATTAAAGGGTCTGTATTAAAGTGTTGTGGCATTAGAAAGGTTGAGAATCACTGGGCTAGGGTGTACTAATTTTAATCCTTTTTTTGAAAAGACATATATGTAGATTTTCAAAATAAGAATATCTGATAATTCCCTATTTCTATTTTCATTTTATTTAGTATTTGAATATCCTAGTCATTATCTTTATGCACATATATTTTATAATATTGCAATTATAGTTTATACACTTTCTGTTTTTAAAATAATGTGTCATAAACATTTTCTAGCTTTCTAATCTTTGAAAATTGCTACTTTTATTTGAAATGGAAGTGTATTTTTATTATAAAAGTGATCACATTTTTTTCTAAGAAAATATAAATATGTATAAAAATATTGAAAAAGCAATACCCTATCTTGTTTTCCAGAAATTATAGTTATTTTTAAATAGAACCAAAGAGAAAAATACATGATACATGGAAGTCTCTTTGGAGTCTAAGTACTTTGGCATGCTATTCTGTATATGTTTATGTTAGACATAGTTCCATATAAGTATGTTTGCTAGAAGTATTAGAAGGAACTTATTTTCTTTTGTTAATATTACTGGTATTGACGGAAGAGTAATGATATTTCACCCATGCTCTCCCACAACTGAAGATTTTCTCAAAATAAAATCTTCTAGATTTGAAAAGGTCAGAAAATGTTTACTATGGTTTCATAAGATCAAATCTGGCTTTTTGAGTAGTAATGTAATATTTGGATCAGTTAAGCTATTATCAGTAGGCTGTGACTATTACTGTGTGTTCAGGAATAGTGTGAAGAGAGGAAAAAAAAAAAGGTGTAACCATCATTTAGAAATGAAGAGCTTGAGAATGGGATTTAAAACAAGGTGGCCTCCTATTTGGTGCCTGTAGGTAGAAACAGTATCAGTGCAGGAACTTCCTGTCTACCAGGCCTTGGGTGTGTCAGACGGGTGGTCCACCCTTGAGGAAGAGTAGATGTCCTGCTACTGACATAACAACATGGGAGAAGCCAGTTGCTACAGAGATTGTGAAACAGCATTCCTGAGTCACTGTTTCCAAATGAATGGACAACACCCGTTTTTAAAGGAACAATCACCATCTTCTCTAAACTCAGGCAGTAAAGAGAGAAGCTTAGTAAGAAAGTAAAGAACAAGTATCAGTATTTGGAGCTTGAGAAATATGTTGAAATTTGGAAAAATAGGTTAACATTAGTTATTGCTTTCTATATCTGTACTCTAAAGTTTCATCAGAACCTTAGAATGTTTGAAAGGAAGAAAGCTTTGCTTACTGTTCTTTCAACAGATGACAGATTATATATGTGCACCTCCTTCCTGACAGCAAAGGATATGGGCATGTCTGCCACACTTTTGATTCTTGATAGGAAACTAGGACTTCCAGAATCTGAGCACTTTCTCTACTGGCAGCTTGTTTGTCCAACGCATGCGTGCTTCATAGTACAAGGGGCTGGCAGTTTGTTTGGATGGGCTAGGAAGAATGCAATGTTCCCAGCCTGGTTTCCACCTGTTCTGCTGAGCTGGAATAGTGAAACCTGAGCGGACTTCCCTTCTCTAGGCTATCAGCTATCTAGGATGCAGGCTATGCCAGTCCCAGGGCTTCAAGATGAGCTAAGCTAGAGGCAAAACATTCCCGCAAGAGACTTGCCTTCTTAGACTATCAGAGGATTGCTGTATTAAAACATATTTTGGACCTCTCAGAGGATTGAATCCTAATATTCAGATAGTTTTCCCCTCATTTGAATTATAGTCAAGAAATGTGGTTTATTGGAAAACAGACTCTCACAAGTAGTTTTAGACAGTTGTGTAGAAAATTGAGTTTGTTCCGCGCGCCCCTGGATCCGGGTGAGGCCACGTGCCCCTGGGTCCGGGTGGGGCTGGATCCCGGGTCCAGGTGAGGCCGTGCGCCCCTGGGTCCGGGTGGGGCCGTGCGCCCCAGGGCCCAGGTGATGCTGGGTCCCAGGTCCGGGTGAGGCCGTGCCCCTGGGTCCGGGCGGGACCAGACCAGAGGGAGTTGGACCTGCATTGCCACCATTTGTCCACTGTCCAGAGCTGAAGAGTTAGTGCCGACATGTACGCATGGGGAACTGGTGGACATTGAAATTGGGTCTCGGGGGAACTGTTGGTCCAGAGGGAAACTCACTACAGACTGATTCATTTGCCTGTCAGCGTAACTATTATTGTTCGTCTCACATTCGGTTCTTATAAGTATATTTCTAGTGGCACATGATCTCACTCATCTAGGGGAAATGATGAACAACATAGACTGATGGACAAGAGCAGACCCAGAGGCAGGGAGGCATCGATCGGACTGTTGGGCCTCGGGGGTGGGTGGGGGAGGGTAGGGGTGGGGGGGAGAGATCAACCAGGGGACTTGTGTGCATGCATGCGAGCCTGACCAATGGTTGGGGACAGCAGGGGGGTGGGGGCATCCGTGGGGAGGGGTGTGGGATGGGAATGGGGGGGATGAGGACAGATATGTGACACCTTAATCAATAAAGAAATTTAAAAAAATAATAATCCTATATAATAAAAGTCTAATATGCTAAAAAAAAAGAAAGAAAATTGAGTTTGTTGTTTTTAATTTGTAAGGAAATTATTTCAAATCTATAAGTAAATTATTGAAACAGGAAATGGATCATAGTTACCTAATGCTCTTTATATGGCATTTCTAACTTGTGCTTGACATGTGTCACTGCTTGGAATTTTTCAGGGCTCCCTGGGTGGTATCAGGAAAAAGATACTGCTTCTGGAAGGCAGAGACAGACTGAAAGAACTCTTTAAGAATAGAAGATCTTAGATTTTCCTCTGCTATGTTCCCTTTGTTTTCTCTTGTGTGAATTCTAACCAGTTTAACTCTCCCATACTGAGTTTAGCTATGGGGATGCTGAGGCCAGGTGGAACTAAATGAATGAACTGCTCGAGTCTGACTTATTCCTTTAGCACATTTCCCTTTGTGATCATGGAGAATATGAGTGTGCTATCCCCATTCCTGGGGACTGCTGGATAATCGTCAGTTTTCTTTCCCTTAAACACACTTAACTTTATAATGTTAAATTAGCTTTATATGACAATATTTTTAAAAAGCTTAATATAAATTAGCTTTATATTTCCTGTCATTTTGTGCTTCCCTCTTAGGCTTTCTTTCCTCCGACACTCATTTTCTTTTTTAAAGTGACTGCTTCAGTTCTACACAACGCCTATTTAGGATGATGGCACCAATAAGTAGTGATGTCAGAATTTATTTTGTTTCTCTGTGAATGGTAGATGAGATATTGACTCATTCTATGTCATTCTTGGGCCATTCCTTTAAAATGGAAGGGAATGTCTGTACATTTGAAGGTATCCACTACTTCTCTGTAGTTCTAATTGACTTCTGTACTAGTATAAGGTATGAGAATTGAAGGGAGACTAGCAAGTTTCATTGGTTTCATCCTCATGTATTATTTGCCTTTTATAAAGCACTTTGCAACACAAAGTGCTTTATATCCATTTTATTATTAATTCTCTAGTCCTAATCACACTAGTCCTATGAGGCAGCATAGTCCTAAAGATAGGAAGACTAAAACTGTGGTAGATAAAAAGAAAAGCTTACCCTGCCTTTACTGTACTTTAGTAGAAATGTGGCATTGCTTTATGGCAAAGCTGGAATAGGAATCATTGGAAATTGAATTCAAGTCCATGTTATGACCTTCCATTGCCTCACTACCCTAAGGGACTGAATGTCAGTCCTGTGATAGAATAAATAAATGAATCAGAGCCAGACCCTGCTCTCTGTTCTGTATGATTCTGAATGACAGATACCTTACCTGGTGTTTCTTGGGTAGGTAGATTAGGATTTGAAGGAAAATTGTCATTGGCTGCA
Source organism: Cnephaeus nilssonii (assembly GCF_951640355.1). NCBI lineage: Eukaryota > Metazoa > Chordata > Mammalia > Chiroptera > Vespertilionidae > Cnephaeus > Cnephaeus nilssonii. Next base: position 81,583,027 of record NC_137076.1, on the reverse strand, counting down.
GTGACACTTTCCATTTTAACCATATGGAACCTGTATCTTTACTGAGGATTTATTGCTTTTCAAAGGAGGTGGAAGACTCTCTATGTGACGTGTGTCCCGATTGACTATTTTCCCCAAGGACAGCTAACAAATATGTCATGTGGGCTGAAACACCAATCAGGATCCCCTGCTCTCATTCATAGGGAAAGACATTACTTTTGAAGGTTTGGTCTGATAGTTTCCTGAGCTGTCTATGACAATCATACTGTACTGTCATAAACCTTGACTTGACACTTTTCCTCAGTTTGCTCAATTTGAATGAAGTAATGAGTGAATGAATATATACTGTGCTTAAGATGATGCTCCTAAACCTACAGTGATGCTAATTTTAAAAATACTTATTAAATGTTGGGCATATCAAATAAACAAGACAGGGTTTTTGCCCCTGAACAACTTACAATATGGTCCACAGAAACAGTTACAATAAATGGTCTGAAGAAGCATCCTACCTAATAATAGAGTAATATGCAAATTGATAGTACCTTCGCTATGCCCACTATTGGCCAGGAGGCGTGGGGGGGCGGGACTCGGGGTGGCCAGGGTGGCCGATTGGGCCAGTGGGACGCTGAGTTTGCGCTGCCAGCACGAGCTCAGCGTCTGTGCCATGGCTGTGCTGTGGCACAGAAGGGGCCTCTGGGGCAGCGAGCCCACGTTCCGCCACCAACCATCAAAAGCGGGGAGCTGGGTGTCTGCTCCGGCACCAGCGGACAGACACCCAGCTCCCCCGCAATCCAAAGCGGGGAGCTGTGTGTCCACTCCGGCACCAGCGGACAGACACCCAGTTCCCCCACGATCAAAAGCGGGGAGCTGTGTGTCTGCTCCGGCACCAGCGGACCCCCTGCCATCAAAAGCGGGGAGCAGGCTGCCAGCAGTGTCGCAGAGCGTGCTAGGCTTTGCAGGGCAGTGGATATGGCCTGGATGTCAGGTTAGGCCTAGGAGACCCTACACGTGCATGATTTAATCATGCACTGGGCCTGTAGTCTGATATAAAATACTTAGAGCCTGCCTTGAGTAAGTGCTTTAGTTCTTTTTGCCAAATGATTGACTATGGTTAAGTGTATAATTTATAGATGAGGAATAGCTTTTTTCCTGCCATATTTTTGAAGTGCAATGTCAACTAGTTAAGTCATCAGGTGTGTATTTTACAAGTCTTTCTGTAGTAATAACAGCACAGTTGCCTTCACAGAATGAGATATCACCATTCCATTTTATGATCTCAAGAGGTGTGTATGGTTTTGTTTTTTAATAAATGAATAATTAAAGTGACTAGCTCAAAATCATATCTGTAGTTTTGTAGGATGCCAGGAAAAAACACACATACCCAAACAGGACTCATGGTCTTTTTCTGTTAGTCAGAGTTCTAGATAAATTCTAGATTTTGTCAGTTGGCTTAATGTATTAGTTTCCTCCTGTTATGTGACAAAATCAACACCTTAAAACAAAATCCATTTATTAGTTTACAGTTCCATTGGTCAGAAGTCCATCATGAACAGCGTGGCTGGGTTTGCAGTATCACAGTGCTGAAATCAAGGTGTCAGCTGACCCAGTTCTCATCTACAGGTGCTGGGGGGAAATTTGCTTCTAGGCTCATTCAGGTTGTTGGCAGGATGAAATTCCTAGAAGTTATAGGGCTGAGGTCCCTGTTTCTTTGCTGGCTCTGAGTTCTTAGAAGCTGCCTGCAATCTTTGACATTTGGCCCCATTCATACTCAAGCCAGAAGTGAGTGGAACACTGCTAACTCCTTGTGTCTCTAACTTCTCCCCCCAAATTTAAAGGGTGCATATGATTGGGTCAGGCCACATGGATAATTTTTTCTTTCTTAAAAGTCATTTGTGCCAAGTAACTACTCATAAGAGTGATATCCTATCATATTTTCAGTCCTGATAATTATACAGGGTGAATACATCAGGCTAGGAATCTTGGGAGACATCTTAGAATTCTACCTACCACACTAAACATTTCCCTTACACTGAGTTAGCCCATGGAGCAAGGGTGGGTGTCAGAAGAGCAAGAGGTAGGAATTGAGTATTCTGAGGCAGTTACTGAATTGCATTGTGATTATCCTATATAATAAAAGCCTAATATGCTAAGTGTTCGGTCGTCCAGTTGGCTGTTCAACCAATCAAAGCATAATATGCTAGTGATATGCTAAGGCCGCTCAACCGCTCGCTATGACGTACACTGACTAACTGGGGCCATTCAGTTGACTGGTCAACCAGTGGCTAGATGTGCACTAACCACCAGGGGGCAAATGCTCCAACCAGTAGGTTAGCTTGCTGCTGGGGTCCAGCTGATTGGGACTGAGTGAGACAGGCCGGACATGCCTGGGAGCCCTCCCGCGGTCCCTCCCCAGCTGGCCAATCTCCGGTGTCCCTCCCCAGCCCCAATCGTGCATCGGTGGGGTCCCTCGGCCTGGCCTGCGCCCTCTCACAATCCAGGACCCTTTGGGGGATGTCAGAGAGCCGGTTTCGGCCCAACGGCGGAACGACCGGTCGCTATGACGTGCACTGACCACCAGGGGGAAGACGGTCAACACAGGAGCTGCCCCCTGGTGGTCAGTGTGCTCCCACAGGGGGAGCGCTGCTCAGCCAGAAGCTGGGCTCACGGCTGGTGAGCACAGCGGCGGTGGCAGGAGCCTCTCCCACCTCCATGGCAGCGCTAAGGATGTCTGACTGACGGCTTAGGCCCGCTCTCCGTGGGGATCGGGCCTAAGCCATCAGTCGGACATCCCCAGAGGGCTCCCAGACTGCGAGAAGGCGCAGGCTGGGCTGAGGGACCACCGCTGCTTCCCCAAGTGCATGAATTTCGTGCACCGGGTCTCTAGTAGGTATTATAAGGCACAGGGATCTGTGGACTCCCAGAATCATCAGAGTAGAGGCCAGGTGGCATTCATTCAGGGTGTTCTCTTGGTAGTCACTTAGCCAGGAGCTCAAAATCCTGTATAAGTTAGCCTGAACATAATCTTAGAAACTGCTGAGATATAGGCTTATAGTTGTAGGTTTCTGTTACCCATGTGCTAGTCACATGGCTTGTGGGATTGTTGTCCATGATTAACTGTTCTTGTGGTAGGAGTTAGAAACACTTTTTGCTATGTAATGTGAACTCTGTTCAGAATAATGTTTAATTATATTCTCTTATTAGATCCTTTCTAACCTCTTTGCTGCTAAGGATACTACCTAATTACCTTTGTTTGGTTACATAAATATCCTGTGCCAAGAGATCATCCTTAAATGTCTGATAATTCTGTGCCCTTTTTCTGACTGGAGGGAAAAGTTAAAGATTCAGGGAATTGGGTAGAGATGAATCAGTCCCTTGGATGAATTTTCTTATATCCTTGAGTTTATAATAGGTCTAATTCTGTTACTTGGCAAACATAGGGAACCTCTGTTCAAAAGACTAATTTTAGTCTCATTGGCCCACTTTTTAAATATATTTTTATTGATTTCAGAGAGGGAGAGGGAGAGAGAAATAGAAACATTAATGATGAGAGAAAATCATTGATTGGCTACCTCCTGCAGGCCCCCTAAGGCCGACTCTCTATCCACTGAACCAACTTTTTAAAAGTTGAAGTATTAATAGATACACCACTGCAATAAATCCATTTATGGAAAGGAAGTTTTATAGTTCATTTGCATTTAATATGATAATTGATCAGAATGTGTTTAAAACTCATTAAGTCATTTACTTTAATTAGTTTGGCCTCACAGGGCATACCTTAGGACCTTTTGATGTTTTAATTTTTATTTTCTTAAAGAAACCAAACTGTAAAGTATCTAGGAGGTTTCTTATTTCCTGAAGATTGGTAAGCAAAAGATTTATCTTGCCACATATTACATTAGGATGTGGTGACTGAATCAGAGCCTTGAATTACTCTGGAAGTCAAGTTAAGGGTACAGCTTTTTATTTTTATGTTGATTGATGGTCTTATTGCAGAGCAGACCCAGCCAAGTATATTTATTTTTGATGCTGTTACTTTTGATGCAGTATACCTTTGAATAATTTGATAAAATATGATTTGGTAATACTGAGAATCTTTTGGAGAAGATGAAGCTCATTTTATTAAACTCGATTTTGTTAAGCTCTTTTTTTGTACCAGCTAATGATTTTTAGAAATTTATTTATTCATTAATTCTGTTGAATAAAAAATTCCTGGGAATAAATGTTGCCCTACCCCTTCTATCAATATTTGTTTGCATAGAAATGAAAGATTATTATAAAAATTGAGTAAATAAGCAAAAAATCTAGACTTTTTATGTAAATGACAATATTGGCACTATTAGATGGAGGTGCCCAGGAGAAGATAAACTGAATACTGTCTTGGAGTCACAGTCTGACTTTAGATTTTCTGAGTGTTTTAAAAGGGTCCCTTCTGAGGATACCAGTGGGCCATATGGTTTGAACAATCTAAGAATCTGGATCAGGCTCAGAAGGTATTGTCAGTTTAAAAAGCCAGAACAAAAGTGATTGATGGTGATGACAGTCTTTGAGGGTCTGGCTCAGTCGGTACCATTTTAATTGTGTTCTTTGGCACAGAGTAGTCATCTGGAATCTTTGTCCTAGGGATTCCCTTTACTTCTTTCATGTGTTAGGTCTCCTATTTCCTGTATTTCAAGTCTTCTACTTTCTTGGGTTGATCCCTCATTTTGGTGGATCATATACTACAGTAGCTTCCTGAGGTACATGGAGATAAATTTTTTAAAAGCTTAACTATCTAAAAATGTCTATTCTGAACTCACATTTGATTGATAGTTTGGTTGGGTATATAGAATTCTAGGTTGGAAATTATTTTTCTTCAGATTTTAAAGGCCTTGTTCCATTGCCATCTAGCTTTTGGTTTATTGTAAAAAAAAATTCAAAGCTTGCCTGATTCCTTTGTATATGATCACTTTTCCTCTCTGTCGAATCTTGTAAATTTTCTTTGTATTCCAAGTGTTTTGAAATGTCACGGTGATATGCCTTTGTGTGATCTATTTTTGTCCTTTGTGTTAGATGCTCATCCTTCAGTACTGGGAACTATTCTTGAATTATTTCTTGATAATTTGCTCCTCTGTTTTTTCCTATTATTTGGATATTGTACCTCCCAAACTGATCTAATTTTCTTATCTTTTTTCTCATTTTTCCATTTTTTTTGCTCTACTTTTTAAGGAGATTCCTCAATTCTTTCTTCCTATCCTTTATTGAGCTTCCTCTTGAGTTTCTTTTCTCATATTTTCATCTTCTAAGGGTTCTTTTTTCTCTGAATGTTTCTTTTTTAAAAAAAATTTATTATTTTTTTTATTGTTTAAAGTATTGCATATAGTAGTACATATATCTCCTTTTTTTTTTTACCCCATTGTGAATGTTTCTTTTTAAAATGGCATTGTGTTCTATTGTGGATATTAATGCTTTTTTAAATTTTTTCTTCTCCTTGTATAATATTTATATGATAAGTTGTTTTTTTTCTTTTCCCTCTTATATTAGTAGCTTTCCTCAAATGTCTGATAATCCTGAGTTTTGTCTGCTAATATTTAAAAATGAGGGACTAAAGAACTGATTGGAAGGTCTGGATGGCTAGGGCTTGTTGTCTGTGTGCTTTACTGTAAGACAACCTGGACCAATAGAAATATAAAGTGAGTCACATATGTAATTATATATTTTCTAGTAGCCACAGGAAAAGGCAAAAATAAAAAAAGTGAAAAGAAACATGTGAGATTAATTTTAATAATATCATTTGTTTAATTCGGTATATCTAAAATATTACTTCACTATGTAGGAAATATATAAATTATTGAGATTTTTTGTTTTGTTATTCCTCACCCTAGGATATTTTCCCCTTGATTTTTAGAGTGAGTGGGAGGGAGGAAGGAAGGGAAGGAAGGATGGAAGAAGGGAGCGAGATAAAGAAACATTAATGTGAGACACATCGATTGGTTGCCTCCTGCATGTGCCCAGACCGGGGCCAGGGATTGAACCTCCAACCCAGGTACCTGCCCTTGGCCAGGAATCAAACCAGCCACTCTTCTGTGCATGGTACCTGACTCTCTAACCACTTAGCAACACCAGCCAGGACTATTGAGATATTTTACATTCTGTGTCTTATATTAAGTTATTGAATTCTAGTGTTCATTTTACACTTATAGCACATCTCAATTTGGATGCTAAATTTTCATAAAAAATACTTGATGGTCCTGGCCAGTGTGGCTCAGTGGTTGAGTGTTTACCTATGAATCTGGAGGTCACGGTTTGATTCCCGATTAGGGCACATGCCTGGGTTACAGGCTCGATACTCAGAAGGAGAAGTGCAGGAGGCAGCCTATCGATGATTCTCTCTCATCGTTGATATTTCTCTCTCTCCCTTGCCTTTCCTCTCTGAAATCAATTTAAAAAAATACTTGATGTGTATTTAGATTTCATAAAATTTACAAGTGAAAAGTAGATTCACATACTAAGGGTGTTCTGAATATATTTAAATTTAACATTAACTTATTAGTTTTTAAATTTAAATTTTGTTAAAATTAAAAAAATTAAAAATTCCTTCCTCAGTCGCACTAGCCACATTAGAAGTGTTCAGTAGTGACATGTGGCTGGTGGCTACCATATTGGACCACAGAGCTCTACGGTGACCTACTTAGACTATGTCAGTAACTTTAGGTCATTTTTCAGTTCCCTGGAGAAGACTCTTCCAACCCTCTGCCTTAAGGGTAAGAGCCAGCTGCTGGGAGTTTGAGAAACTAGAAGGGGGAAAGTGCTGGGTGTCTTAGTATATAGTATGCGTAGATTAGCTTATTATTTTTTTTAATATAGGATCCTATCCACAACTATGCCTGGCATCCCCCAATCTAGAGACCCTCTGTTTAAACCTCTTCTAAGAATAAACTTCCAGACTTCTGCTGAAGTAACAGAGGACAGTCTCCCAATATCATGTTGTGGGGGTAAGGGGCAGGAAGATCGACAGATCTGCTTCTTAAACAGCTCTCAACCAATCTTATTTTTAACCTACTGTCCCCCCTCCACCCCATATTTCTGTAGAAATCTGGTGCCGCTAATTCGTGAGCCTTTTGTGGTTTCTTAAGTATACTTTGGATTGTTTATTGGCTTTTCCTACTTCTGGTTAGGACTCATGTTTTTTTTGTTTTGTTTTTAATTCTCACCTGAGGATATATCGATTGATTTTTAGAGAGAGAGGAAAGGGGAAAGAGAGAGAAAAACATCAATGTAAGAGAGAAACATTGATCAGTTGCCTCCCATATGCACCGCAATTGGGGATTGAACCCACAACCTAGGTATGTGCCCTGACCAAGAATTGAGCCTGCAACCTTTTGGTGTATGGGATGATGCTTCAACTAATCGAGTCACTCAGCCAGGGCAGGACTCGGCTTTCTTAGGTGTAATGGGTTTACCACTAGTCCTTCCATTTATTCCCCTGCTTCAAAATTTGGTTACAATTAGGCTTTTCTTATTCTTTCCAACCTTGTAGCCTCCTTCCTTCCAGCATTGTTTTCTTTCTGAAAATTTCTTTTCTATAGATTTAGAAGAGTTTCAAGAAGGGGAAAAATTAAATGTTTTGATTCAGTGTACCATCTTTTGCCTGGAAGTTCCTATTAATCCGTTTTCATGAGCAGCTTTTGATATTAAAAATTTTTTATTCAGTACTTATTATCCTTTAGTATCTATATTTGGAGTTAAAAGTTTTAGTGGAAAACTCAATAGGAGGGACAGGAAGATGAAGTATTAGTGCAGACAGGCTAGGAGAGTTAAGGGGTTGGTTTGGGGGCAGAAGAGAATTGACAGTCAACAAGGTCAGTGGTGAGAGTGGAAGCATTTAGAGGTAGGTTGAAATGATTAGCGTTCTTATTAAAAAGCTTTTTTTAAAAAAAAGATTTTTAAAATTGATTTTGAGAGAAAGAGGAAAGGAGAGAGAAAGAAACACCAATGTGAGAGCGAAACATTGATCCGGCTACCTCCTGCATGCCCCACACTGGGGATCAAGCCTGAAACCCAGGCCTGTACCCTGACCAGGAATTGAACCAGCAACCTTTCAATGCCCAACCAACTGAGCACACCGGCCAGGGCAGTTCTTTTTACTTTTCATAATCTAGGAACCTCTTGTTTTGTATCGCAGAGAATCCACAAAACAACTGACACAACTTTTTAAAACTTACTGTTTGCAACCAGTTTACATAGGATCTCTAAGGGAAATACACAATATTATATAAATAAACCATACACCCTCAATATACTCTAGCAGAAAGTTCCATTTCGACAATTGAATAGGGCTTGCTGTTCAGGTGTTCTATGGAGTTCTGAAACAGAATTTTGTTTAGCCTATGATTCTTTTTGCTGGTAGTTGCTGCCCTCTCTTGGACTAGTTGAGGAAATGCAGCTTTTATCCTGCATGGATCATTTTTTGCTCTCCTTACTCAAACTGAGAACTAAAACATGGATACTTTTTTTAAAGAATTAAATCTGCTTTTAATGATGCACCAAGGGAAACTATTATCTTCCTTCTTATGAAAATATGTTTACTTTTGTATCTAAAGGCAAGAGTTAGTGGGCATTAAATGGAACAAGGCAGAAGAATTTGGGGAATACAGTGATTTGGGCTTTGGAATCTGGAGACTGGAGTTCCTACCCAGCTTGCCCCTAATCATGTGATCTCAATGATTTACTCCACCTGTCTGAGCTTCAGTTTCTTCACTGATACAGTGAAGAGGAGGAATATATTTGAGGGCTTCTCCAGGGATTGTTATTTTAGGCAAGCAGCTCCAGGTTATGTTATTTGTTCATAGAAGATTTAATGACTTAAGTCTCAGGCTCTGCGCTGAAGGAATTGAGTTTGGAAAAAGATAGAGGAGGCAGACAATCAAAAGACAATTGTAATCCTCTACTAGTGCTGTGTGACAAACAAGTACCTATTACTATGGAAACACAAGGAATAGTACCTGTCCAGTTAGAGGAGGAGTCATCCTGTAGGGCATCTCGGAGTTAGCCTTGAAGGCACAGTAGGCTGAGGGAAGCAGCAGCCTGGGGAAAGTCGGTGGTGAGACAGCATGATCTGTTTGGAACCTGTGGCTGGTTCAAGATGCCCAGAAGAGTTTGAGGTGGAGGGTTTAGATGAGTCGAGGGAAAGAATCCAGAAATGTTATATGCCTTGCTAAGGAATTTGGATTTTGATGTGAGGGCAGCGGGGAGCTATTGAAGGGTTTTAAGTGGGGAATAACATGGACAGTTTGGCATTTTAGAAAGATTACTCTTGAGTATATAATATGGAGAATGGAGTTGGTGTGGTGCATCCTGCTATATATGTGCAAGTTTCTACAGAGTAGATATATAAAAATCAATTTGTTGAGGTGTAGTATATTAAATTTACTAGATAATGCCCATACTATTTTCCAAAGTGGCCATAGCAATTTACATTACCAACAATGTGTGAGAACTTCCGCTGCTCTGTGACCTGACAGACATGACATTTTTTTCCAATCTTGGTGAGTGCAAAACGATATCCCATTGTAGTTTTAGTTTGCATTTCCTTGTTTATCAATAAAATGGTGCATGTTTCATAGGCTTATTATTTATTGGATTCAGAGTCCTTTCAGGTCTCCATCTCTTTCTTTTTTCTTCAATGAACCATATGTTAGTGATCTTAAAATTCTTTTTGCCTCTTACTTAAGAGAACGTGCTAAGGAATAGTTGGGCAGAAATCTTTTAGCTTGTGGGAAGTCACTTAGATCCTTTCAAGGAATTTTTTCTTCTTTTTTCTCCCAACTCATCTGGTATTTGGGAAGTTTCCTGGCATTTCACTGATCTCTCTTCTCCCTCCTTTTTCCCATTTCCTAGACTCTGAAGCGACTCATGGCAGATGAGGTAAGGAAATATTCAGCATGCGCATGTTCTAGCTCATTTTCTACATTGCGATATTTACCAGTTACTATAACTTTGGTTTTCTATAACTTGTAAATGGTATAAGTTCTGCTCTCAGAGCATCCCAAAGTGTTTTCCTAACTCTTTGCTCTGTGTTTGGCTCATTGCATGCGTTTCCCTGGCACACTCATTGGCTTCCAAGGTTACTACTTTCTTTCATATATATATTTTGATTTCAGAGAGTAAGGGAGAGGGAGAGATAGAAGCATCAGTGACAAGAGAAATTTATCAATCAGCTGCCTCCTGCACGCCCCCTACTAGGGATGGAGCCCACAACCCAGACATGTGCTCTGACCATGACCTCCTGGTTCATGGGTCCGATGCTCAACCACTGGCCCACACTGGCTGGGCTCACTTTCCTTAAACTCCAAGCGAACTTGCAGTCTGGATGCCACTCATATCACTTGAAGCTCCATAATGCTTGCAGATACTTGCTACTATTATTTTTAAACAGGTAGAGCTGACAAGCTGCAGCTTATCAGTGACTTTTTTATTTGAGCAACTCTACTTGAAGTTTGAGGAATGGTTCATAAGCATTTTGTTGGCAGAAAGGTGGCATATATACGCCTGAAGTACATTGTATTCTTTGCAAGGGGATTTTGAAGAATATGTATTGAACTTTTGCTGCCTACATAAAACAAGTGCTACGGCATGTACAGAAGAAAGAAAAAGGAATGGTTTCTGGTTTTAAGGCAGGGGTGGGGAACCTTTTTTCTGCTAAGGGCCATATGAATATTTATAACATCATTCTCGGACCATACACAATTATCAACTTAAAAATTAGCCTGCTGTGTTTGGTCAGACATTTAATTAACTCACCCCTAATGCCTTGGCGCAGGGCCAGACCAAATTATTTCAAGGGCTTTATATGGCCTGCAGGCTGAACATTCCCCACTCCTGTTTTAAGGCTCATTTATTCTCTGTGACTTACATCTATTAAAATCTATGGCAGTGGTTCTCAACCTTTCTAATGCCGCGACCCTTTAATACAGTTCCTCATGTTGTGGTGACCCCCAACCATAAAATTATTTTCGTTGCTACTTCATAACTGTAATTTTGCTACTGTTATGAATCGTAATGTAAATATCTGTGTTTTCCGATGGTCTTAGGCGACCCTGCTAGCGGTTCTCAACCTGTGGGTTGCGACCCACAGGTTGAGAACCGCTGCTTTAGAGCCTAAGACCATCGGAAAACACAGATATTTACATTATGATTCATTAATAATGAATAATTAATAATGTCCCTGCTAGCGGTTCTCAACCTGTGGGTTGCGACCCACAGGTTGAGAACCGCTGCTTTAGAGCCTAAGACCATCGGAAAACACAGATATTTACATTATGATTCATTAACAGTAGCAAAATTACAGTTATGAAGTAGCAACGAAAATAATTTTATGGTTGGGGGTCACCACAACATGAGGAGCTGTATTAAAAGGGTCACGGCATTAGAAAGGTTGAGAACCATTGATCTATGGTCATGGTTACCTCTGGAAGGGAAAGATCCTCTGAGGGCTTGGCCAGATTTATTATTAGATAGCTAGAGGGAAACAAAGGGCATTTTATTGAGATAGCTCAGTACATGAAATGCTTTTAGTTCTGTGCTACTAGAAATGGCAGGGGAGCTCAAGAACAAAGTTTTCTCTTTTTAGAGAGGTCCCCAAATCTTAATACTCCAGTCCTTTTGTTTTTGTGTAAAGATGAGAGTACAGAGTCAGTATACTAAATTAGATATTAGATATGAAGAAGACTGTTTTTTTAATACCAGAAGAATCTTGCACTAACCACAAACCAGAGGAATCGTGTGTAGAAGAGGCTATTTAATGTGTATGTGAAAATGGATCGCTGCTAATACTTTTTTCTCTTTCTCAGCTGGAGAGATTTACCAGCATGAGAATTAAGAAGGAGAAGGAAAAGCCCAATTCTGCTCATAGAAATTCATCATACGGGGATGATCCCACAGCACAGTCATTGCAAGATATTTCAGATGAGCAAGTTTTAATACTTTTTGAACAGATGCTGGTAAGTTTCCCACCCCAAAATGTTGTTTCTTTTTGATAATGAATTTGGGCATAGTGGGCCTTTTTTTGTGTACATTCCCTCTAATGATTTCTTAATTACAAAGAATTCCAGGCTTAACAGGGAACTTCTTAATAACAGTCCCATTAATGAAGGGACTAAATATATAAGTACCAGTATATAAGATTTGAATCTATGAGTTAGGCTTGGAAATGTCTGATCATTGACCACCTTGTTAATGTCTTTCTGCCCAGCAACACTTTAGCCACAAAGACATAGGGGAGTGGATCAATTCATGTGGTAATATAGAGACTTTGGGTTAGCCAGAGTAGATAAAGTGTTGAAACATTCACAGGGAACTCTGTACAAAGAAGAAACTGAGGAATGGAAAGGCATCATTTGCCCAAGGTCTTCTATTTAATGGTGAATCTAGAAAGAGAATTCTGATGCTATAATCACTAACACCTTTAAAGCCTGTGACTGAAGTCAGTTAAGTAATGACGTATACATGGAAGTGGCTTACTTTGCTGTTCTTAGTGAGGAACACTGAGTGGGGAGGACACTCAGTGAATGTACATTAGTGATAAGTCTTGGAAAGTTTTGAGTACGTGCTTTTAAGATTTCATAAGACTCGTATAATGCCTGGATATATGATCTCAGATTCAAATAGAGACTAGTAAAGGCCTCACTTAATTAAAAGCATGAGCTTAAAATCCTTAAGATAGGACCTGGTATAGAGTAAATACTCAACCAGTACTATTATTATTTTTCACTGAAGCTTTTCATCTCTTAGGGATCCAAGTACATTAAGAGTATGAGTGTGATCTATTGAGACAGTCTCCTTGCTGGATTACAAATTTAGATGTCTTTAGGGCCAGGGAAGTAGCATAAATAAGTTAAACAGGCTAGATAGAAGATGATAATGAGGACTGTGGTAAAATGAAGAAAGACTTTTGACATTTTTGTTAGTTCCTGTAGGTTTTGTAGCATTCCAGTTGGGAATACTGGTCCAGTAGTGGCAGATATTCTATTTTTCAGAAGAAGCTAGAAATTTATAATAAAAAAAACCCCATCACAATAATTCTTTAATAGCATAAAATATCATAGCTAACATCCCGAATTCCCCAATTAGGTCATTTAAAAAAATACTTTTTTAATTCAAATCACAATTCCATGTGAGGTCCATTGTATCTAATATCCCCTTAAGTTTCATTTAATCTGTAGGTTTTTCTATAGAAACAGTTTGACTTATAGAGTTTCTTCCACAATCTGAAATTTGGTGATTACATCCCTTGATGCTAGAAATCCATATTTTTATTTGAAGTTTCCCAAAGTTAAAATGTTGGGCTAGCCAAGCAAAACATACTTTATTTTTGGGTCTAATTCAATGTGAAGGCCATTAGTTGGCAACTTCTGTGTTCAATTTAGCTGTAAAATGAGGGAAAAGGCACCAAGAATTGAGTCAGAAAATGTCAAATTAATACTGCTATTTGGGATCAGTGATCCCTCTTCACACACACACAAACACACCAAGAAAAAATAGATTATATCCATTGTTCCCCTGTGTTTGCCTCATTTCAAATAATATTCTGGACTTTGTAGGGTTAAACTTGTGCTCACTGAGATGCTGGGCTCAAACACATGGTTATACATGTCATAGGCTCAAGTAGAGCCTTTCCCTCATAACACACTGCAGGCTATGTCTGCTGAGGGGCTTTTTCACAGTTTCCAGTGGACTGTGTGAAGTGGGGATAATGGGTGTTTAGGCTCTAGAGTGCTGCAGAATTGGCTGGTGTCGATTTTGCTGTTGTTTGAATGATGTCAGTTACTCAGTACTTCAGTCTGAAGAGATTATTAAGGTCCATCCTAAGTGCAAAAAAAAAGTGTGCTTTTCATTCAGTATAGTACAAATAAAATTTTCATTTAATATTGAGTCATTTTTATTAGGAAAATGTTAAGTGTATCTATAATAATAAAAGCGTAATATGCTAATTAGACTAGACATCCTTCCGGACAACCTTTCAGATGAAGCTAGGGCTGTGAGCTGAGGTGGCCGCTGCGGCGGGCAGGGGCTAAGGCAGAGGCAGCTTCTGCAGCACCACAGTGGCGGTGGGGGCCGAGCCCCTTGCACAAATTTCGTGCATCGGGCCTCTAGTATGTATAAAAATGTCTACAAGGATTTATACTAAAATATTAACCACATCTGTCCCTGAGGAATGTTCATCATCTGTAATGGCTGAGATCTCTAGGGATCAGGAAAATTTATTTATTCAATAAGCATTTAATGTGTTCAACTCTTCACTAAGTATACAACATATTAAACACTGAAAACTTGTAAGGAAGTTAAGGCAATTTTGTTTTTTCCCTTTTTCCTTTACTAGGTGGATATGAACCTGAATGAGGAGAAACAGCAGCCTTTGAGAGAGAAGGACATTATTATCAAGAGGGAGATGGTGTCCCAATACTTGCACACCTCCAAGGCTGTGAGTTCTGGGGCAGGTACCCCGTGACACACTTTGCCCTTATCTTGGACCTTGTTTGTTTTGCCAATTTCCTAGAATATTTTATGTCTGTATCAGTTCTGTTTCATTCTGTTATAAAGCCTACTTGTTTTGTACTTTCACTTAAGTTATCATTCTCACATACTTTTTGTCTGATTCAATTTTCATGAAGTGTATATGGGGGATGGAATGGGAAATTCTGAGTCTCACATAGTTTGGTGGTATGTATGATGGGTATCTGCCTTGATATTATTTAAACTGTATTGACTAACACTAATCCAATTTATGACTGGGTCCAGGGTTTACTAATCTCTCTCTCTGCTCCTGTCTAGGGCATGAGCCAAAAGGAGAGCTCTCGGTCTCCCATGATGTACATTCAGGAGTTGAGGTCAGGCTTGCGGGATATGTCTCTGCTCAGCTGCCTGGAGTCCCTTCGTGTCTCCCTCAACAACAACCCTGTCAGGTGAGATTTTTGAGGTGGTATCAGGAGTAAGAGCTCAGGGTTAGAGTTCACTGGTGGGGACTGATGATCAATAGAGTCAGGGAAGTATGAAAATGTTCTAGATAGGGAGTAAAGAGTTGCCAGAATAAACTTTGCTTTTGTACAGATGAATTTATTGATGTGATTTAATATTGCATTGTCTATGACTGTTCCTTACAGCTGGGTGCAAACATTTGGTGCTGAGGGCCTGGCCTCCTTGCTGGATATCCTTAAACGACTCCATGATGAGAAAGAGGAGACTGCTGGGTAAGGACTTCCAAGTTTTGACATCTTCTAGGTAGAGAATAGTAGGGGACTTGGCTATTTTCTTTAAAGGAGAAAATAGCAGTTAAATGTAAAGTTATGGACTAGGGTCGTGGTCGGCAAACTGCGGCTCACGAGCCACATGCGGCTCTTTGGCCCCTTGAGTGTGGCTCTTCCACAAAATACCACGGCCTGGGCGAGTCTATTTTGAAGAAGTGGCGTTAGAAGAAGTTTAAGTTTAAAATATTTGGCTCTCAAAAGAAATTTCAATCGTTGTACTATTGATATTTGGCTCTGTTGACTAATGAGTTTGCCGACCACTGGACTAGGGGAATATGCTGTTAGCTGAGAATGGGGTTTATCGTAGGGGTGACTAGAGGAAGAATGATGATTATTGATACAGGAAAGGGAGGAGGAACTTAAAGTTCCTGGTGAATAACACAGGATATATACCACATAAGATTATGAGTCGCTCAGCCTAGATTCGTACCTCACCTGGAAATAGGGTCTGATTTAGTCTAGAGCTCCCCTGTGATCTGATCTGGGTCATATCTAATCTGGAAGTCTTACAGTGCACTTCATCAGTTCAGAACGAGCTTTATGACAGTCTTCAGGGTTAGGGTAATCCTAGGGATACCTTGGATTGTCTTAGCTTTCCTTGAAGCCAGCCTGACCCAAAGCAACTTCTTTACTTTCTGGAATCTTTCCAAAACAAGACACAGGCCTGTACCTCCTGAATACAGACTTCAAGTAGTAATAGATGGAATATTATCCTGTTAGAATTTAGTACTTAGGAGCCTAGAGGGAATTAATGGGAAGATTTTAATTTAATAGTAAATCTTGGATTTCGAGAGGATTAACCAGAGGTCTTTGATTGTGGGGATCCCTCTTCAGCTACCTGTTTTTGCCAGTGTTTCACAGCAAAGTGCCATGGGCTAGAATTTACTCAGATACTAGTTGGGGATGTTCCTTAGACCCTTGTTTGCAAGACTGAAAAGTCAAATGGGAGAGGGGTATAGAATAAGGGGACTTCAGTGATTATGTTTTCTACATGCAGGAGCTATGATAGCCGTAACAAGCATGAGATCATTCGCTGCTTGAAAGCTTTTATGAACAACAAGGTGAGATTTTTCCCCATTCCAACCCCATCATGACCCCTATTCTTTCTCTTCTATTGGCAAACTCCAAAAAGGACTTAGGAATATGAAGTTCAATATTTCTAGCTTTCCCTTTTATTATTATGACTTTTGATTGCCACATATATATGCTTCTTTGGACCTTTTTCTCCCAGTTGTAATGTGTTTCAGAGAGTAAGGTCATTTTTTTTTCTTTTTATAGTTTTCTTTTGTTAATTCTTGAAATTCCTGACATAGTTATTGTTTTTTAAAGGTTTATGTTTGGATTTGTTTTTCCAGACAGTCATACTGTTAAAATCTCTCTCTCTCTCTCTCTCCCCTTCCTTCCTTTCCTTCCTTTCCTTCCTTTCCTTCCCTTCCTTCCCTTCCTTCCTTTCCTTCCTTTCCTTTATTTTGTATTTAAAACCAGGGAGCCCATGGCTATTTGTTCCTGAGTACAAATCTGTCTTCCTCACTATTTAATTTTGTTATAATTAACTTATTCCATTGGGTTGGGGGGCATTAAAAAGAAACATAAAAATCCAAGATTTTAACTCTTGGAAGACATAGAAGTCTGTTGTGAATCTACTAGAAAATTACTTTGCCATGCTAATTTCTGTTTGGCTCCATTGGGGAAAGTATTCTACCCCTATATTAGTTTGCTGTGACAAAGTACTACAAATTGGGTGTCTTAAACAACAGAAATTTATTGTCTCACAGTTTTGGAGACTAGAAGTCCAAGATCAAGGTGTTGGCAGCGTTGGTTCCTTCTAAAGGCTGTGAGGGAAAGTATGTTCCCTGCCTTTCTCCTAGCTTCTAGTGGCTTCCTGGCAGTATCTGGCATTCCTCGACTTGTAGATGCATCTCCCCAACCTCTGCCTTCATGGTCACATGGCATTCTCCTTGTGTGCATGTTTATGTCCACATTTCCCTTTTTTATAAGGACAAGTCATTGGATTTAGAACTCCACCCTATTCTTATATGACCTTGTTGTAACTGGGAGTTAAAACTTCAATATATGAATTTTGGAGGGAAATACCATAATGATTCCTAAATGTGTCCTGTGTTAGATGCTGTCATCTTTAAGCCTTCCTTCTCTGTTTTTGTCCTGCCAGTTTGGAATCAAGACCATGTTAGAGACAGAAGAAGGAATCCTGCTGCTGGTCAGAGCCATGGATCCTGCTGTTCCCAACATGATGATTGATGCAGCTAAGCTGCTTTCTGCTCTTTGTATCCTACCACAGCCAGAGGACATGTATGTGACAAATTATTTCTCTTCTCCATTCTCTTTTTTACCATCTTCCCTAGTGTAGAGGAAAATTGAGTTGCTTGGGTGGCCACTTGGTTTTAAATATGTATTTTTTTCTCAGACATGAACACTGTGAATCTTAATATTTAAGGAAAGTTGTTAGGTGATGCAGCTATCCTGATTGTACCACTGGTTATAGTCAGATAGCTCCCAGATCTCCATCTGTATTGTCTAGGGACAAGGGTTTCTTTTTCCATTAAAAAAAAAAAAATCAGAAGCAATACAATATTACTTTTTAAAGTCCAAACAACACAGAAATATATAAAGTAAATTTTACCAACCTTATGCCTTTGGCAAATCCTATTCTGCAGAGATAACCACTGTTAATGACTTGGTACTCTCTCATATATCTTTTTCTAGCACAGAAAAATATATTGCATTTCCTAGATTCTAAGATATCTTATACCACTCCAAAAGATGGTATTCTAGAACTAAGAAAAAATGGCTTTTGCCTACAAAACCAATTTCATGTATAATATAGATTTTTATTTTTTGTGGAGATGTTTAACAAAAGCTAAATCATACCATTAATTTTTTTCCAGCTTGTTTCTTTTTATTTAACAGGATATTTTAGACATTCTTTTATGTCAACATTTATTGATATCTCTCCTGGCTATTTAGCATTCCATATTCTGTATGTTGCATAATTTATTTAACAATTTTTCCATTTTTAAAGCATACCTGGCTCTTGCTCTAGGTGATAAGAATTTTTACTGTTGCAAATGATTCTATAATGAGCATTCTCGTACATCAGGGGTGGGGAATGTCCAGCGGGCCGTATAAGGCCTGTGAAATCATTTAGTCTGGTGCTGCCAAGGCATTAGGGGTGAGTTAATTAAATGTTTGACCAAAATAGCAGGCTAATTTTTAAGTTGATGATTTTGTATGGCCCGAGAATGATGTTATAAATAGCCAAATGGCCCTTGGCAGAAAAAAGGTCCCCCACCCCTGTTGTACATCTATTCTTTTACATTTATTCATTTATGTTCGATAGATTTCTGCAAGTAGGGCAAATGTTATGTGCATTCAAAATTGATATTATTAAATGCCCCTCCAAAAGTTGTACCAATTTATATTCCATAGAACAGGGGTCTTAATTTGATATTTATAGATAGGAGTCTAGGAATGGGTTTTAAGGTACATTTTTCTGAAGAGATCATCCTTAGCTTTCAGCAAATTCTGGCTCTTGTTCTAGATGATGAGGAGAATAATGTGAGAAATCCAGAACACTGGTAATGTTCTATTTCCTAACTGATCTGTGTCCCTGCATAATCTACTTGCTATGTGTGTCTGTGTCAGAGCACCTGGGCAATTCTCTCCCTTTCTTTTCTCCTGGGCAGGAATGAAAGGGTTTTGGAAGCCATGACAGAAAGAGCTGAGATGGATGAGGTGGAACGTTTCCAGCCACTGCTGGATGGATTAAAAAGTGAGACCTCCATTGCACTCAAGGCATGTATATCCCCTGAAACTGGGCCCAAGGGTAGAATTCAATATGGAAAGACTTAAGTTCATTTGACCTTTTAAGAGAGCACATGGAATGGTTCCCAACTATATTTTATAATTTGTTAGGAAGGGAAAATGACTATCCTTCTCTCCAAGCAGGCAGAGAAAGAACTGTTCCTCATCATGAAATGGGGAAAAGATTCACAAATTAGGAAAACCAAGGCCTAGAGCAAAGTATACCATCAGGTCCTTGGAATTATTTAGACCTCTGAGCTCTCCAGACTTGTGCTCAAACCAGGTCTTATTGCTCCAGCAGAAAGTCATTCTTGCAGCATTTTCTAGGTTGTATTTGGGATCCTCAGAATGCATGTAACAAGAATGAAATCTTTATATCTAGGAGTTAACACTGACATAGCTGCTGAATTTTTTAATTTTAGGTGGGATGCCTACAGCTAATCAATGCTCTCATCACACCAGCTGAAGAACTTGACTTCCGAGTTCACATCCGAAGTGAACTGATGCGCTTGGGGCTGCATCAAGTGTTGCAGGTGAGATGCAGCCCTTCATTACAAAGGCTGGACTGATTCCTTCCTGCTCTTACTGCCCAGTCATTCCAGGGATAACTTGGATTTTCAATTTAAAAACCAAGTTGAAAAGCTTGGGTTTTTAGTCAACATAGGAACTTATGGGTTCTCTGACTTCTATTTTTGTTGTGGACAGGATCTTCGGAAGATTGAAAATGATGATATGAGAGTGCAACTAACTGTGTTTGATGAGCAAGGGGATGAAGATTCCTATGACCTGAAGGGACGGCTGGATGACATTCGAATGGAGATGGAATATCCTTTTACTGACTGGGTTCAAGACAGGAAACATTTAGTTGTAGATACTTTCATGAAATGGTATGGGGGTGATGACATTAGCCTGCATGTCTTCTTGATAGATAAGCAGGTGTCTTTGATTTCTATTGGATTTATTTTCCTCAGCATGGACCAGGAAAGTTAGGACAGGTGATCTGAGGGTTGTTTAGCATGGAAGCAGCCCTCGGAATTAGTATAGACCTCCTAGAACTGTGGTCGGCAAACTGCGGCTCACGAGCCACATGCGGCTCTTTGGCCCCTTGAGTGTGGCTCTTCCACAAAATACCACGGCCTGGGCGAGTCTATTTTGAAGAAGTGGCGTTAGAAGAAGTTTAAGTTTAAAAAATTTGGCTCTCAAAAGAAATTTTAATCGTCGTACTGTTGATATTTGGCTCTGTTGACTAATGAGTTTGCCAACCACTGTCTTAGAACATGATAAGCTTAACCTTTTGCACTCGGATGTCGAGATTAAAATTACTCTTTGAATGTATCAATAATTTGAAATATAAAAAAATCCAAATAAGTTTGTATGAAAAGAAACTCCAGTTTTTTATTCTACTGCCGCGCTTTGTAAAATCTGGGGTATTTAAAAAATTAAATCCCGAGTAGAATAAAGGAATCGAGAAAAAAGCAAGCAAGTGCAAAGGGTTAACTTACTAAAATGTAGAGTTGGTTTTAGAGAATATGTACAAGTCAGGGAGTAGGGTATAATTTGCTTTCTTGTTTGTGTTCCTGAAACTGACAGAGGGAGTACTTTGGTTACCTATTGATATTTACCACACGTGACTTTGAGGCAGTTACCTTTAGTTTCTGATAGATCTTCAAGGCAAATACTAGCAATCCTCTATCTGTATAGTACCACCAAATCATTGGTCCCTTTGCTAAAGGAAGTTTATAGAGCTTAAAGTGTCAGACAATATTTACAGGAAGAATAGCTGTTAGAATAGAAGAGCACCTTGCTACTTTTCCTGAGAGTTGGATAAGCCACCTTTCATAGTATCTAAATATATGCTTTCCTTAGCTTCTTTCTCTTTCCCACTGATTTCAATGAAGTCTTCCAGTTTCTCTTAAACACAGTGAAGGACTCAAAGGCAGAGCCACACTTCCTGTCCATTCTGCAGCATCTACTCTTGGTCCGAAATGACTACGAGGCCAGGTAAAATGATATACCTGTGGGAAGTTTTGAATTTTAGCCTAAGTGGAAAGAACAAAATCCTTAAATTCAAAGATTGTCTGTAAAGGGAAAAAGAAAAGGCAAGAATTAGGTTTCATTGTTAGTCATAGGAACATTATCAGTGTCCCTTTAATCCAACTGAAAGGCATCTCTGTGGAAGAGGTCACAATGTCTAAGGTAAAATGCCCTTCCTTTTTTGGTAGTGTGGAGTGAAGATGATAGCAAAGGGAGGTAAATTTAAAGTTCTTTTAGGTTGTCTGAAAGTAGAGACTTGGCAGTAGTACTGTCCATTGACAGGAAGGCTCAAGCCCAAGTTTTTAGATGGGAAAGGATTGGCACTAGAAGGCAGATGGCAAGAAGTTTGACTCTGAAGTAGATGGGGTACCTGATGTGGAAGAAGGGGTTTCCTAGCATGGCAGCGATACTTCTGTTAATTTTATAAAACAGTCTTTTCCAGAGCACTTATCCTCAGGTCCCTCTATTGTCAAATAGAGGGACAGTACCTGTTTTTGATCCTGAATACTTCTGAAAATTATATTGTGGTTTTCCTTTTATTTCTTCCATAGACCGCAGTACTATAGGTTGATTGAAGAATGTATTTCTCAGATAGTTTTGTACAAGAATGGGGCTGATCCTGACTTCAAGTGCCGGCACCTCCAGATTGATATTGAGGGATTGATTGGTAAGTGTATTCATCCATCTGGTTCCTTAAAATATTGCTCTGCCTTTCATTTTGTATCTTCCAGTGAAAATTTTAGGGAAGATATCTTTCTGGTTCTTAGGTATTTCCATGATGGACCTTTCTTAGGTGTTAACCAACATCTGTGTTAAGAATATATAGGCCTTAAATTTATTTCTACATAATTCTAAAATTTAACCCCTTCTCACACACTACCCCATCTTTTGAAGGGGCTTCAGCTATAAGTGAGGACTCTGGCTGCTTTCAGAAATTCATAAGTAAGACTTGTAGGCATTCTTCATGCCATGCAGCATGGTGGCCTTAACAGCCACATAAGAAACTTACGTTGAACTTAACTGAAGGTTCTTTATTTAGTGCAGAACATTAAGAAGGGCAATACAAATAAACAAAAGGATCAAAGACTGTCCTGTGGTTATATCGAAGGGCTTAGGTAGTGAGAGGGGGGAAACAAGAGAATTGGAAGCTTTACTTCCTGACTCTTCTTCTTTTCAGATCAAATGATTGATAAAACAAAGGTAGAGAAAACTGAAGCCAAAGCTACAGAGCTGGAAAAAAAGGTGGGTGTGAGAGAAAAAACAATTGGATGTATCATTCTTTTTCTAAGGATTATGATATTTCTAACATGTGAAACATACCTGAGATGTTTTGAAAGCATTCCGCACACAACAACAATTCCTAGGGGAAACTTGCTGGATATGAATGTGATCATGAGGAGCTAGTTAGTGTGACTTTGCACAGTTCTTGGACCCCTGGGCAGGACAGGAAAGACAGACAGCACTCACATAATACTGAAAGCACTCTCAGGTTTACTTGGCATCTTGGGCCTCTTATCCCTGGAACAATAGGAATTGGAATATATCTGAATTCTCTTTTTCTCTTCAATTGTTAAAGACTCCTTTTGTGGTTGATAGGTTTTGATCCTAGAGACTACTGGGATTATATGCCATGGCTGTCCTGATTAAATGTCTTTAAAATCTTAAGTGTTGGTTTTTTAATTATAACTCCAAATATAGATAAACTATGGAAATGGTCTCTTGTTCCCCCTCCTTTATCCATGATTTTCAGGTCAAAATCATGGTGTTCTTTTTTTCCCAGGCATTCCCTGGGTCAGTGAGCTGTATGGATCAAAGATTGGCACAAAACAGTAAATTATGGGGAATAGCGTTATGCTTCTTGCTGAGATAGCTTACTGGGAGTCTGATTCCTTTCTTCTCTAGCTGGATTTAGAGTTAACAGCCCGACATGAGCTACAGGTGGAAATGAAAAAGATGGAAAGTGACTTCGAGCAGAAGCTCCAGGATCTTCAGGGAGAAAAGGATGCATTGGGTTCTGAAAAGCAACAGATTGCCACAGAGAAACAGGACCTGGAAGCAGAGGTGTCTCAGCTCACAGGAAAGGTAATGTCTGAGCAGGGAAGGCAGGGTGACCTGTAACTGCCTTCAGCAGCCTCAGGATGAGTCTGTCTTGGAGCAGGAGTCATCTTACTCCCAGGGAGGGTTCAGCTACTAGTAGGTAATCTGGTTAGATAGTGAATATTTTAAAAATCTTTTACTTTTTTTGTTTCTTTTGTTTTGGAGATTAGTAATACATAAGATAGAAAATTTGAAAAATACAGAACAAAGAATAAAATAAGTCACAGTGCTACTCAGAAATAGATAATACTCTTCTAATAAATTTAGGAGTAGAAACTAAATAAATTGTTCTCATATTTGTTTATTTTCTCCTATTTGTCATCTCTGGGCAGATTGGACAGATTTATCCTTATACACTCTCTCTGCAGTTATAAATATTTGAATGATCTGTGATATCTGATAACTTAATCACTTATGTAGTTACATAATTACCTGTATAGCACATGTGCTAATTATGTAACTAGAATATTTGATTTACTTGGTCTTTGCATTTTCTAATCAAAGGGAGAATTTAACATAAAGGTTGAAGTTGCCTTTTTTCTTATTTTTTTTATTGATTTCAGAGAGTAAGGGAGAGGGAGAGAGAGATAGAAACATCAGTGATTAGAGAGAATCATTGATTAACTGCCTCCTGCATGCGCATACTGGGGATTGAGCCCACAACCCGGGCATGTGCCCTGACTGGAATCAAACCATGACCACTTGGTTCATAGATCGATGTTCAACCACTGAGCCATGCGGGCCAGGCATGAAGTTGCCTTTTTAATGCAAAGCATGCTGAGCTAAGAACATGAAGACCTGAACTTTAATTTCACTTTGTCACTAAATAGCTATGTGACTTTAGGCGAATCATTTCATGTCTGACTCCTTTCACACCCTTCATGTATGAAATGAGAAGTTGGGGTTAATTTTTTAGGCCCCTTTAAACTCCAGTTGTCCCTGAGGTAGAGTGAAAAGTATGCTTTCTTTTTTTTTTTTTGAAAAGTCTGCTTTCATTGATGTTGTTTTTCTAGGTTGCCAAGCTGTCCAAGGAATTGGAAGATGCCAAGAAAGAAATGGCTTCTCTCTCTGCTGCAGTTACTGCTGTAGCCCCTCCCAGCAGTGCTACTGTTCCCCCTGCCCCTCCTCTGCCTGGTGACTCTGGCACTGTTATTCCACCCCCACCTCCTCTTCCTGGGGGTGGCACAATTCTATCTCCACCACCTCCCCCTCCTTTACCTGGGGGTATTTGTATCCCCCCACCCCCTCCTTTGCCTGGGGGTGCTGCCATCCCCCCACCCCCTCCTTTACCTGGGGGTGCTGCCATCCCCCCACCCCCTCCTTTGCCTGGGGGTGCTGCCATCCCTCCACCCCCTCCTTTGCCTGGGGGTGCTGCCATCCCTCCACCCCCTCCTTTGCCTGGGGGTGCTGCCATCCCCCCACCTCCTCCTTTGCCTGGGGGTGCCGCCATCCCCCCACCTCCTCCTCCCTTACCTGGTGGACCAGGAGGGCTGCCTCCTCCTCCCCCTCTTCCTGGTGGTACTGGAATCCCCCCACCCCCTCCATTTCCTGGAGGCCCTGGCATTCCTCCACCTCCACCAGGAATGGGTATGCCTCCACCTCCCCCTTTTGGATTTGGAGTTCCTGCAGCCCCAGTTCTGCCATATGGATTAACTCCAAAGAAGCTTTATAAGCCAGAGGTACAGCTCCGGAGGCCAAACTGGTCCAAGGTGAGAATTTCTGTGCACTTCTTCACAATACATCTTCAGAAACCACTTCACTTTCCTACTTTGTACTTTGTTCATGGTTGGGCTTCCCTTTCTTGTGGCTCACATCTGTCTGTCTTTAGTGCCACTCATGCATATGTGTATTCAGCAGGTATTAGGTATCTCCTATATGCTAGACATTACTTTGGAGAGTTCTTTGAGCCCAAACTCTGCTACAAAACCTAAACTTAAGTTAATATTTTTGGCCTCTGAGGATTTGAGTGCCAGGGTAACACACAGTTTGATAATGGTCATTTCACTAATCCTCATGGTACTGATAATTTTGCTTATCTCAAGTCATGGATTAGTGGATACAGCCCCACTACCTCCACCCTCCAGTAAATGAGTTGCACAGGAGATGTTTGCATTGTTCAGTATTATTCCCACTATGTGTTTGCATTAACCCTTTTCTTCCAGAAACCAAGTTAAAATAGAGTTTAGGGATTATAAAAAGAACAAATTTGGCACAGTTAGCCAAATTGATGGGAAAATATGTGATGTAGCCCTAACCAGTTTGGCTCAGTGGATAGAGCGTCGGCATGCGGACTGAAGGGTCCCAGGTTCGATTCCGGTCAAGGGCATGTACCTTGGTTGCAGGCACATCCCCAGTAGGAGGGGTATGCAGGAGGCAGCTGATCGATGTTTCTCTCTCGTCGATGTTTCTAACTCTCTATCCCTCTCCCTTCCTTTCTGTAAAAAAATCAATAAAATATATTAAAAAAATATATGTGATGTAGAACAGGGGAAGATGTGAAATAATGCCTTACTGCTTCTAAAAGTAGTGGATTTGAGGTTAGAAGGACGATACGTAGCATAACTTGAATAATCATCAACAAACACACTGGAAGCATCATCTCCTGATTTCATCATGAAGAGCACAGCTGTTGTCTGTATCACAGGTCCATCTGAGTCTGGTATAGACAGTGCTAATAATCGGCCAGCCACCTCTTGCTTCTTAATCAGTTTTCTAGGATGGAAAGTACAGAAACTCAGCTTAGTAACTCTTAACACCCTGCCTGTATCCACAGTTTGTCGCTGAGGACCTTTCCCAGAACTGCTTCTGGACAAAGGTGAAGGAGGACCGCTTTGAGAACAATGAACTTTTCGCCAAACTTACCCATGCCTTCTCTGCCCAGACCAAGAGTGAGTCCCTTCCTCTTTCATGCAAAAAGGGCCAATGTAGTATTTAGAATATGCTATAAACAGGTTTCGCATCCCTTTCCCTTCCCTGGGTGAGGGTTGAAGAGAGATGGGATTTCAATTTGCAAGAAAATAAGATGTTTTTATGTCCTGGGGATGCTGGGTTTGGGAAAGAGAATTGTTGTATATAGGTTGCTATTCCTTCCTCCCCGCCCCCCCCCCCCCCAGTTGTTTTGCATGTAGGTATTTTATATCATTATAACTTGTGGGGATATGAGATAGGTGACAGCTCAGTCTGGCCCCATTTTGATGATGCTCTTGAACCAATTCTGGCACTGCTGTTAAGGTACTACCTCCAGACCTGCCTACATAATAGATAAGGGTTGGGCAGAGTCTTTATAGGCCAGGTGGTTGAGCCTACTGTCTTCAATAACAACAAACCGTGTGTGATTCCTTTTTTCTCTTCCATTTTTCTCCAATATCTGATGCTTTCTCCATCCTGGCCCTTTGCTCCTGCAGCATCCAAAGGTAAGAATATAGAAGGGCCTTTTAGTTGGGTATCTTTAATATTAGAGAAAAAGTGAAACAGATGTAAAGGAATTACTCTTTAGAAAACTGAGACTAAAGATTGGGGTTGATTTCTCTTTTCCTAGTATTTTTTATTTTTTTAAGAGCACAGGAGAACCAGTAGCTGGGTTATTAACTGTCAGGGGAGAAATTAGACTACCATATACTTATTCTGTTTTTTGAAGTTGAGGGACAAATTAAGTAATAATACCATTATCTTACATTTCTGTTGTGTTTTACAATTTCCAACGTACTTTAACATAACTTTACCCTATTTGACCTGCACAGGCAGGATGAGTGTTACTGCACTCTGTAGAATATATGAATTAAATAGGTAGCTTGCCCAAGGTTATATGACCAGACCCAGGAGTCTTGACTTTTGGTCCATTTTTTTAATACATTTTGGTCTGTTTGTGTGTGTGTGTTTTTTTTAATATAAATTCTTGCTTCTTCACCTTCATATCTTCACCTTTACTTTAGAATTGCTGATCTTTTTTGCCCTCTTCTTTCTTCCTTCCTAATTCTTGTGGTTTTTGTGCTCCTTTAATATGCCTTGTGATAATTTTATATTTCCATCTTCTAGCTTTATTGTTTATTTAGAGGTTTATTATGACCCTAGTGATAAAATGCTCTAATGTTGGAGCATTTTCCCCCACCCCCTGTCCAGTAAATAAGCATTTTTAATAATAATAATTTTTTTATGTGATCTAATGGGACAAGGCTATACTTTGTTCTAATAAGGAGCCTAAGAGATTGCTAGATGCCTTTGGTGGCCCTTAGTTTCATGTGGGTATCTAAGAGTGTGAAATCACAGTGCTCAGGCCTGTCTTGTTGCCCTAGACTTAGGGCAAAGTGGCCTTTTCTTCTAAGAGAACTGTCACCTTCCAAACCAAAGTTCAGCTCAATGAGTTACTTCCACCCTTAGTTAAAAATGCTGTGATAATGAACGCTTATACTACTATGTAGTACATCAACAAAGATTAGTTGGCAGGGAAAATCAAAACACATGAATTGCTAATTTGTTAGTTCACAGAATCTGTCCGTGTGTTGGCCTCTGGCATGAGTCCCTTTCTTGTGGCTGGGCTCTTAGTGCCACTGCAAATGTTCACTGCCCGGGC
The DNA here is from genome assembly GCF_951640355.1 of Cnephaeus nilssonii. NCBI lineage: Eukaryota > Metazoa > Chordata > Mammalia > Chiroptera > Vespertilionidae > Cnephaeus > Cnephaeus nilssonii. The sequence continues at coordinate 81,555,244 of NC_137076.1, read as the reverse complement.
CCCTTTCCTCTCCATCCTTCTTTTATCCTATACATTTCTATTCCTATTGATTGTAGTGCGGTTTCCTGCAGTTTAGTGGTTTTCCTTGGCATTTTATTCCTACCATGAATTGGTATATAGTATTTTAAAATACTCAACCAAAACCTTATTGCATCTTTTGTTATTGTCAACAATGTAATCAAACTTGTTAATGCCTCTTTAGCTCTCAACTTTGGCCCTGGAAACTACTTTCTATTCATTGAAGGTTCTAACTTCCTAACAGCTTTAGCTTGCTTTTTTTTTTTTTTAAATTAATCTCTGTATCTTAATCTGAAAAGAGTAAGTATGAATTTGATAATTTAACTTAGTTTAGTTTAGTGGCAGTATTGATTTTCATATAGTAATAATCATTACTAGATTGCTGCTGTTTTGATGAAAGAAATTTTTAACTAGTCTTTGTTTTATCCTAGTTTTTAAATATCTCTTCTTCTAGTTAGGACTTTCAGCTGTTAAATTGGCACACTGACTTAATTTCAAGGTCTAGAAACTTCAGAGGTGAGGACTCAGAGAACCCAGATCTCATCAGTGTGAAAGCAAGGTTTACTTTGCTTCCTGGTGCTTTAAACATGTCTGGGATAACATTTCAGAACATTCCTCCTTAATTTTTTTTAAGTTGGTTACCAGTTGCATTTACCAAGTCTCTTATTCATAGTCTTAATATTGATAATATAATTAAATGATAGATAAATACTCATTACTATATAAATATTCCATCTTCAGATGAAGAAGTAGGGACATGGGTTAAAAACTTTTTTGAGGCCATTATAGTATGTGCCAGAGCCAGGGTTCACACTTCAGACTGTGGGACTCCAAGCCCTTGCTCTAGCCTTGGCTTCCCAGACGTGTACGTTTCTGCCCTGAGAGCTTCTGAGAATGAAGATCCAGACAAAGCTAGAAGAAGGGATACACTGGCTTCTGCAACCACTTCATCCATTTAGGCACAAATGTCCTATCAAATCTGAACTCAAATTGTGAATGTCCTTGAATTGTGAAAAAGATTAGATTAGGGAAAGTGAGATACCGGATATTTAGAGTTGTAGGGGAGCCAGATTCTGATTACAGTATATTCAGCTGTAGCAAAATTAACCCAGTTGGAGAAATAAGACATGCTTATTTAGTTCTTGTAGAAGCTCTGCTTAGATGATTCCAGCCCAGTAGCTGCCAGCTTGATGAGGAAGTTATTTGGACACTAGGTTTTCATAATATTGCATTATTTCCTCTCTCACTTGCTAAATGCAACTCTTTTTAAAAACATGCCTGTATCTCCCTTATATTTTACTTCTACCTAAAAGTTCTCATATACCTCCTGGCTCCTCCATTATCAGGCATTAAAGAAAACATCTGTCTCACTCTCTACATCTGCCTCCTATAGCTAAAGGTCTTCAGCCACTGGCTTCATTAAGGTTCAAGAAGATATGTACCTTTTTCTAATAGGAGAGAGGAATGGTCCTCAAATTTATACTACAAGTTCTCACATACATTTTTCTCTCTCAAGGGTTACTCTCTTATTTCCGAACTCTTGACTTCCTATAAATCAGGAATTTACTTAGTTGATTTGATAGACAGTGCTATAAAATGTCTAGTACTTTCTTATTTTCCTTATGGTGATCAGTAAGGAGTGTCTTTATCTTGGTCTCTTTGACTCTGCTTCTTTAATTCCTTGGGAACATGCTCAATAGTTAACTTTTTTCCATCCTTTCCTAGGAAGCATTTTTGTCACGTGGTGGCCTCAGGTCATTATCTGTAGTACTTACAAGATAACTAGCTTTTCATTCTGCTTTCTTCTAACTCTTTCTTTTGTTGATTACATGATCCCATTAAAACTATTATGTTTTAAAAATAGTGTGGTAAGTGATAACTGATGTTCTTTTTAGGTTTATTACTTTCTTTTAAAAATCTTTTGGGTTCTTAAGATCCATGAACTAATGTCCTTTAATAGGTGTGAGGTGGACAATATATAGCATTAGATGATCTCTCTCTGTTAAAATATAATGTGCATTATTGGGAACTGTGAGCATAGAACAGTTCTCCAAGTGGTTAATAAGTGATTTAGAAAGAACTCTGACAAAAAAGCAAGATCTTGACCAAGAGCTGAGAATTTCATAAAAATAACAGTATTCTAGTTAGGATAGAACTGTGTGGGTCCAGATACCAAGGTTTGTGCTGTTGTCCCACAGGTCAGACTGCTGACAGCTATGGCTAGGATTACCTGTCCTGCCCTCGCAGAACTTTCATGGTTCAGGCTTTAACAGGAGTCTGTGGTGGGGAAGCAAGCTTTCCCAAAAGAGATCCAAGGGTCTTTTCCCTTTTTCCTGTGATCCTCTTCTGTCCACTTCCTGGCATCCACCCAGTTGGATCTTTATCAGGAAATGTCCTAGTGAATCTTTGTAGCCTCTGCAACTTGAACCTCTAGAAACAAGATTTTGTAAGAGCTCAACAGCTTCACCTTACTCAGTGAGTCTTTCGGCAGAAAGATGTCTGTTCTGTCAGTTCCTTACGTCTCTCGTGTGTGTGGAATTAGAACAAGTGAACATTTGTTGGGGTTCTTGTCTTTTATTTACTAACTTCTCTTGGATATTGAGTAGGGTCATTGTGTTAGCAAAGAGAAGTCGAGGGGTTCTGTAATATCAGGTAGTACTTGTAATTTATAAATATAAATCTACTCCATCACTTGGGATTACAAGGAGTATGATAGGGGGAAGGTGGTATCTGCTTTAATCTGACTACTAATGAGATTGCACCAGAGATTTTTCTTCATGCTTTGACTCTTTACCTCATCTGTAAAATGAAGTAGATGAACTTAAAGATACCTTTCACTTCTAAAATGCTGGTTCTGTTATATATATATAATTTATTTTTCTACTTTCTTGCATAAGCTGTCTTTGATGTTACCTATCATCATCTCAAATTCTTTTGTTTTGACAGCTTTCTAAAAAGCTCTGTGTTTTGTTTGTTGTGGTGTGAGTTTCTTCTTTTTCCATGCACTGGTGGAGATTTAAGGGAGAGTGTCATCAGATAAAGATAATTAAACTTTAATTCCCTCTAAACTGGAGGAATTTGATATATCTGCCTGCAGTGTGCTCTTTCTCCTTTTCGCCACCAGATGGCACATGGATCTCTTCTATTTTAGATGTGTCATTGTTACGTCTGTTAGTGACGCAGTCACGTTAGAGAGAGGCATCCTCTGTTGTTTTCAAATACAAACTGCTTAGTATGCTGCCCTCTACTGTCTGGAAAGTCATTTGGAGGACCGGTAGTAACATTAAGACAGGAAGTTATACTTGCTGTTTTCAAACGGATCTTGTCCTGCTCGGCTAGTGTATTTAATAGGAGCAATTTAGTGTTCTTTTGGGAGCCCGGAGTTTGGAGAATGTTTCTTGTTTTAGTCCAATAGTTTCATGAAAGCATAGCCTTCCTTTTAGAGTGCTTACATAGAGAACCATACTTTATCAGCTTGGAAGTTCATTACAAATGTTTATAACTCCATTATATACACATTCATTCTTCATCTCTGTCTCAGTTTCTACAAAATAGCTACTTCAAGCACATAATAGAAGTATCCACTGATTATATACTGGTAATTTCCCAGAGATATTATACTGAGTTTATTTCCTTCAGGGAATTCCTCTGGCCTACCCTGGGTAGAATTTGCTGGTGCTTCAAAAGTTTTTACAGTCAACCCTTCTGTGACATTTGTTGGCTTCTGACTATCCCAAGATAATCTCAGTTTTAGAGCCTCCTCCTAGTTATTCAAACTTGAGTGTGCCTGTATTATTATTCTGGACATACGTAGACTGAAACTGTATCTTCTAAACCTAAGACACCACCCACCATTACCTGCAGATTCTAGATCTGATTTCTGACAAAATGTCCTTTTTACATGGCATTGTCTGAGACTTAGATCATCTCATCGGGGATCTGTATTGCCTAAATTTCTGTCAGCTTGATGCAGTCAGTCCCTACACTTAAATGTCTGTTTCTACCAGTAATTTCCAACCTTCAGTGTGCATAAGGATTACAGGAGGAGCTTGTTAAAAGTCCAGAGAGTCCAAGTTACAAGGACTGTAGACAGGTATATTTTTAACAAGCATCCCATGTAATTTTGTTATATATTAACCTGGCTTGACCCATTGCTTCAGTTTTCATTCTTTTTCCATTTTCTGCTTGTTGTCTTCCCTTCCCTGCCATAGTTTAGAGGCTGCTCTCTACTTTTTCTTGTGGTAACATTTTTATGTCTGTGTCAGAGTAGATAATGTACAAGTGTTATCTTTTTTTTTTTTTAATGGAGGTCATGCCAGATCACTTTGGAAACAATTTGACATTGTCTACTAACTACTAACATTTTGGAGGCTCTGCTTCAAGGGCACTTGTTTCTACAAACGTATTTTCTTGCTATTTTCCCAGCCAGGTCTCAATAGGCATCTTTGGAGGATGTTTTGAAGAAGTTCTCTGGAGTCAGTGAAGTACCTGGGACCCATTTAGAGATTGACTGGGCTGAAGAGGATGGATGGGGCGGGGGATGATTAGAGGTCTTTCAGGCTTTTGTAACAAAGATGGAGTTGATGAGAAACTGGAGGAAGTACAGATCATGATGGAGTGTTGTGGCTGTGCAGACATAACTCTTGTTAAGTTTGGTTATCCTCTCTCTGGGGAGACCTGGAGTTGGTAGGGATCAAGGACGTGATTAGGAGGAGGAATGGGATCTCCAGGAAATTTCAGAGCAGAGTAGGCTTTGGGATAAGCAGAAGAGGATCCAGTGCTCTTTGGCTACACACTGGAGCCCAAACTGCTGCCCCAAGAAAAAAGCACTGTTATGAGGGTCCCTTACACTCTGGGAGTTGTTGGATCTGAACTTAATTTTCTGCTGATAGGGACAAATCTCCCTCCAAACATAAAGTAGTAGCCAGGCTAGTTTTCAGGGAGCCCTAAGGGTATCTCCGCCACAGATTGTTTTTTTCTGGGCTTTCTTTCTGTTTCTCTATTATCTGTTTTTCTGCAAAGGTAATATAGGGAGTTCAGAAGTCAAGATAGTTATAAAAAAGTCTCTTCCCACCCTTGTATTCATCCATCTCATCCTTCCCCTCCCCCTCCCCTCTAGAGATTACCATTTTTATTAATTTCTTGATTATCCTTTCAGTGTGTTTTTTAAATGCAATTATAAGCAAATACTAATATAGATTCTTATCCTCCCTCCCTTTACCAAAAGGCAACATGCTAGCTATACTGTTATATATTGTCTGTATCCTGGAAAATGTTCCTATCAATCAATACATAGAAATTTTCCTTGTTTAAAAAAATTCTAAAGCATGTATTTTATAATGAATACTATGACAGTACAAAAATATAGTAATGAAGCAATTGGTCCTTTTTTTGAAACAGTAGCTGCAATGAGCCATTTGATCTGACTGCATCTTAGCATGCGTGAGTCCTTTTTTTCTCTCTGTTTTCACTGAAAACCCTATGTCATGACCGAACAGTTAGTGACCCACACCAATTCCATAAAAATACAGCAACTCATTCTAGAGCCTTTCAGCATTGTGGTATGAGGAAAAGAGACGTGAAAAGTTCTGCTAAGGGGCCTTCCAGACCTCTAGCTAGTTTACTGGAGTGTTATACTCTAGAGCAGAGCTTTGTGTCACTAGCATAAGGGCACCACTTCATACAGGGGTATAGTCTTCAAAAAAAAGTATGACCTACCTAATTGTTTCTTCTTAGCTTTTGTCCTGAAGGAATTGCTCTAGAACTTAGTACCCTTTAACTGTCCCGTGTTATAACTCTACAGAATCAGTCTCTAGTTTATTCAGTATTTAGGTGGGTATGGGTGCTCGCTCACCTTTGGAGCAGCATGGACGAATGCTCATGATACAGTGCTAGGCAGGAAACAATTGTGTATAATCTTTACTGCAATCCTGTTTTACAGGAAAAAAAAATACAGCAGAAGTAAAAGATTGGAAGGCTAACTCTTATAGTTACCAGAAAACTATGAGTTTTTGTTAGGGTGCTAGATTTTTTTCCTTCTATTTTTCTATAATGTGGTCATCTTATTTTTATAAGGGGAAGAACAAAGGGATTAAGAAGGAAATTTGCAAAAGGTCCAGGATGCTTGAAAAGGGGGTTTCTAGAAGTCTTGGACCTGATAAATTAATGTGTGCAGAATAGAGAGCAGTCTTACAAAGCAGGTAATGGTGTCTTTTACTTCACTCTCCATAATGATCCTAGCCTTTTGGAAAATCAGATTCCACCTGAAAAAGCTATTTATTCTTCTCTCAACTCCCTTGGGTATGGAAACCCCTGTTAAACAACAGAAGGTCATTGGTAACTCCATGTATGCAAGATGAGATGCAGTCATCCTTCCCTCCTTTATCCTACAGTAATCCCAGCTCTGTTCTAAGCGTCAGTGACTTTTTCTTTTGTATATATTAGATTGGAATATAAGACACTGTGTGTGTGTGTTTAAATTTCCTCTTGGCAAGAAAAACTGCTAAAATCCTTTTAAGAAGAATGTCCCTCTTTTCCTATTCTACTTGCATTTTTCTTTTCAGCCACGGGGTGTGCGCAGTTGAGCTATTTTGGCTCAGGTTCCAGATTGTGAGGTCAGAGACTGGGGATTGGAGGAGAGCATCAGGTGACTTTCAGTAACAGTGATGACGGTCCTGCCCTCATCCCCACCCTTTCTTCCCCTCCTCTTTCCCCACCCTTTCCTGGCTTCTACCTTAGGAACAAAGAAGGGAAAAATACAGCAGTATGACGAAAACCAGCAGCTGCAGACTCAGGCTGGGGGCTGGGTGTTTATTCCATCTGTTCTCTTTGTTCCACTTTTACACTATTCCCCTCCCAGTCCTCTGAATAAAACGGAGGGTATTTCTAGGATCCTTTGTTACAGAGAATGACTTAGAAATCTGCAGTTTATTCAGTATTTAGGTGGGTGTGGGTGAGACAGAGAAGATTAAAAATGCTTCAAGCATCTAAAAAAGATGAAGGTATTTTGCCTTCTCATTCTGTCTTATTCAAAAATACCTATTTAATGTCAGAGACTGTGTTAGGAACTTATCACCTATTATTTCTAATTATTAAAACAATGCTTCTAATAGGTATTACCTTCATTTTATAACTGAGACATACCAGCTACAGAATTGATGTCCTTTGCTTATTAAGATCTCATAGCAAATAAATATGAAGTCAGAATTGGACCCCAGATCTGTTGGACTCAGAATTCAGCATTTAGTGAAAGGGAGTGGTAAGAAGGCAGGCATGTTTAGAGAAACCTGAGGTGCCTGCGTTTGGGGACTGGCATGGCACTGCTCCAGTAGGCTTTGCTTTTCACCAGAAGGCAGTGTCCTGATTTCTTCAAAAAGTAGATGTCAAGGTAAAAAATGAGATCAAGGGGAACATAGAGATTAAAATAGAATTTTTTAAACATGTCAGTCAGTTGCAGTGTTTGGACCTTATTTAGATCCTGATCCATTTTTTAAGAAAGGAAAGGCTTTATTCCTGGTACCTTAATTTGATGCCTTTTTTTCCCCTGCCCTCTAGCCTACTGTTCCTTGCATAAACCTGTCTGTCCTACCCTTTTACTGACTTGCTCGGGGCACTGACTGTCCTTCAGTCCCTACCCACCCAGATCTCTAAAGCTGATCTCTTAGCACTCCCTCATTGAGTCACCTTCCTGGGTGTGCTGGGAAAGTGTGTGAGAAATTCAGTGACTGTATTGTCTGAATGAGCCATGCTTTGAGAAGTGCCTGGATTTCTAATACTGCTTTGCCCCCACCCTTTCAGAATCCCATCGTGTCCCCCTCTTCCTGATTCTTGTTGCTTTGGAATTCTGTCTGGCTTTGTTCCTGTCCTTCAGGTTTATCCATTTCTGCCAGTTTGCTCCATCCCTCCTTACAGCATGCACAGCCAATGATGTAGTTCTTTGGAATTTAGCAGATGGCTATCTGTTTTGGCCAAGAGGCCAATAGTGGGAATCTGGTTACCTTTGGGCAGGGATAACAGCTGTTCATTTGGTATGCTCTCTCCCTGCTTTTCCCTCCTGTGAGGTGTACCTATAAATGGCTATGAGGTGCTGAATTTTTCTCTCTTGTACATTACAGCTATGAGGAATATAAAGTAGAAATCCTCCACCTGGGCAGCTTCTTACATTAGCACATGATAGCACTCTCATGTTCTGTCCTCTTCCCTGAATCAGAGAACTCGGGTAGAGCTTAACAGACATGGCTTATTGTATGCTGGGTGGACTTCGTGATTCCAGCGCTGTTTCCCTCACAGAAAGTTTGTTGTTAGTTCCTAGGGATCTTACTAAGTGTTCTACTCTTTTAGATATACGGGGGGAGATCTAGGACTCTTCCACAAAGACCCTTTCTCCAGCAAGAACTACAGTGGTACCATTGTCCACTTTTTTTTTTAAACTTCCTATTTTGATTCTGTGCTCACGTGTTATTTGTGCTGCAGTTATCTCCCTTTCTGGATATTCTGCTGCTTTTAAGTAGCAGAAACAGTTAGTGACTTGTACCCAAAGCATGTTTGTGCTTTTCCCACCTTTCTCAGGTGTTCTCTTTTAGTCATAAGGTACTTGGCTTACTCAAGGGAGGTGTAGCATATGATTATATTCCCTAATGAATAGGGACAAATGCCGCAGGCTTTGTCTTGGGCAGAGCAAGCAGTGTGGTCCTGAGTAAGTGAGTGAGAATTAAGGTTAGGTGCAGTGCTTTGTATCTCAGCCTGAATCTTTCAGCTCCGTAGATGTAACTGGCGTTAGGTACCAAAGTCCTTTTTCCTACTTACTCCCACCTGCAATTCTTAAGCACTTAGTTTTCAGGCTGTCAGGCTACTCCCCCTGCCTCCATTTCCTGTTTGTGGTCTTCATTGAGAGAAGCCTGCTACAGGAATTCCTGGGGAAGTGATGGCTATAACTGCAGGACTCCCGAGGCCCTTAGCTCATTACGGAAGTTGGGGAATACTGTGCAAAGCAGGACCTCCCTTCCGTCCTGTGGGCCCTTAGAAACTAACTCTGTTACCAATTATAACCAAGCAATAACGGATTCGGGCTGCTGACTATGCCTTGACTATTCTTAGTCTTTAGAGCCTGAAGATTATTTTTCCTTCTTGTGCCTCAATTTCTATTCTTTGATTTTAGAATTCAACATGGGATCAAGATTCATGACAAAATTAGCTTGGGCTCTGTAAGATTGATTGTTTTGACATATTAAAAAATGATGAAGAAAGCAAAATGGGGTCCCTCGGTTGGACAGCAGGGGGTGCCCTTTCCCTTTGCTTTATTGCCCGGCACTCCCTGCTGCACGCAGCCATTTTAGACAAATTGTTTTTGTTTCCAGCTAACTCCATTTTGTGTTAGTGACGCAGGAAAAAAAGAGTGCGGCAAGGGAGGGGGTGAGACTGGGAGGGAGGCACTCCACACACTCCTTTACTCAGCACTGGATCACCAGGGACTTCCCTTGCTGCAGGCTGCCTGCATCCTGAGCAATAGATGCAGCAAGTCCCTGCCAGCTGAGCAAAGAGCAAGTGGCGACTGGCTGCTGAACACCTAACAGTGACAGGGAGCTAGTTTCTGACAGCAGGCAGAGCACCCTGTCTCACTGAGAATCTACACCCAGGTTTAGGTGGTTTTTATTACATAGATGTTTAGGATGGTATTCTCAATTATAGGATCAGCTAAGAAGAAAAGGCCTTTTAAATTTTTATTTTATTTTATTATTGTTTCCATCACAATTTATTTCCATTACAATTTATCCCCCTGTACTCTCTTTCACCTCCACCCACCCCCTCTCTCCAGCCCAAGAAAAGGCCTTTTCACTTAGTTGTCTGAGAAGAGTTAGATGCCTTGATGACTCTAGGAAAACAATCATTTACAAAAGTTTTTATTTTGAAAATTAAAAAAAACAAACAGCCCTGGCCGGTTTGGCTCAGCATTTAGAGCATCGACCCTCGGACCAAAGGGTTGTTGATTTGATTCCCAGCAAAGGGCATGTACCTTGGTTGCAGGTTCATCCCCCAGCCCCTGTTGGAGCACATACAGCAGGCAACCAATTGATGTTTCTCTCTCCCCTTGCTCTCCCCCACATCCCCTCTCTCTAAAAAAAGCAATGGAAAAATATACCCTGGGGTGAGGATTAAAAACAAACACATATACAATATCTATATATATAAAAGCCTAAGTGACTGTTACGATCAGTCGACAGAATGACTGGTCAATATGATGCGCACTGACCACCAGGGGGCAAACGCCCAATGCAGGAGCTCCACCCTGGTGGTCAGTGCGCTCCCACAGCCAACCTCCCTTGGCTGGCTAACCTCCCACAGTCCCTCCCCCTGGGAATGGGCAAGACAAATTGCTGGCCAGGCTGAGGGACCCCACCCATGCACGAATTCGTGCACTGGGCCTCTAGTATACATATAAAGGGCATAGTATGAATATCTGTGTTCCCATCACCTAGTTTAGAAATTAATTCATGGCCAGTCTTGTTTATCTACCTGCATCAGCCCCCCTCCTTGCCATCCCAGTTATTTTAAAGTATGTCATAGTTAGTCATGTCATTTAATTCTTAAGTAGTTCAGAATGTGTATAAAAAAATAAGGGCTTTAAAAAATATCATTAGATATTAAAATGTTTAAATTTCTCGTTATCGTATAGTACTAATTTTTTTAAATCATTTGTTCATTTGAATCAGAGCCAAACAAAATTTATACATTGCACTTGGTTGATGTGTCTTTATTTCCCTCTCCACTTTGTGCTGTCTTTCTCATTTTTTAATCTTGCAATTTATTTATAGACTTAATTTCTTAAGGAAATAGGGAGGATCTCTCAGGTTAGGACACAGAAGATACAGAGCCAGACTTCTCTTCTTCATAGAGCAGAGCCTCCCATCTTTAGGGTTTTCCCCGAGGTGATGGCAGAGGAAGTGAAGGGCAATGCTCTGCAGCCTTCAGGGGGAGGAAGGGCTGGAGTCTCTTACTGGAACAGTGGCTCTTTTTTTTTTTTTTTTTTTTAATCCTCACCTGAGTATATTTTTCCATTGGTTTTTAGAGAGAGGGAACAACAGAGAGAAATATCAATGTGAGAGAAACACATCGATTGGTTGCCTTCTGCATGATTTCCAACCAGGGCTCGGACTGGGGAGGAGCCTGCAACCGACGTACGTGCCCTTCACTGGAATTGAGCCCGGCACCCTTTGGTCTGCACGCCGATGCTCTATCCACTGAGCCAAACCAGCTAGGGCGAAAGTGGCTTATTTCTCCTGACATGGTGGCCTGTTGCCCAAAGTCTTTAGAAAAGTTTTCAGACTTCTGTTAATAGAGAACATGGTTGAAGTGAACCATGGTCTTTCCTAGGAATTAAAGACTTGTTAAGCTTTGGGACACTGGATTTACATGCTGTGTAATAGCTGCATCCTTAGGGTGACTCCAGATCCTCAGCTTGGTCTTCCCACCACTGTCTCCCTGATCAGACCTAATGAGTTAGCAGCACTTCATAGACTGTTTTATAAAAAGAAAAAAATACAATTTTGGGGGTGGGTATGTTTGAAAATTCTTCCATGGCTTCAGCATTATAACATCCCAACTCTTCCCCATGACCTTTTTGGAGATTACCTCTGAGTTTGACTTATATACACACGATGAGATGAAAGCTCTTGCTTGATGCTCAGTTCTCCCCTTCCCGAAATGGGTCAGTGACTCTGACTTTTAGCAGTCACAACAGGCAGTCTGTTCCCTTGCTCCTGGGGAGGGCACAGGTTACAGAAGGGAAGTGGCAGGGTCTGACCTCTTGGCAAGGCTGGCAGGGCACTTGTGAAGTCTGGTCCTTGGAGACTAGATTGGCTGTGTGCCAGTTTGGAAGCCGTAGTTCCCATTAGCAGAAGTGCTTTGAATCTGCTGAAGAGGTCAGGATTGCAGCAACTGGAAACGTGCTAGAAACCCTGGCATTAACTCACCTTTTTACCAAAGAGTCAACTGAGTGATAAGGGTCTCTTTTCTGTATTTTCAGCAGAGAGTCACAGACATATGCAAATAAGATTCTCCTCCTTTCCTCTGTGCTAAGAAGCTGTCTGTACCTACTTCTTCATCCTTGCTCTGGCAAAATGAGGGCTGAAACCCAAGCATTGATAGGTTATATGTTAAATGCTATAAAATTGTACGCTGAATTAATGCACCATTCCTCTAACAGGGCTGAGACAGCTGCTAATGGGAGTATCCTGTGGGTTCTACATTTGACTCTATTGCTGGTTGTCCTTGGGGTCCCTCCCTCCCCCAACCCAGTGTGAAAGCATAAGCACAGCCAGCTGTCTAAGGATATGAAACTGTTACAGGTGGTGTCCAGACCCATGCCTGTTTTCTCGTTCTCAGTTCCCTGGTGGGTGACAACTTAAAAAAAATGTACACATAATTACACTGTCTCACTACCTTTAACAAATCGATTTGTCCATGTTCCCTTGTAGTCTACTTATACTGTATATGTAGTGTTTATATTATAATCAAAATCGTGTGTGTATTTTTCTTATTTCAAGTTGAAGTGTACAAATCATGTGTACGAGTCAATGAATTTTCACAAAATTAAAAATGAAATTTATATCCATGCAATCAACACCCAGATCAAGAAACAGAACATTACTAAGAACTGGAAACTCCTTGTGTCCACTTCCAGTTACAACTGATGACTTAATCCTCCCGCCCCTGACCTAGAGTAACCACTATCCTGACTTAACACCATGGTTTGCTTTTACCTGGCTCCTGTTATGCACAATGTATTTACTTGTTTGCTTGCTCTTACAATGCATTAGTTCCTTCAGTTTTGTTGACTCATACCACTTTGAAACAAATCTACTAAACTAGAATTGATATTTGTCTACACCAAGCCTGTTTGATTCTTTTTATGAGAATTCTCAAATCCATCTATTTCTGTCTGTCTTCAACCTTGCTCTAACCTTGTCATTCCCTCATCTCTTACCTAGAATGCTAACCCCTTCTTTAAAAAAAAAAAAGTTTTTATCAGTCTCAGTGACAGTCATTCTCTGTTGTATAGTAATACTTTAAAAAAATAATATACTTTTGCCTATTTTTCTTGACTTATTAATGGAAGATTTTTTTATCGATTGCCTCCCTGCTAGAAAAGTGAGGATGATACTTCTCTTACTACGCTTCCTTTTTCTCCTCCAAATTATCATTACCTAATTTTTAGGTCATCTTTTTTAAAAATATATTTTTATTGAATTTTGGAGAGAGAGAGAGAAACATCAGTGAGAGAGAAACATTGATTGGCCACCTCCTGCATGCCCCCCTACTTGGGATAGAGCCCACAACCCAGGGGTCTGACCTCTTAGTGCATGGGTTGACCCAAGCACTGAGCCACACCCGTTGGGCTAGGTATTCTTTTAATGTTTAAACTTTTTATTGTTAAATATAATAATAATACAGAAAGCTACATAGAGCCAGATATGCAACTTTGAATTATTACAAGGTGAATACCCTTGTAAACGCCACATGTCAGGAGATAGAAAACCTAGGAACCCCCATGCGTTTTCCCCTCTAAGAGAAATCACTGTCCTGATTGGCAGTCACTTCTTTATTTTTTATCACCCAAGTTTATATTACTGAACACTAATTTAGTTTTGCTTGTATTTTAAAATTTCATTTTTGTCTCTCTTAATCTATAGGTCCTTCTTCTTTTTCTTAAAATTCATTTGTTGTAAAAACAATATCACTTGTCCCGTGGAGTTTCCCATAATATGGATTTTGTAATTGTATTCCCGTAGTGTAGTTTCTGTGTCCTTTATTTATTGTAAATTGGTAATTGAATCTAGAGGTTCAGTCAGAATCAGGCTCTATTTGTCTTTTTGCCAAGACTTCATAATAGGAATTAGGTTTCTCTTCAGAGGGCACATAATGACTGGTTGTCCCTTCTGTAATGTTAGCAGCTATTGATTTTCAGTGCATAGATCTATTAGTTCATTAGGGTTGCAAATGGTGATATTCCAAACAAAAGGAATTCTTTCTATATTCTAGATATTGTTTGTCACTTAAGTGTATCACAAACATCTTCTCTGACTCTGTAGCTTGTCTTTTCACCTTTTTTTTTACAGTGTCTTGATGAACAGAAGTTTTTTATGAAAAAGTGCTTAGATTTATCAATCTTTTCCTTTAAGACTAATACATATTGTGTCTTGTTTAAGAAGTCTTTTAGTCACTAAGATAATTAATCCTATAGTTTTGCCTTTCACATTAAGGTTTTTAATTGATTTCTTTGCTTTTGGATGCAATTTCTTTTTTTTCTTCTTCTTCTTCTTCTCATATGGACACTTAGTTCCAGTTCCATTTATTGGGAAGTATGTTCTTTTCCCAGTCATTTGACATGCTCAGTCTGCTATATCAAGAGCCTTTATGCATGGGTCTATTTTCTGGATTGTACTCTCTTCTTTTAGTCATCTTGTCTATCCCAATGCTGATATCACATGATCTTATTATTATGATTTTATAATATATGTTGGTATCTCCCATTTTTTTGCTGCTTTCTCATGAATGTCCTAGCTCTTCTTGGCCCTTTGTATTTCCATACAAATTTTTGAATCAGCTTGTCAACTTAAAAAAAAAACAACCTGAAGGAAACAAAAACAAAAACAGGAGCCTGTTGAGATTTTTATTCTACTGACTATATGAAGCAATCTGGAAAGAATTGACCTTTTAACATTATCAAGTCTTTTAATCTATGAATTATCCATCTATATTTACTTACCATTTTAATGTTTTTCAATAAAGCTATATTCCTCCATAGTGAGGGGTCTTGCACAACTTTTCTTAAATTTATTTCTAGATATTTCATATTTTACATGATTATTTTTTACTTCTTTTTGTTTATTTGCTCATAATTTATCCATAGATTTGTTTAGATTGTTTTTATACTGACAATCATCATCTTCAAATAAGTGTTATTTCTTCCTTTCTGATTCTTAGAATTTGTGTTTCTTTTCCTTGCCTTATTGCACTGGCTCAGACCTTCAACCAATGCTGTTTAATGAAGTGGTGATATTGAATATTTTTTTCTTGCTCTTCATCTCAGAGGGAAGATTTTTGACATTTTGGTATGTTACAAACTGATAAATAACTCTTTATCCTTTGATGTGCATTTCACAATAACAGGTCCATAACCACAGTATAATTATCAAAATTAGGATATATTTAGACTTAGAATTATTATATCTTGTGGATTGACCCTTTATCATTATGAGTTGTGTCTGTTCAAAGCACTAGCATTATTAGAGATGAAATCATTATCTGATTACTAGTAGCCCGTTTGCACAAAGATTCGTGCAATAGACCTTCATTCACCTGGCTGCCTGCACCAGTTTTCTGCCGGCACCGGGGACCCAGGCCTTGGCTGTGGCCACCGCCTTCTGCCTTCTTTCAGGGTCGGGGCTTGGCCCCGGGCGGTGGCCTTGGGCTCGGCGGCACCCAGCATCCCTGCTACGGAACGCAGGAGCCGACCCCCAGTGGTTTCCTGCGATCCGTGCAGGCTACCGCTGGTGCCCAAGGCCGGGAAAGCCTCACACCCCAACGGCCCTGCAACGGTTTCCTAGTGGGCGTGGTTGGTGGGCGTGGCTTGGTTGGTGGGCGTGGCTTGGGCGTAGTGAAGGTGCGGTCAATTTGCATATTTGTCTATTATAAGGTAAGATTAGTATAGCTACATCAGGTTTCTTTTGGTTAGCAAATTTTTTTCTACTATCTTACATTTCTGTGGCATTATTTAAGGTGTGTCTTTTGCAAGCAGAACATATTTAGTGTGTATGTTTTGAATTCAGTCTGGTAATCTTAGTCTTTTCACTGCAAAATGTTTAATCCATTTGAGTTGATGTATACCATATTGCTATTTGTTTTCTGTTTGATTTTTTTTTTTAACTTACATCCTATTTCTGTTCTTGCCTTCTTTTGGATTCATTTAAAATTTTATTTTACATTTCCCCTAGTCATACATTTTTTTACTGTCCTTTTTGGGGGTACCTTAGAAATTACAACATGTATTACAGTCTAATACAAACGATAACTTACAACCTTCTAGGCAATGCTAGAACTTTAAAACATTTTAACTTTATGCACTACGTATTCTCTTTTGAGTTACTGACATCATGCATTTTAATTCTACATGTTTTAAACCCCACAAACATTTTGCTATCATTTTGTAATATCCATATTCACTTAAAAACACAGTGTTTTTCCTTCCTATTTGCATTTCTGTGTAATTCTTTTTCTGCTGCCTGAATTAAATACTCTTTTTAGTATTTATTTTAGTTAAAGTGTATTGATAATGAATTCTCCATTTTTGTCTAGATATATCGTTATTTAATCTATATTTTTGAAGGGTATTTTTTGTTTTCCTCTTTTTAAAAAAATAGAGAGGAACGGAGAGGGATAGGGAGAGAGATAGAAACATCAATGATGAGAAAGAATTATTGATCGGCTGCCTCCTGCACGCCCCCTACTGGGGATCGAGCCTGCAACCTGGGCATGTGCCCTTGACTGGAATTGAACCCAGGACCCTTCAGTCTGGAGGCTGATGCTCTAACCACTGGGTGTGTTTTTCTCTTTAAAAAAAACAAAACAAAAACAGCCGAAACCGGTTTGGCTCAGTGGATAGAGCGTCGGCCTGTGGACTGAGGGGTCCCGGGTTCGATTCCGGTCAAGGGCATGTACATTGGTTGCGGGCACATCCCCGGTAGGGGGTGTGCAGGAGGCAGCTGGTCGATGTTTCTCTCTCATCGATGTTTCTAGCTCTCTATCCCTCTCCCTTCCTCTCTGTAAAAAATCAATAAAAATATATATTTAAAAAAACACACAAAAAAAACACTCCACTGTCAGTGTTATTGTTGTTCATTTGAAGGTAATATATTGTATCCACTGCTATTTAGAGAATTTTTTTTCTCTGGTTAAAACAGTTTTACTGTGATGATGTGCCATGGTGTAGTTTTCTTTGTATTTATCCTTGGGATTCTCTGAGTATCTAGGTTCTGTATATTGAAGTGTTTCTTCACTTTTGGAAAGTTCACAGCTATTTTCTCTTTATTGCTTCCGTCTACTTTTTTTTGGCATTTTATTTTGCTTCCAAATTTCTGGCAGTGAATATCACAGCACTCCATTTTGTGTGTATATGTGTGTGTGCGTATGTGGTTTGTTTTTGTTATTTTTAATATTTTACTCTCAGCATATCTCTCTGCCTCTCTAAAGTTTCCCTTTTAGACTGAAAGCCTGTGACTCCTCTCATGCTCCCTGACATTTCATAGTCAATATTTCCACCTCTTCTCCAGCTTTATTGAAGTACTAGAGGCCCAGCGCACCATCTTCCCCAGCTGCCCACAGCCAACCCCGCCCCCCACCGCCACCCACCCCAGTTCCCCGTTCACCATCAGGTGATCAGTGCCTGATGGTGGGGGCTGGGGTGGGGTGAGGGATCAAGAAGTTGGCTGTTCCCGCCCGCTCGCTGGCCCCACCCCGCCTGGGTGGCCATCAGGCGATCGGAGCCTGCTGGCCAGGGAAAGGGACCAGGAGGTGGTCAGTGCGCCTCATAGTGACTGGTCCAGTGGTCATTCTTTTTTTTTTTTTTTTTTTTAATATATTTTATTGATTTTTTACAGAGAGGAAGAGAGAGGGAAAGAGAGTTAGAAACATCGATGAGAGAGAAACATCGATCAGCTGCCTCTTGCACACCCCCTACTGAGGATGTGCCCGCAACCAAGGTACATGCCCTTGACCGGAATCGAACCTGGGACCCTTGAGTCCGCAGGCCGACGCTCTATCCACTGAGCCAAACCGGTTTCGGCGGTCCAGTGGTCATTCTGCCGTTAGGGTCAATTTGCATATTACCCTTTTATTAATAGGATAGAGGCCTGGTGCACAGGTGGGGGCTGGCTGGCCTGCCCTGAAGGGGGGCCCAGATCAGGGTGGGGGTCCCTGCTGCAGGGCGGGGCCGGCCTAGGTGAGGGGCGGTGGGCAGTTTGCAGGCTGGCCACACCCCCGCTTTGTCAGGAAGTGCGTTCAGAAGACATCTGGTCTATCCAGTCTAATTATCATATTACCCTTTTATTAGTATAGATATTTTACAAAAATGTGCATATACTGGTATTTAATATATGCATTTTGATGAGTTTGGACAAATGCATACATCTGTGATATCACCACAATGAAGGTAATAAACATATCCATTACCTCCAAAAGATTTCTGTTTTTTTGTGGTAAGAACACTTAATCTGAGACCTACCCTCTTAACAAATTTTTACATGCATACTACCGTATTGTTAACTGCTTCTGTCTAATTCTTTCTGCGTCTCCAATTACTCATATGTTGGTCCTTTTCACATGTCCCTTACACTCTTTTTTGTTGCTTTTCATCTTTTATCCCTGTGCTTTAGTTTGTATCTTTTTTTTTTTTTAACCTGTCTTCCAATTCACTAATTCTACTGTGTCTCCTGTTAAACCCAGTTATCAAGCTCTTAATTTCAGTTATAATAGTCTTTAATTCTAGAATGTCCATTGATTTAGTTTTTAAATAAATTTTATTTATCTGGTGAACTTCTCCATCTTCATCTATTTTTATTTTTCCCTCTGTATACTTAAACATGTTAACTATATTTACTTTAAAATCCTTGTTGGCTATCTCCAATGTCTGGATCATTCCTTGGTCTGTTCCTATTTGGTTTTTCCTCTCTAAACAGATGAGAGTGGGAGCTGATCACCTTAATTCAGTCAAGTGAGTGAGCTGTGCCAATGTTTGTGGTTTTGGAAAGGCTTGATCTATCTCTGGTTCCCTGTGTTCTAGAATATAGGCTTTCTAGGGCTTCCAACTACAGGCCTATTGTGTTCACTTTTACTCTTAGGATGTAGCCTTTGGGTTCTTAGCTAACGAAGAGAGAGTCTGATGTGAGAGTCTCCACATTAGACAGAAACTGGACCTTGACCCCTGTCCATCCTTAGTGCACGAAGCCATCAAACTGGCATTGGGACAGTGCTCCAGTGTTTTGCTTACCTCTTTGGCAATAGGTCATCACCGTCTTGTCAGCTCTTCCATGCTTTTAGAGTGATTTTTTAAAACATTACACCAGCGTTTTAAGATGTGTTTCACAGGAGACTTGACTCCATTGGTAGAAATGGAAATTCTCATTTCTTTTCATATTTTCTATGATGATTTTCACAACATTGAACAATTAAAATGTCATGTAATCAAATCAGTCTGTCTTTTACTTTGTACCATCTTGATTTTGTGTTTATTCTTAGGGAATTTTTCATTTTTTCAGAATCGTACTTCTAGTTTTAACATTTAGATGTTTAATATATCTGGAATTTATTTTTATGAATAGCATAAAGTTAATATCTAATTATTTTTCTTCAAAATGGAGAGTCAGTTTTTCCAATACTATTAGTTAGACCCAGAGTCAGCAAACTATGGCCACCCCATTTTTGTTAATAAAGTTTTATTGGAACACAGCCATGCCCATTTGATTACATATTGTCTATGACTTCTTTCATACTACACCAGCAGAGTTGAATAGTTCCACCTTAAACAGTATAGCCAACAAAACCTAAAATATTTACTTTCTGGTCTTTACCAACCCTGGATTAGACCATCCTTTTTTCATTGATCTAAATTTCTACTTTAGCATGTACTAAATGTTTTGTATTTATTTATGGAATCTCACTATTTTTTTATTAATTATTAAGAACTTCACATGTTCTATCAATATCACTCTCATAATTATTGTAGACCTATTTACTGTATTTTATTGACTCGAAGATACAATATGTTTAGTCGGGTTTATTAAAGTATAATTTGCATATAGTAAAATTTACCCTTTTTATGTGTGCAGTTACATGATTTTTTGACATGTATACAGCCATATAACTATCACAAGCATGATAGAGAACATTTTGATCACTCTAAAAAGTTCTCTCCTGCCCATTTGTTCATTCTCTGTCCTGACCACCAGACCTGGAAACCACTAATCTGTTTTCTGTCCCTAGAGTTTTGTCTTTTCCAGAATGTCATATAAATGGAGTCATACACTAAGTAGCCTTTTAAGGGTGTATTCTTTCACCTATCTTAATGTATTTGAGATTTGTCCATGATGTGGTATGCATGTTCATTCCTTTTTATTGTTGAGTATTATATCCATTTACTAGTTGATGGACATTTGGGTTGGATCTAGTTTTTGGCAATTATGAATAAAGCCAATAGAAACATTTGCATATGAGATTTTGTATGGACATATTTGTTTTCAGTTTTCATGGGAAAATACGTAGGAATGGGATTGTTGGGTCATATGCTACAATAAATGTATATTTGATTATATAAGAAGCTGGCAAACTGCTTTCCAAAGTAGCTGTACTATTTGTTTTGTTTTTTATGTACTGTTTTGTGTGGGGTGTTTTTTTTTCCATTTCTATTAGTAGTGTGTGAGAGTTGCAGGTATTTTGCATCCAGCACTTAGTATAATTAGTTTTGCTTTTTAATTTTAGTGATCTAATGGGTTAGGGCTTAGTTTTAATTCCTAATACATAGTCCTAAAGCCAATGATGTTGAGCATCCTTCCATGTGCTTACTTACCATCTATGTCTTCTTTGGTGAAGTGTTTACCCAGACTTTTTGCCTGTTGTTAAAAATGGGCTTTCTTTTCTTATGGTTGGGTCATGAAACTTGTTTATATGTTTTGGGTACTAGTCCTTTACCAAACATGTTTTGCAAACATTTTTCCCCAGTCTATGGCTTGTTTGTTAATTTCTTAATAGTGTCTTTCAAAGAAAATAAAAGTTTTTAATTGTGATGAAATTCAGTTTGTCAAATTTTTTAATGTTTTTCATTATTTTCTACTAGAGGCCCGGTGCACGAAATTCATGCACTCAGGGGGTCCTTCAGCCCGGACTGTGCCCTCTCACAGTCCGAGAGCCCTCAGGGGATAGCTGACTGACAGCTTAGGCCCGCTCCCTGTGTCAGACATTTTTAACGCTGCCGTGGAGGTGGGAGAGGCTTCCGCCACCACCATTGTGCTCGCCAGCCATGAGCCTGGCTTCTGGCTGAGCAGCGCTCCCCCTGTGGGAGCGCACTGACCACCAAGGGGCAGGTCCTGCATTGAGCGTCTGCCCCCTGGTGGTCAGTGCGCATCATAGCGACCGGTCGTTCCTCCCTTCAGTTGATTTACATGTTAGCCTTTTATTTTAAAGGATTGCTGTGTAACAAATTATCACAAGGAGTGGTTTAAAACAACAAATTTATTATCTCACAGTTTCCATGGGTCTGGAATCCAAGTTAGCTGAATCCTTTGCTGAAGGTCACACCAAACTGAAATCAAGGTTCTGGCTGGTCCACATTGCTTTTAGGAGCTCAGTGTCCTCTTCCAAGCTCATGTGTTGGTTGAATCCAGTTCCTTATGATTGTAGGACATAGATTCCTGTTTTCTTGTTGGTCATCAGGTAGGGGCTGTTCCCAGCTCTTAGAGGCTTCCCACTATGCCCTGCCATATGGCCTTCTCCACAGCATGGCATTTTGCTTCTCCAAGAACAGCAGGGGAGTGTCTGCTGGAGCTTTGACTCTTTCTGACTTCTCTTATCTCTGATCTCTATACCCTTGTTTAAAAGGGCTAACCAGAGTAGGTCAGGCCCACTCACACTCAAGGAGAAGGGCTATATACAGGGTATGTGCACTAGGAGGGAAACTTGGGGGCCAACTTAGGATTCTTCCTACCACATGGTTTGCACTTTTTTGTTTCTTAAGAAATCTTTGCCTACCCCAATGCTGCAAAAAAAATTTTCCAAATTCTTTTAAGTTAATAGTTTTACTTTTTCCATTTCGATCTCTGATCCATTGTGTGTGTGTGTGTGTGTGTATGCGTGTGTGTGTATGCGTGTGTGTATGCGCACGCATTTATTTATTTGAGATATAATTCACATATTATAAAATTCACCCTTAAAAGTTTATGACCTGACCAGTTTGGCTCAGTGGATAGCGCATCGGCCTGCTGACTGAAGAGTCCCAAGTGCGATTCCGGTCAGGGGCGCATGTACCTCGGTTGCAGGCACATCCCCAGTAGCGGGTGTGCAGGAGGCAGCTGATTGATGTTTTAGCTCTCTATCCCTCTCCTTTCCTCTCTGTAAAAAATCAATAAAATATATATATATTTTTTAAAGTGTATGATTCCAGCCCTAGCCAGTTGCGTAGTGTGGTTAGATCATTGGCCCACAGACTGAAAGGTCGTGGGTTTGATTCTGATCAAGGGCACATACCTCAGTTGCAGGCTCAATCCTCAGCCCCAATGGGGGAGAGGGAGTGCGGAAGGCAGCCAATCAATGTGTCTCTCTCACATCGATGTTTTTCTCTGTCTCCCACTCCTTTCTACTCTCTCTAAAATTCAATGGAAAATAATATCCTCCGGTGAGTCTTAACAAAAAACAAATAAAAAAGTGTACAACTCCAGAGTTTTTATACAGTACAAAATGGTGCAACCACTGCCACTCTACAATTCTAGAACATTCTCATAAAACACAAAAGAAACCCTGAATCCATTAAGCAGTCACTCCCATTTTCACTTTCCCTATTTGGCAACCACTAATCTACTTTCTGTCTCTATGGATTTGCCGATCCTGGACATTTTCTATCAAAGTAATCATACATTGTGTGCTCTTTTGCATCTGGCATCTTCACTAATCATATTTGCATTGTTCATCCATGTTGTTGTCACATGTATCAGCACTCCATTTTTCTTTTTATGGCTGAATAATATCCCATTGTATAGATATACCACGTTTTATTTGTCTGTTCATCAGTTGATGGACACTGGGTTGTTTACACTTTTTGGCCATTATGAATAATGCTGCTATGAACATTTCCTTTTTATTTATTTTTAAAATTTAAATGGTATTTTTCAATTACAGTTTACATTCAGGATCATATTATATTAGTTTCAGTTGTATTGCATAGTGAGTAATCATATTTGACTAAGTGTACCCCTGGATATTCCCAATACCCATCTGGCATCATACATACTTATTACAATATTATTGACTATATTTCCTTACTGTATTCTTTTATTTATTTATTTTTAACTGAACTGTTTGAGATAAGTACTGGCATCATGGCCCTTTATCCTTAAATTCTTCAGTATGCCTTTCCCAAATACAAGGACATTCTTTTCCATACCACAGTTCAGTTAGCACAGTTAGAAAATTTATTGTTGATATATTACTGTCATCTAATATAAATCCATATTCAAATTTCACTGATTTAATTAGTGATTTTTAATATCTTAAACAATTACCAATTATTTTATTGAGGTGAAATTCACATAACAAAATTAACTGTTTAAAGTTAATAATTCAATGGCATTCATAAAATGAAGTGGGAAGTGTTCCCTCCTTTTCTATTTTCTGGGAGAGATTGTGTAAAATTGGCATTAATTTTCTTTAAATGTTTGGTAGAATTCTCTAGTGGAATCTTCTTGGCCAGGAGATTTCCTTCTGAGGAACCTTTTTAAATTATGAATTCAGTTTTTTAAGTGGTTTCAAAGTAGTGTTTGAGTTATCTATTTCATCTTGGTTGACTTTTGGTAGTTTTTGTTTTTTGAGGAATTGGTTCACTTCTTGTAAGTTGTCCAATTTATGAGTACAAAGTTGTTTGTAGTATTCCCTTATTATCCTTTTCCTGGCTTCAGGACCTGAAGTGATACTCCATTTCTTCCTGTCTTCTCTCTTTTTATCTTTGTCAGTCTTCCTAGATGTTTATCTATTTTATTGATTTTTTTATGGCACAGATATGGTCTTTCTTGGATATGTGAGCATTTGAAAAAATGTTTATTCTGTTTTTGGGTGAAATGTTTTCTCTCTCTCTTTCTCTCATATACACATACACAGGGGTTTATAGTTGTAGGTTTACAGTTCATATGAAAAATAATACAATAATTAATAAATAATAATACAAGAATAAGCTCTGAGTTTTGTGTACACGGGTTGTCAAACTATAGCCCCTCGAGCTGACCACCTGTTTTTGTGAATAAAGTTTTATTGGAACACAACCATATTGTGTATGTATTGTCTATGAGTGCTTTCATGCTATAGTGGCAGAGCTGAGACAGACCATATGGTCTGCAAAACCTAAAATATTTACCAAATTGGTCCTTTACAGAAAGTTTGCTGCTCCCTACAAGTAGATAAGATGTGGGTGGGAAAGCATTATTGATAACTATTAAAAATGAAAATGAGATTTTTTTTTATGTTGGAGGGGGAAGTCAGTAATGAAGGGTGGGTGGTTAAAGAGGAGGTTTGCCTTGAAGGAATATAATAGGAGACCATTGTTAATAGAGAGGGTGAGAGGGGCCTTTCCAGGATGGAAGACTAGTTCATTAAGGCACAGATGTGGTTTGTCCTTAATGTTGCTTTTCTAATCTTCCCTTTCTAGCCAAGAAAGATCAGGAAGGTGGAGAA
This sequence comes from Cnephaeus nilssonii, assembly GCF_951640355.1. Classification (NCBI taxonomy): domain Eukaryota; kingdom Metazoa; phylum Chordata; class Mammalia; order Chiroptera; family Vespertilionidae; genus Cnephaeus; species Cnephaeus nilssonii. The sequence continues at coordinate 81,530,743 of NC_137076.1, read as the reverse complement.
GAAAAGAAATCTGTGCAAAAGAAAAAAGTAAAAGAGTTAAAGGTGTTGGATTCAAAAACGGCCCAGAATCTCTGTAAGTAACTCTATGATCTGAACTACCTGAAATGTGAAGGATTTCTTCTAAGAGCTTAATTCTGGTGGATCTAAGGTCCCTTGATATGAAACTTCCATTTGTTGAGTTCCTGCTGTGTGCCAGGCATTGCATAGTGAATTTTCGATCTTGTTTAATCCCTTCAAAGCTTTGCAAAATTGTTAATATATAGTTTTAGGGCAAGGAAATAGAAGCTAAGATTTTTAGGAATTTGCCTAGTCACGTAGCTAGGAAGATTTGAACCTTGGATTTTTTTATTTCAAAGCCCTTACTGTTTCCACTGTACCCACAGACAATCTACCACAAATGTTCCAGCTACTGTACATTTTCTTCTTTCTTACTTTCTTTTAAGTATTTCCTCTTAAATGCAGGTGTTGGCTTGACTTCAGTTAAATCTAAAATAACTTTGTGGTTTAGGATAAATAATGTAAATCCTGGACTTCTCAGAGTCAGGTCAATAACTCCAAAGAGTTCTGTTCTGAACTTGCTACTTACACCCATAACTCTGATTGGTGGCAGAATTTCAGGCCAGAAACTCCTCTGCAAAGTTGATACAGGTAGTACTTATTTGATTATCAGAATATATGTTTATTTTTTGTTCAACTGTTGATCTCCCAAAAAACATAGATTTAAATATTTGCTCAACAAATAGTTGAAGATCTGCCATGTTGCAGGCTCTATTAGGCATATATGAGGCATGTGTTCCAGAGATGAAAGGGCATATAGTCCTAAAATGCACTCACAATCATGCGATATAGCTATCGTCCCCATTTTCCAAATGAGAAACTAAAGTTGAGCTATTGTGACTTGGCAAAGGTCACACAAATAATGAATACACATACCCATAAATGAAGTCAGTGATACAATGAGAGCAGTAAACCTTTACATTATTCTTGGCTATATAATCTTACATCATTGTGAACAAATTGTACTAAATAATCTGTGGGTAAGTCCTTTTATGGAGACTAAAGTAATGTGACATAATTCCTCCTCCCAAGGTTTATCTCTGGGAACAAAATATGAGTAATTGTTATTTTAGAAAATGATACAAGATGGTGGAGTAGTGCAGTATTATTTCCAATTGAGTGACATTGATATGGAAAACAGAATTCAGGAAGAGGATTGAGATTAGTTTAAGGTAGGATGGTCTAGGAGATATAATTTAGTGATTCAAGAATTATTAAGTGCCTCTTATGTGCTGGGGATACAAAACTGAGTGAGACATAGTTCCTATTCATGAGCCACACTTTGGGTGGAGATAGAAAAGTAAATAATGCTAATAGCACAGAGTGATAAGTGCTGTGATGAAGGGATACTAGGGTGCTTGTGAGAGCACTAGGAAAAGGGTCATCTAAATCAAGTGGGGGGAGTATGCTAGAGATCATTCTAAAGGGTGTACTGCTTAATCTGAGTTGAAAAAACTGTTAACAGTGAAGCATGAAGGCTGGCTTGTTCGGGCAGAGCGGTCAGTATTTCAGAAGCACAGAGGCATGAGATAACATTGTGCAATTTAGGAACTACAAAAAGAGTCTGGTAGGCTTAGCCCTGGCTGGTGTGCTAAGTGGTTAAAGCATCAGCCCTCGCACCAAAGGGCCTCGGGTTTGATTCCTGGTCAAGGGCATGTACCTGGTTTCAGGTTGATCCCTGGCCTAATAGGGGCTCATGCGGGCAGCAACCAATTGATGTGTTTCCCTCACATCAGTTTTCCTCTCTTTCTCCCCACCTCCCTCCCTCCTTCTCACTCTCTCTAAAAATCAATGGAAAATATATCCTCCAGTGAGGACTAACAACAACAAAATTCTGGTACGCTTAGGCTAAAAAGTATATATTTCATCCTGAAAGTTATGGAAGTTACTGAAGGGATTTTAATCAGTAAAGTGAGTGATACAACTCTATGTGATTTTTGGAAAGGCTACTCCACCAGTGATTTTGAGGCTGCAGTGCTAGGGTAGGGGAAGTTTGTAGGCAGAGAGGTGAGTTATTTTATTGCTTTAAACTAAGTCAGAGGTGCCCGGCTGGTGTTGTAGGCTCAATCCCCAGTAGGGGGCATATAGAAGGCAGCTGATCAATGATTCTCTCATCATTAACATTTCTATCTCTCTCTCCCTCTCCCTTCCTCTCTGAAATCAATTTTTAAAAAGCCTATCTAATAAAAGAGTAATATGCAGATTGACCATCACTCCAACACACAAGATGGCTGCTCCCATGTGGTCAAAGATCCTGCCCCCATGTGGACACAAGATAGCCACCACAAGATGGCCAGCAGGGGAGGGTAGTTGGGAGGAAACAGGCCTGCAAGGGAGGGCAGTTGTGGGCGATCAAGCCAGCAGGGGAGGGCAGTTGGGAGGGACCAGGCCTGCAAGGGAGGGCAGTTGGGGGCGATCAGGCTGGCAAAGGAGGGAAGTTGGGGGCAAACAGGCTGGCAGGGGAGCAGTTAGACATTAATCAGGCTGGCAGGGGAGTGGATAGGAGGTGATCAGGCTGGCAGGCAGAAGCGGTTAGGGGCAATCAGGAAGGCAGGCAGGCAAGCAGTTGGGAGCCAGCGGTCCTGGATTGTGAGAGGGATGTCCGACTGCCCGTTTAAGCCCGATCCCACCGGTGGGATCGGGCTTAAACGGGCAGTCGGACATCCCTCAAGGGGTCCCAGATTGGAGAGGGTGCAGGCTGGGCTGAGGGACAACCACCGTGCACAAATTTCATGCACTGGGCCTCTAGTCCTATATAATAAAAGCCTAGTATGCTAAGTGTCCGGTCGCCATTCAACCAATCAGAGCGTAATATGATATGCTAAGGCTGTTCAACCGCTTGCTATGATGTGCACTGACCACCAGGGGGTAGACACTATAACCGGTAGGTTAGCTTGCTGCTGGGGTCCAGCCAATCAGGACTGAGCGAGACAGACCAGATATGCCCTGGAGCCCTCCCGCAGTCCCTCGCCGGCTGGCCAACCTCCTACGTCCTTCCCCAGTCCCGATCGTGCACTGATTGGGTCCCTTGGCCTGGCCTGTGCCCTCTCACAATCCGGGACCCCTCAGGGGATGTCGGAGAGCCAGTTTCAGCCCGATCCCGCAGGCCAGGCCAAGGGACCCCACCAGTGCATGAAATTCATGCACCAGGCCTCTAGTAAATAAATAAATAAACTAGATCAGAAGTGATCAGGGCCTAAGATAAGAAGATAGAATTAATGGAACTCAATGATTGACTGAGGGGATAAAGGAGATGTTTTCTTAGATTTACATCACTCTACAGAGGATGGTACATACCATTTACTGAAATGGAAAATCCAGCAGGAGTAGTTTTGTCTTGGGAGAAGGTGGTAGGTGGGAGGCATGATGAGAGGTGGCATGGTAGAGGGTAGAAATGATTAACTTAATTTTAGGGTAAAATTTAAGGTGCCTGTGGAACTCCTCCAAAAAGATGGGTGTATTAGGAATTTGGGTATAGAAATCAGGAGGAAGTTCTGGCTGCAAGTAGGAATTTAGGAGATAGCATGAGTTACAATTGAAACCATGTGCTTTGAAGGCTATTACTACTTAAGGGGCACAGAGCAAGAACGATGGGCCAGGTACAGAAGGTCACCAGGGCAGAAAGCCTCAGATGCCTAGCCAAGGACAATTGTAGAGTGGGACCTGGCCCCCAGGGTGACCTTTCCTGCCCTAGCATATCACTGGTCATGTGGTTTGGACCCCCTGACCATAGAGATAACAACTAGGCCTCAGTTGTATTTCAGCTCTAGGCCCAGAAAAGCAGCAAAACCAGACAAGGAGCACCAAGGTTGATCTCAAGACCAGCTACATTGAATAATGACCCCCTACCTGGCGATAACCAATCAATCAGTGGAGACCTTGACCCTGAAAGGACACACCTGGAAAGCTGCTGAATATTATATTGAGATCATCCCCTGGGACTTCCCCTAAAATCTCCATCCTTAGAACCCTTAGGACAGAGGACCCAGGAAGCTCTCCCTCCTGGTAGCACACCCATACCATCCCTCTCCTTTTCTTCCTCCCTCTCCCCCCAGGCATGTCACGTTTACCTTTCTAAGCTCCAAGAGTCCTTCCTTTGCCTCTGTAACTTGTTTCCTAAGCCCATTTCTTCTATGAATTACTTCTACCTCTGTGATTTTATAAATAAATGTTATAGTTTGAAAAATATATATATTTAAGGGGCAAATAATAAAAGGTGGAAGCCTCGAAGAAAAACGGCTAGCAAGGAGCAGCAAGAAAAATTGTATGAAATAGTCATAAGTGGGAGTAGTCCACATGTCAGTTAAAGACAAGAGTCAAGTAAAATCAGGACTGGACAAGTATCTTTTGCATCTGGCCTTAGGAAAGTCAGTAGCCAAGACAAGAATAATTTCAGTATAGAATAAGAGTTAAGATTAGAGGCTCTGGAATCTAATTGTATTTAAATTCTGGCTCTAACCCTTACTAGCACAGTGGGACTTTGGATGGGTAGCTTAACTTCTTGAAGTATTAGTTTCCTTTTTGGTCAAATGGGGCTAAGAATACAAACGTATAGGGATATTAGGAATGGGATTAAATGAGATCATGTATGTAGATTGTGTTTAAGGTGCTGTTTCTCACATGGAGTGGATATTCATTAAGTGATTGTCATCTTTTCATTGACTTTGTGGGGATAAGACAATAAATGGGAGCTGTGGAAGTGGGAGATAATAGACATAATTTTACAATGTTATAAAGGAAAGGAAAGAAAGAAGTTGATAATTAGGGGTATTGGGTCAGGGAGGGTTTTGATTTTGTTTGTTTTTTAAAGATAGGAGAAACTTGAGTATGTATGTAAGCTGATGGAAAAGATCCTTAGGACCTCCTGTTCTAGTGAAACATACCGAAAGGATGAGTACATGGGAAAAGTTGCTGATAAGCTTACAGAAATGTTGGTACAGTTTTCTTCTAGATGATTCCAAAGTCCTTACCCAAGCCTTTTCTTGTCTGGCTCCATCTGAGGGCCCCTAATGCTAGTTTGCAAGTGGCATAAGAGAAAGCTGAGCAAGTAATTTCACCAGTGGCTTCAATTTTTCAGTTAAGAGAAGCTAGGTCTTCTTAGAACTAATGTGGAAGGGGTGGGACAGTTGGGAGGATGAGAACATTTTAGTGGAGCTACAAAGACAGCCAGGAGAACATGGACTAGGGACACTAGAAGGATTACTAGGCAGCACTGTGGCTTCAGCTATCCTTGACGCCATCACAAATTCCTGGATTCTGACTTGCAGTGTTTACTAACATTCATGTTCATCAGCCCAGGTATAAGGATAGAGAAATCAGATGGCTAGATTAACCAGGGACTGGAAGGAGAAGGAAACAAGTGAACAGAAATAGGGGTATTAGAAATGAGAATAATAGTAGAGACTGAAGTGATAGACTATAAATGGAATTGATACATTCAGAGAAAATGGAATGATCAGCTCTCTTCAGAGAGAGAATGGCAGAGAGAGGGAGGGAAGGAGGAAGACAGAAGGGGCAGGCCCTTCCATTTAGAGATTAGTGAGTGAGAGAACTAGAAGGATAGGAAGTGTTTGTTAGGAAATGGGATATGGCAGTTAAATTAAGAATCAGAGCATTTCTAGGCTACAGTCGCTTTGAGGATGGAGTCATGAGAGTGTGGAACTAAAATAGAGTGGGGCGAACGTCTTTGATGTATATAGAGGAGATCAAAGGCTTCCTGGGAGCAAAGCAAAGAGTCACAGTGTTTGTAGAATGCGGTGCTTGGAACAATGCGGCTCGTATGTGACATCAATGCAGGGATTAATGAGAGAAAGTTGGGAGGTGGGAACCTTAAACACTGGATGGACTCAGGAACTTGGATTCTGACTACGTAAGCAGTGGAGCTGGTGGAGGTTTCTGATAGTGACTTCAAAAGAGCACTCACTGGTAGGAAAATTGTCCAGCAAAGGCTTGTAGGATGGGCTGAAAGGAGGAAGAGATGAGAACATGTCTTTGTATCTCATTTTCTGGCAGCTATCTTTCTGGGTTCCTTCCGCATGCCCTATCAAGAGATTAAGAATGTCATCCTGGAGGTGAATGAGGCTGTTCTGACTGAGTCTATGATCCAGGTAAGGAGCAAGCTCTTTGCATCACTGTGCACTAGCCTCGTTTCCTCTCTGCTTAGAGGATGAGGATCCTCCTCTGGCATTGTTGACTTAAAGAATGCTTTGTGTAAGCTTCCGTCTCTGGTGGTCAGGTTGTTTCTGGTCTACTTTTCAGAAGTCCTGCCATCTCACTAGCTGCCTCTCCCCCCACCCCACAGGCCCATGTTTCCTTCTTAGTGGTCCTTGGACAGAGTGAGGGCCTGACAGGAGGCTCATGTTGTCATCTCATCCCCCTCACACTGAGACAGTCCCTCTCCCTTTCAGAACCTTATTAAGCAGATGCCAGAGCCAGAGCAGTTGAAGATGCTTTCCGAACTGAAGGACGAATATGATGATCTGGCAGAGTCGGAGCAGTTTGGCGTGGTGGTGAGTGAGGCCTGTGGCGACAGGCTCTTCTCTGACCCCCTTACTCCCTCCTCCTGAGAGCAGCTGGGGCACTTGCTCCTTGCCTCTTGTCTGTTTTGAATCTGTCTTTCTCTCTCTCCTCCCTGCTCTGGAACTCTCATCCTCCCCTAGGTGACTCAAGCCTGTAGTGTTTCCTTACTTTTCTCTTTGCTGGCTCTAACGGAGTTGCTGTCTTCCCCCCAGATGGGCACTGTGCCCCGCCTGCGGCCTCGCCTCAATGCCATCCTCTTCAAGCTACTGTTCAATGAGCAGGTGGAGAACATCAAGCCAGAGATTGTTTCTGTGACTGCCGCATGCGAGGAGGTTCGGAAGAGCGAGAGCTTCTCTAACCTCCTGGAGATTACCCTGCTTGTCGGCAACTTTATGAATGCTGGTTCCAGGAATGCCGGGGCTTTTGGCTTCAACATCAGCTTCCTCTGTAAGGTGAGCCAGAGGGTTAGGCAGATGACAGAAGGGAAGGCTGCTAGCCTCTATGAGCCCAGTGTGACAATTACTGTTGGCCTGAGGTGCTCTTGGACTAAATTTCTTGGGCTAACAATGTCAGGACTAACAAATTCTTCTCTTCCCCAAGCTTCGAGACACCAAGTCCACAGATCAGAAGATGACATTGTTGCATTTCTTGGCTGAGTTATGTGAGAATGACTATCCTGATGTCCTCAAGTTTCCAGATGAGCTTGCCCATGTGGAGAAAGCCAGCCGAGGTGAGCAGGTTGCATGAAGCTAGAAGGCACTTCCAAGCCCCACAAATCTCTGCATGGGGAGGGAAATAAGAGTCTATATTTTAGATTATTTTCAGTGCAGGCTGTTTTAGGTGGGAATGAGAGATAGTATAGGCATGGTGTGTAAGTCACAAGGAAGGAGTATCAGGCAGAAGAGATGGTCCTTGTGTACAGAAGTGGGAAGCACTCTTAGCCTTCCTAGGGAAACACCAACCACAACTGGAAGGAAGGCAGGTGTTTTTAGTCTAGAACAACAGTTATTCTCATTCAGAAAACATAGACTGGATTAGATTAACAAAAACTAGGCCTCACCATCCTGAAATTAGATAAACAAAAAACAGCATTCAGTAGAATGGGAACAGATTTCTCTTTTTGTATATGTCTCCTTCCTGCAAACGCTGTTCTCTAAAATAAATGAAAGCAGGACTCCAGGGGATGTCACAGATTTTTTTTTTTAATTAAATGAAGCTTAGACTCAATCATCAAGTAACTTATAGTTTCACTGGAAAGAAGTGAGGAACAACTAGACAGTACATAAGAGAACTAAAATAATTCAATACCAGCTCTCTTATAGACTGGAGCTGTGCCCCGAAGGGCAGGAGCTGAAGGTCTTAAGACATGGGTTAGTAAGCTCTTCCTGTCTGTTTTTGTGTTTCCTTTAGTTTCTGCTGAAAACTTGCAAAAGAATCTAGATCAGATGAAGAAACAAATTTCTGATGTGGAACGTGATGTTCAAAATTTCCCAGCTGCCACAGATGAGAAAGACAAGTTTGTTGAAAAAATGACTATATCCTTTCTTGAAAGGAAGGAGTTGCCCCCTAGGAAGGGATAGAACTTGGGGGGAGAAGGGGAGCAATAGTATATATCTGGTGATATACAATTTTTCCCTCTTAAAAACTTTATTTTCATTAAAAACATGGTTTTTGAAAGCATTCCATTGTTATGGCAGGGGAAGCAAGCCATGCAGATAAGCTAAAAATCCCCCTTGATCCCTTGCCCTCTGCCCATCTCCACCACACACACACACACATAGGTGTTCCCTCCCCACTCCCCAGAAGTATCCTACTGTCACTCGACTTCTTTTTGATTTGCACCTCATGAATTTATTTGATGCAAAAATTGCATTGTGTGCATTGTATTGCTTTTTGCCCACAATCTGTCTTAGCCCTGTTTCCACAGCACTGTACGCAGAACAGCCTCTTTTTAACTGCCACCTCCTATTCTATAGGTGGTTTAACATACCCCCTTTGTGGATATATAGATTGCTTCTGGCTTTTGCCTCGAGATAAATAGTGCTGTATTGAACAACCTCGTGCATGCCAACGTGCGTCTTTGAATCTTCCTCTGGGCAGAGAAGTGGGTCTGCTTCTTGGCATTGGTCCTTGACTCCGTGGCTGCACAGCTTTGTGAAGGATGCGCAGGAACAGTATAACAAGCTGCGGATGATGCACTCTAACATGGAGAACCTCTATAAGGAGCTGGGCGACTACTTCCTCTTTGACCCCAAGAAGGTGTCTGTGGAAGAATTCTTCATGGATCTCCACAACTTTAAGAATATGTTTGTGGTGAGCAAGGGATACCTGCTGACTGAGTCTTGGGAACATTTTTCACTTTCCATTGGGTTTTTGTTGGTTGCTGGTGGGTGTGCGTATGGGTGAGTGCATGCATGCCCATGTGTTCATTTGTTTCCTCCACAGCAAGCCGTCAAGGAGAACCAGAAACGGCGGGAGACAGAGGAAAAGATGCGGCGAGCAAAACTAGCCAAGGAGAAGGCAGAGAAGGAGCGGCTGGAGAAGCAGCAGAAGAGAGAGCAACTCATAGACATGAATGCAGGTAAGAAGTGGAGGAGAAGGCCTGACGGGCTGAGATAGGAACATTTGGAAGGCTTCTCTGTCTAGAATCTGGAGGCCAGAGAGAACAGCTCATGTCTGAGCTCACCTCCTGGCAAGTGATAGTTGGCAGCCTTCTCCCTCCAAGACCCTGATGCTGAACTTTCACCCTGACTCAGTGGCATGCACAGGCCAATTCTCCAGACTCAAATCCTCTTCTCTCCTCAGCTGGTGCCTGCATTGTCTCATCTCCCCAGTGATTTTAGGATTGCTGTAACTCGTACTCTTCCCTTCTGCCTGTCCAAAGTGCCTCTGGCCTACTTTCATACCCTCTGCTAAATCTTTTGTTCTTTTCCCCACAATGTTTTCCTGGCTCTGCTTCTGTCCTTTAATGGTGGCTTTCCCTCCCTTCTGCCTATTTCATTAACTACTGTGTCCCAAGTACTTCAGCACAATCATATACCCTCTCAGATTGTAAACGGATTGAACTTCTGGAAAGGGGGCAGGGGACCTGGCCACCCTCTTCTTTCTCCAACAGAATCTCTGTTTTACTACCAGAAGCATGGCTTTGTTGAAACATATGGCCTCAATTACTGGCCCTCTGTTTCCTGTCTCCGCTTCTTTCCTGCTGCTGATTCCCTGCCCCCCTCTGGCTGCTCCAGCGGAAATTGTGCACGGCACTGAGCTGATGCCACCCTTCTTGAACCTGAGAGGCTGCGAGCCCTCTGAGTGAAGGAGTTCCAGGGCTGCCGGGTTTGGCAAGAATGAGAGTGTTTGCTGAGCACAAGAGGCAAGGGCTGCTCTAATACCTCTTGCTCCAGGGGCTTTCTTTGGCATTTCCTGTTGTGGTAATATCAGGGACCTGAAGCAGCAGGAACATTTCATCTTTTCTTCATACTTTCCTGGGAAGCAATTCTCTGCTCTTATCCCAGTTGTGTGTAAGCCACAAACTATTCTAGTAATGCTATTTAAGCCCACAGCAAATACTCACCTTCCCTCATTCTCCTCAGGCACCTAGGGTTTGCCCCCAGGTACTGTCTAGGACGTAATAGGGAATTGTAGAGCTCAGCTGACCAGGTATGAGGGCTGTACCCAGTCATCCGGTGACACCCGACCTTGTCCAGGCCCTGGGATGCCCAGGGCAAGCAAATGAGGTTGGAATGTAGGTCAGCTGCATTGGTGATGTTCAGTCAGCAGGTGGCGCTTGGAGCAGTGAGCCTAGCGTTATAGCTGGCAGCCTGGGGCTCCTTGGGATTTCGCAGTTTCAGATTTCACCATCCTGAGCTGTTACCATGGAAACAGAGCCAGGCTGGAAAGAGGATTCTACATTAACTCTTTGTATTCCAGTCAGGATGTTTTTCTTAGATGCCTAGCTGGCTTTGGGACCATGCAGCCACTGGGGGCAGTGCTTCAGTGAAATGTACTCTTGATTAGTTCTCTCTCATCTTTTCTCCGCCCTGCTCTGAAACTGGAACCAGGTGCTGCATGAAAGGTTTCTGTAAATTGGAGTGAAACACTTTGGAATAAAGAGAATTATATAGTTCCTTGCTAATTTCATAATCCCAGTCTCGGTCTGTATCCTGGTCTTGGAGTTGGGCAGTTCTGCAATTCCCTGTGCTTGTCCTGATTGGGATGGGAAGGAAAGGGTACTGCAGGAAAATATCCCACGGTTTGCAGTGGTTAGTAGGCAATGAAACCTCTTGTTTGAACCATTTCAGACAAACACAAGCAAGCATGGGCTGAGGCTTGAGGTTGAGCCCTCTGTCTGCGCTGAGCCCCCAGCTATTGTGGGCGAGGGGAAGCCAAGCAGACGCCAAGCATTTTGTGTGGGGCTCAGCACATGCATGTTGCTTGGGCTGAAGAGCTTACATCTCCATCTTTGTTCATAACAGAAGGTGATGAAACAGGTGTGATGGACAGTCTCCTGGAAGCCCTGCAGTCAGGTGCAGCATTCCGACGGAAGAGAGGACCCCGTCAGGGTAAGTGAGCAAATGGAGCCTTCCCCTGGTGAAAGGGGTGGGCCTCTCTCCTCCTGGTCCTGCTTGTCTTGGGCTGAAGAGCGGCGGGTAACCATGCCCTGAGGGTTTAGAAACTTCCCCACCATAGTCTCTGCATCTGGAGTGGATTGTGTAGTCCTCTTCCTCCCATGTTAGAAAGTACTGACTTGGAGAACTAGCGCTTGAGGTACTGACCGCAGATCACTTACATTTGACTATTCTTGCATTTCTCCCATCCGTGAAGCCGTTACTTGGAGCAAGCTAACCATGGTGCAGGACACAGAGATTTAGGTGGGCATTTAGTGTATGAACAAAATTGACCCAAATACAAAACTATGTTATATGTAGGAAACAAAGAAAAAATAAGCGAGGAGTCCTTACTCTCAACTTCACAAGCAGAAGAGATAGAGACTAATAAAAAGTATAAAATCGTATAGAGAAGGTTGGACATCGTTTTCCCCAGATATAAAGGAGCATCTCACGGGCAGCAGTGTGCTGTGTCTGAGAACTGCCTTCTCCTTCGGTGCAGTCAGCCCCTACTGCACTTGCCCTTCCCCATTGCCTCCCCTGCAATCTCCTCTCCCCGCCTTTAGAAGATTTAAGTGGATTACGCTGAGCCAGAAGAATTCTAAGAATTAATTGAGGTAGGAGGACAAATGATCTAGGCCAGTGATGGCGAACCTATGACACGCGTGTCAGCACTGACACGCGTAGCCATTTCTGATGACACGTGGCCGCTGAGGCGGCCGTATGCCAAGGATGAAACATTTGCTGCTCCTGAGGATGAAACATTTGCGAAATAATGTTTTTTCATCAAAGTGACACACTACCCGAGTTATGCTCAGTTTTTTGGCGAAGTTTAACACACCAAGCTCAAAAGGTTGCCCACCACTGATCTAGGCATTAGTATGAGGAAGGATCAGTGGATAAGTTCCTTTGAAGGAAGTGTACAGTGGCCTGCAGACTAGTCCAGAAGATATAGCCAAGGCTACCCCTCGTGTGGTATTGACCTGCAGCATTGTGTCAGTGAAGTACCTTTGGGACTAGTAATGATGGCTTCTTTTCTAGGTTGAAGGGTGGAAATTACAGAAAAGGCATCATTAAGGATTTCTACTTCTAAGGGAGTTGGAGCTGTGTTCTTATTCCCTGGCTGGTACATTTGTAGGCCTGTTTGATATGACCTTTACTTTAAGGTTATTGTAAAGAGGAGGAGTTGTGCAGTTTGCTTTGGCCAGTGCTTAGCTATTGACACAGTGGTATCTGTAGGGCGTATAGTACCTGTCAGAGCCTGGAAAGGAACCTGAGGATCCAGGGTATAGAGAATGCTAACTCATATAAACTCAGTGCCCTGGCCCAAGTGTTGTAGGTCACTGTGAGTTTCATCTGTGATGACCTGTTTCTACCCATACTGGGAATATCCAGAGGGAAATTCCGTTCTGTGACGTAACAGGAGGAACTCTAGTTATGCCTCTTGCCCATGTTCTGGCATCCTCTGGGTACAGGCTCTCTAGAGGGGAGGAGAGGGGGATAGGGTAGGACAGAGCGTTTAGTCTATAGATCAGTGTTTGGTAGAGAATGAAGCTGGTAGTATTGCTTTTGTGTTTAGTCTTTGAGCTTCTGCGACATGGTTTCCCACCCACCATATAAGGTGATGTGGCCTTCCATTAAGCATTTCTAGCCAAACAAAAACACATTGCATCTCACTGTTTTTCCTGTATCCTCTCAGCTAAGCGACAGCCTGTATCAGACTTTTGGTGGGGAATTCCCTTTTAAGCCTCTTCCTGTGGAACTGCTAGAATCCCAGATGCTTCCTGTACACAGGCAGCCAGACAGCTTCCCTCTGCTGGGGAGGCCCATGCGGCACTCTTCCCAAGTGGGAAAACCAGGACTCCCAGGCACAGGAAGCAGGGGTTTTCAGCAGAGGATCTGAATTAGTCAAAGCACTGTTTCTCAGTGTAAGAAGGACTAGGAGGAGACTTATAATAGGAGATAGTGATGCAAAAAGCAGTTGAAAATGAGAACTACGTACTTCTTAAATTGGCTCCATCCTATAGCCTTATCTTTCTGGGCTCTGGCTTCACTGAACACACCTGAACATATCAGGGAGTATCTCTCAGGGGAGACATTTCTAGTTACTCTGGTAAGCTGTTTAGACCTGGGTGCATTCACATCATATAAAGTGATGAGGCCTTACATTAAATGTAAATAGAGGGCTAGGCATCAAAGTAGAGTGCAAAGAGCATAGAACAAGGATCGAAGGCCCCAGGTCAAGTCTGATTACCTTAGACAAGTCTGGTTACCTTACACAAGTTTCTGGGACTCAGTTTTTTCATGTATAAAATGAGAATTGACTGAAATGGCCTCTGGGGTCCTTTCCAGCTTATTATCTTTTAATACAGTGACAATAGGATTCTCAAACTATAAAGGCTCTGATGGCTGTGGTTTCCCTGGTGGCTGCTGGACTTAACTGGTGCTTGGTGGTGTCTGACTATTCCTCCTGGCCAATTGCTTGGAGCCAAAAAACAGCACTATCAAGCAGATCTGCCTCACAGCCTCCTCGTTCTCAGAGAGGCAGCTGTCCCCATTCAAAGACACTAGCCTTCTCCCTAGAATTTAAAGGAATGTGACCAAAAAATATTTGGCCTCTGGAGACCTGAGGGAGGGACCAGTATACAAAGACGCATTGAGGAGTTAGAAGAGGAGAGTTACTATCAGGGCTGGCTCATTAAAAGTGACATGTAAACTGCTGGGCTCTGCAGGGTGTGGGAAAACAATGGTTTGAGTGTCAAGGGGAAGAATCCATGTGATTGTATTGCTGCTACTCTTTCAGGCTGATGATTGAGTCTGCTTGTGGTTTAATGACTCAACTTTATCTCCATGTCTGAATGGTAGCCTCTTATACAGGCCATCTGCTCATGGGATAAAAGTCAAGGGAAGAAAGAAATTCATCTCCCTTTCCTTTCCTCTGCCACTTCCCTGCTTCCCTGAAGACTCCACCCACACTAATAGAACCTTAGAGTTGGGAAGGCGCTAAAGCCCTCTAGAGATTAGCACCTAACCTCTTCATCGGTAAAAGAATTAAGACCCAGATAAGACCTTGCCCAGGTCTACAGGGCTGGCTAATGATGGAGCCAGAACTGTAGCAACTTTTGCGAAGCCAAGTCCAGGGCTACTTCCACTGAGCCTACATGATTGGACAACAGATGACAGCACCCCTTCTGTGTAGACAGAAATATTCTGTCATACTTTCCAGCAAGGAGAGCCCTGCACATGGTGAAATTGCTTCAGGGAGTTTTCTGATGACCCCCTGTCTGGAGAAAGTTAAGGGTATTCCTATACCACTCCGGTTCTCCCTCCACTTCGGTACAATTAGGACAGGAATTATAATTAGGAGACTTGAGACAATAATGAGTTCTTTAGGGTGGTAATGATCGCCCCATCTGTCCTAGTTTCCTCTTCCCTAAGGAAGCTTATTAACAAGAGCACTTCCTCTTTAGTAGTAGTTCCTAGCCTGTGTTTTATAAATGTCTCTCCAAACCATTAACCTTCTGATTCATCTGTACCAGTGTTATATGGTTGATTTTGCTGGTGTTTTTATCCTAGCCCACCTGACTTCTGGGAATCTGGCCTCAGCTTTGACTGATGTCTCAAGATTGTTCCCTTTTCCCCATACTCTGTGGGACTGTTCTCTTATGACTTAATAATCCTCCCTGATCCCATGAGTCAAAATGCTCATCTGCTTCTGCGGCTACTTTTCAGTATTCTTAACACAAGTACCTGAATTAGGGAAGGGCAGGGAGAGGTCAGTTTTTCTGGATTATAAAAGCTATTCAGCTTGACTGTGGCCCTGAAGGCACAGTGGGAGCCAGGATTCCTCGATTCTGTTCCTCGTTCCTACAAGAGTTCTCATTTCTTTTTTTCCTTTTTTAAAATACGTTTTCATTAATTTCAGAGAGAGGAAGGGGGAGAGAGAGAGAGAGAGAAACATCAAGAGAGAAAGAAAAGAACCATACATCGGCTGCCAGGATCCTGCACATCCCCTACTGGGACCAAGCCCGCAACCTGGACATGTGCCCTGACCGGGAATCAAACTGTGACCTCCTGGTTCATGGGTCCACGCTCAACCACTGAGTCACACCAGCCGGGCAAGAGCTCTCATTTCTTATGCTAACCTTAGGCCACATGTGTCCATCCCTAGAGTATCTCTGCTCTAGGCTTAAATGGGAGGTTTTGGTCTTCTCCCACCTACCATCCACTCCTAATTTTTATTAAGTCAATAACCAGAAACTTTTGTAATCTAGAAAAATCTGGAAACACTGCTTGATTTTAGTATCTTCTTAGTTTAGAGGTAGTTTAGAGGAAGAAATCAAAGAGAGAAGAGGCTTGAGACATATGCCACTTGAACTCCAACATCTACACACACACTGTGTGGGGGACACGTGTGAGTGTGACATGCACACACACACACACTTGCAGATTTTCTTAACTGCTGGAGAGTAAAATTCAAAGGAGCAGTAAAGGGATATTACTGCTTTACCAGACACGGGAAGTAGGGATGAGAGGCGAGTATTTCAGAGAAGAGTGGAAACTAAGTGGATCTGAGGAAGAATTTGCTCGAGAGACAGAAGGAAGACAGGAGAAACATAAACATAGAGACTATGCTAGTCACACTCCAGTACATGTCTTTCCCTCCCCTGTCAGCCACTGAGGCAGTATTTTATGTTCATAATCCAAGGAGTGGTTCGTGGGAAAGGCCCAGAGTCTAGGTCACACACCGTCCACCTGTAACCAGATGGGCCTCGCGCCTGTCAGGGCCTTCACTCTTCTTTCTCCTCTTGATAGACAACCCCTTGTGCCCCTGGGAGGAGGAGGAGGAGGAGGAGGAGGAAGAGACCTATAAATTGGTAACTGTGGGCATGCTGTGTGCTCCCTGCTGACCTGGAGGTAGCCTTTGCTGTGTGAACATAGTGGTCGCGTTTCTGCAGAGACACTAACAGGCCTGGTGATGACATGGGCCCTCTAACCCTGTTAGGCTTCTGCGTTCCCTAAAGCTTCCTGCTGGTCTAAAGAAGGCAGAGCTGTTCTGGGTGTTTTGTTCACTGCTCCTCTGGACCCCTTCCCGCAGGCTGGACGCAGCTGCCTGCATTTAGGAATGCAGTTAGGAATGAAGTCTGCATTTAGGAGAGCCAGGCTTCATCTGTCCTGCCCCCTTAAAATGCAGGCACTGCTTTCTCCACTCAGCTTTCCCATGACCCAGCAAGCTCTTTTCTTTTTTTTTTTTAATTGAGATATAAACCACATGCCTAAAATACACCCTTTTAAAGTATACAATTCAGTGTTTTTTAGTATGCTCCCAAGGTTGTGCAACCATCACCACTATCTAATTCCAAAACATTTTCATCACCCCAAAAGGAAACTCCATACCCATTAGCAGTGACTCCTCATTCTCCCCACCCCCAGCCCCTGGCAACAGCTAATGTACTTTCTACTGCTATGAATTTGCCCATTTCAGACATTTTGTAGAAATGGAATTATAACGTCTTTGCTTCTGTCACCCCAGGCAGGCAGCTCTTTGTGTACATGTGGTGTCCACGCTGCCCCCGGGCCTGGGAAGAGGCAGACAGCAGAGATGGGCGTGGTCCCAAGGAACTGCCTCTTGTTGAGGGTACTGGGGCCGTAAATCTGGATTCCATTAATGAATATGAGAGTCTGGGGACGGCTTCCAACAGTTTCTGGTTAGAACAGAAACTCGCGGATTGATTGGTTCTTCTCTTCCTGTTTAGGATGACAACTGGAGCTTCACAGTGCCTTAGCCCATGGGGCCGAGATTTCTTTGTAGGGACCCCTCCCGGCCATCCTTGCCCCTAGCTCTGCCTTCCCCGACTTACCTTTCCTTACCTCATTACCCACCCCAACACACACACACCATGCAGGGCCCTTGGCATTCATATTACAGCTGCTACCCTTGAGGTGGGAGAGAGCTAGGGTGGGGGCATGTGGGGAGAGAGGGAGGAAGTGCAGGGGACACCTGCGAGTGTGACATGCATGTGATGTCAGCTCGTGACTGCTGCTCCTCTTTGCAGGAGTCCCCCTGGCCGACTGCTGAAGGCCCCCTCTGCTTGGGACAGCCCTCCCAGGGCTGACTCAAAGTGGTTTTGGCCTAGGAACTTCCTGGGAACTGCCAACAAAACAAGAATAATACTGTTTACTAAGCTTGAGGCTATTTCATTCCAACAACATTACGATGAGAAAATCGATTTTGAGTACTTATCTCTCTCAGTTAAACAGCCAACACTTGAACCCTGTTCTGTCTGTCTAGCTGTATTCAAACCTTTGTACTATTTTCACAAAGGAAAGCAAGAGCACAGCTTGCTCTCCTGCCTGTTCCACACTCTCTTACATTCTCTGCACCCGCCCAAGGGCATATTCCACACTTCTTAGATCTCTGCCCCTCCTTCAAAATAAGGGCCTCTGTGAACCGGACAGGCAGCCACTTTTGCATGGCGTCTGGCTAAATGTCTACCCCAGAGTTCAGAGGGGCCTTCTGTGCACAAACTCTGTCATGTCTTCTCTTGCAGCCAACAGGAAAGCCGGGTGTGCAGTCACATCTCTGCTGGCCTCGGAGCTGACCAAGGATGATGCCATGACTGCCGTTGCTGCCAAGGTGCCCAAGATCAGTGATGGGGTCCCCACAATCCTTGAGGAAACCAAGGAATTGGTTGGCCGTGCCAGCTAATCTGGGTCCTGTGGCCGAGGCTCCTCCTCAGTGGAGCCCCAGACTGTCCTGCCTGCAGCCTGTGCCTAAAGGGTCATGGAGATATCCCTGTGGGGTGGCCACTCCCATCGCCCCGACCCTGTCCTTCTCTCTGGCCTGCTGCTCTCTGTCTGTCACACACAGCTTCAGCTGCCTGGGGGCCAGCAGGAGAGGGCGGTAGGGGGAGGCCTGAGCCCAACCCAGCCAGCCCTGGCTGTTGCATTACCAAAGCAGGCTCTGTGTTCGCTGCCTTAACCCCAAGTGTCTCCTCTCTGTTACTCTGAGGCCTGTCTCAGACAGAGTCCCACCTGCTTTCTCAGCCCCTGGCTTTCCAGTGGGCTTCCCATAGGTCAATCTTGCTGGGTTTGTGCTTTTCTTTTGTGGTTTCTCTGGCCCTGAGAACAGCATGGGGCTTGTGAACCTTTGGGCTATATCCCACCTTTCATTGCAGTCCCCTCTGCTCTGCTCTTCCTTCTCCTGGCTGTTATTTATTACTAGTGGTGTGGCATTGGGAGCTGCTTCTAAGGAAGTGGTGAGAAATCCCACCCTTACTCCACCTTCCTGAGAAAGGCCTCCCAAAACAAAAAGGACCTGGACCACCTTTATCTGTCCCACTGGGGCTCAGGCCAGAGCCTGTGGGCAGGCCGGGCATAGAGACATTGTGGGACCTGCCCCAGCCTGCTGCCAGGCTTTGTGGCCTTGCCTGTCTGGACCCTCTGCACCACCCCCAGGCTCCTGAGCCATGGTCCCTCCTGCCCTCCCCAGAGCTTCGGTGCATCTCATCTGGAGTATTGTGACCATCCCAACACCTCACCCTCTGTCTCCAAGGAAATGGGAGGTGGAGCCTCCTGGCTGAGAAATTGTTTTGCAAATGGATCTATTTTTGTATGAGATTTTTTTTTTAAAGAAAAAGAACTTCCTTCCCCCTTTCTCCTCCATAATGTTAGAAGCTTTGATGGCAGGTTCCAGAGTCCTTGGGATTTCTCCCCACAGGCCTCAACCAGGCCCCTGGACCTCCACCTCAGCTCTCAAGCTCTGGGCCCTTGATGCCAGTGTGGATTCTCTCTCCCAGTACCCGGTTCTGGTGGAGGAGGAAGCTCTTCTCTGGTTGAGCTGAGCCAGGCCTAAGAGTAGTGGGAGCTCTAAGACCAGAGTTTTTATAAATTTAATATATTTATCAAGCCAAATGTGCAGATGCTAACTGGACACTCTGGGGAAGTGGGCACAGGAGTGCTCCCACACTTTGTACTCCTGCTCTCTTCTGAACAGTGGGCAGGCCAAACTGTTCAGTGGCCCCAGCCACAGGATGCTCAGACTGGCTCAAGGTGACACTTGTGCCACCCTGTGCTGCTTTCATCGTCCCACCTGGGTAGGGAGAGAATAGCACTGTTAAGGCTTGGCCCAGATACGGTTGTTAGTGCAGGGGGAGCTAAGGGGAGACTAGGGGCACTTGCACTGAGGCCTTGAGGCCAGGAGGAAGGTTCTGGTTGCTGGAGCCTGTGTGAAGGGCCAACAGCAGTTCTTTTGAGCTATTCCGGGAAGACTGGTACGAGGGCCCTGCCGCTCCCTAGGTCTCCTTCCTCTCCCTGCTGACATCTGGGGCTTTGACCCTTTCTTTTTTAATCTACTTTTGCTAAGATGCATTTAATAAAAAATAAATATTTAAAAAAGGGACAAAATGCAGACCTATTTCCCTTGCCTCTTGGGCTTCTGGGATGTCATCACCTCCAGTTTGTTGGGTTTGTTTCCAACTGTTAATAAAGCATTGAAACAGTACTGTGTACAGCCTCCGTGTGAATTTCTGAGCTAGTTCTTTTCACTCTCATCCAGGCCCCTCCGTCTTGTCCTGCGTCAAATCCCTGGTTGACCTGACAAATCATTGTAAAATAGTTCAAGGTGTCCATCATGTGCCAGAAACTGGTTGAGGCCTAGAGATGATTAATACATGGTGGCTTCTGCCCCGCCATTTGCCCTCCATAAAGGCCCCAGTTCAAGACCCCCGCCCTTCCTAATTGCTGCCTTTGGCTTGGAACCCTGTTTTTAAATTCAGTTCTAGCTCCCCACCTCTCCATGCCCCCAGATGTCAGTTTCCTGGTAGTACCTGTGCCTCTTGCTGAGGGAAACATCTGGCTCCCATTCTTCCATCTCCCCTCCCTGTTTGTTGGCCACAGACCACATTCCAGACTAGAGGGTCATACACTGGGGTGGAAACCTGAGCCTGTCCAGCAGAGGTCAGAAGCCAGAGGTCATGCTCCAGATGACTTGCTGCTCAAAGTCATACTTGTTTGAGCACTTTGTGACCTGCACAAGGAAACCTTACAATCTCTGAGCAGGCCCAGAATAGGGCGGGAGGGGCCTGGAGAGGACCACGAACCCATTTGGGCAGGCTCTGGAACTGGAAATAAAAGCCTTTTAAATAGCCCTGGAGCCTGGGCAGCTGCCTCCCCAGTAGGTCTGGGGATGTGGGGGTGGGCTGCCTGCTTCCTCTCCACCCCCAGAGGCCAGGCGCTTCTGACTCAGAGCTATATGGGCACACATACCAATTACGGGACCAACCACAGCTGCTCACGCTCTGCTCTGAGAGGCGGCTGGGCTGCCGTGCCTAGAATAGAACCCAGGCGCCCGGCTGCCCGCCTTCTGCAGCCTGGCTCTCAGAAACGAAATCCCGCTTCCATCTCAGCAACCGCGCGCACCGCCCTCCCTCCCACGCAGGAAAGTCGCCCCCCAGATGCTTAGTAGGAAGGCTCGGTTTCCATGACAACAGACTGGAGCTGGCAGAACGCACAGCCCGGCCCTGAGAGGCTCCTCCCTCCCGGTGGTTGGACATACCCTCGCTGACCCTCTGGATAACAGTGGGTCTGCCTTTCTGTCCTTCCGCCCCTCCCGGTCTTCCCCCCTCTCCCTCTTGCGGCTCCTCCGGCTGCAGCAACCTCCGAATCCCACTGTGGTTCCAGGAGGCCGGCGGAAGAGGCGGGGAGATGGGCGAGCAGACCAGTGAATGGAAAAGCGTAAAGGGGGAGGAAGGAGGGAGGGCGATCTGGGGTGGGCTAGCTCCTTGCCCTTTCAGCCTAGACCACCTCACCCACCCCCAGGCAAGAAAGCGATGAGCCCTTCAATTTCCTTGGCTTTGTTGAGAGATGAATGGGAAGGTGAATTCCTAGTGGGGAAACTGAGGCCCAGGATACAGATTCGGCCTTCAGAGAATCGCCTCCGGCATTCCCTCCCACTCCCGCGGTGTTCCCAAACACCCAGGCAGAGGGGGGGGAGGGGAGCAGGCTTAGAGTCCCCGCCTCCTCCCGCCAAGCCCGCTAGGGCGCTGGGGGGGGGGGGGGGGGGGGCGTGATTTCAGCGGAGAAGGGTGGGCTCTAAGGAGGCGTTCCCCGCCCCCTCTCCTGCGCAGTTTGCCAGGCGCCAACCCGCTTCCGCCCCCGCGCGCGGGTCTCCTCTTCTGCCTGGAGACCGGAGCTTAGAACCGTAACGGAGACAACTGCACGTTCAATTGCACACTGACACGCCACGCTCAAACGTCCCCTCCCCCACCATGGGCCCGCAAGCCGATTACACACACGGTATACAGATCCACCAGCAGATTTACACTCAATCGCACACTATTACATATGCACAACGGCGTTGCAAGCACAAACAGCCACACTTGACAGTCACACAGACTCATGGCAATGGCACAAAACCAAGATGCAAACACCAAAATCGCCTCCAGACCCCAGTCTTCTTCCAGCATGCACTCCTCAGCGCATCCCTTCATCCAAACTTGGCAGGAGCCTCCATCGCTTACACAGAAACGTTCAACCTTTCAGAAGAAACCTTTTTATTATTTTTTTTTCAAAGAAAAAAAAAGCCATATAAATATTAGAGTATAAAACTTGCGTGAGACACAGGAAAGGGGTGGGGAGCTACGTGACTATGCAAAGAGAAGCGCTTATAGGAGTCAGTACCGGGGAGGGGGTCGCCGCAGTGCGGGACACAGCACAAAACACAGCACGGGCCACCGCAGGCAGGTTCAAGGACAGACGGCTGCGCGGAGCCCGCCGCCCGCTGCCCACTCGCCATCACGGAAAAGCACACCGCACTACACTATCGGCTATTCTACACCAGCCAAAGAGGGAGGCAGGGGGTCGCTACGCTACTGTAAGGACGAGGGTGGGGTTCTAGCACAGCCCCGCTGGATGAACGGGCCTGGGGAGGGGGAGGCAGAGGTGGGTGGGCGGAGGAAGGTTTATGCACAAGGAGGCACTGGGGACTTTATAACCAGGCTCTGGCCACTAGGGGGTGGACTGAGGGCCTGGGCAGTGGCCTTCACAGAGAAGAAATGGCACCTGGCAAAAGGTGAAGGACCAAGGCTTGGGGGATGCAGGGGCCCCGTGGAGAAGCCTGATCCTGGGCTGAGAATTTCTGTCCACTTGGTCCCTACTCTAATCTCTTGCCTCCTCAACCCAGGGACCAAGAATGGCCTAGCTGGCCCTCCCTTCCCGCCGGGGTGGGAGGGAGGGGACACACTGATCGTCCCACTAGGGGTACCTCTGGAGTACCCAGCACCTAGAGCCCCTCTGACCTCTCCAAGGAACCCGGTCCCAAACCTGCTCAGACCTTCCTTGGACTGTAATGCCAGTTTAAATCCATTGGCGCTGCTGGCTCAGCCCAAAGCTGGCTGCTTGGGTGGAGCCTTGTATGTATGTGGTAGATGAGGGTTCAGCCTGGTGCTTGGTTTATGGCTGGAATTTGGGGATCTGGTCAGTACCCTGGGAACATACTGAGCCTCCTGCAAGACCCTGTTAACTAATGGGTCAAGATTTATCCACCACCACCACCACCACCCCCCCATCCACATACACACCCTTCCCTCTTTATCTTACCACCATATACGGTCTTGGAACATGCAATGGAGTCTCCTGTTTGGGGAGGGGGCAGTCACAGCATGCAGTGGAAACATCAAACAATGAAGAACAAAACAAAACAAAACAAAACTGGTCCCTAGAGCATTGGGAAGAGGCATGGTAGCAAAATGCCCTCCCTAAATCCAGCAAGCATCACTACCATGGAATGGTGACCACGCCTCCCAAAACTTGAGCTTGGACTCAGGCTCTGGAAGGAGGAGAAGGGACTGGCACCAAACCATGCTTTGGGGGAAGTTTGAGAATTGAAGGAGAGGCCAAGAGGTCACGGTGCCCTTTCGACTCTTCAGAATTATGAGCCTTTTTAGGTCACCCGGTACCTCAACACCCCAACCACCTTACTCAAGAAAGAGGAGCTGTTAAAGGAGTGGGGCGGGGTGGCATAGGTAGGAGGGAGGCAGGGGACCGCCGGGCCTGATTGAATTTGGAAGATGGAGGAGTTCAGCTATAACTAAAGCGGGTGTGATAAATGATGTCTACACTAACCCCACCACCCCCATGGGCACAGCAATTGATTGGATGGGGGTTCCCAGCAGAACTCCCTTTGCATATTCAATCCCCTGGGGACAGAAAGGGTGGTGTTGACTGGGCACTTGTTTCTGTTTCCCAAGGGAAGCATGGCCTGGGCCCCACCAGGATCCTGGGGTGGGTGAGCGAGCCCTGAAAATCCCAGTCCTGGGTCCAGGTAGGGAGAGGCTGGGCTGGTTGGGGGGAGGTGGCCCTGTGGCTCCAGGCCCGGCCTCCACATTACTTCTTCTCCTTCTTGCCAGACTTCTTCTTGTTGCCATTGCCACCTGCCGGGGCCTTGCCATCCCGTTTGCCCGCTGCGTTGGTCAGTGTGGCGTTGCTGCCGGGGATGTAGACATTCTGGCGGTAGTCGGGCACGTGCTGCAGGGTGAACTGGGGCCCATAGCGGGCGCTCAAGCCCATGGTGCCAGCGCCCGCTCCCAGGGTGGAGCTCCCATCAGCGGCTTCTGCAGAGACAGGAAAGTCAGAGGCTAAACTGTGGGTCCCAACTGCCACTCTTAACAGTACAAACAGCTAATGAATGCCTGCAAAGCACCCAGCCCTGACCACGCTGAGCACTGGGAAGACAGCCTCTATCACACGGGGTAGAGGTGAGGGGCTCTGGACTAACAGCCTAAGTTTGATTCCGAGCTCTTTTAACCTATTCACTTAAGGTAAGGGCTTAAAATATGCTAGCTGTTCTTTCTCTCAGGGCCGAGATGGCTCTCAAACCCTGTCCTGGCCCTGCTCAAGGGAGCCTCTCTGTTTCTACACTAGACTCTGGGCTCCTGGGGACCTTCACCTATGGTTTGTGCACCCTTTCCTTCTCCAACCAGGGCCTGGCACAGAGCAGGCATTTAGTGGTTCTGTTATCAGTCAGGAGGGGTGCTCTTCCAGGCATTCATTTCCGAATAGTGACTGCCGCCTACTCTGTGCCAAGCACTTTGCTAGATGGTGCACGTGCATGGTGGCTTCTGACCTCAGCGCAGCAAGCCAGTGAGTCACACAGTCACACAGACTCATGTGTGTGGTGTTATCCCTACTTCACAGATCAGGAAAGCAAGGCTCAGAGAAGGTAAAAGACTAGGCCACGGCCACCCCAGCCAGCACAGGTTAGAGCAGGGGTGAGGCCTAAGTGTATGTAAGTGTATGAGTATCACCAGCAGCAGCACGGCCCTCCAAGCTCCCCGCAGGGTCAAGGACAGAAGATAGGCATGAGCAGTCTTCTATGAGGCTGAGTAGATGATCCCGGGACCAGACAGGCTCATGGTGTCAGAGCGAGAGCCTGCCCAACTCCCCGCTGTACAGGAGACACAGGCTTCCAGGGAAGTACAAATTCTGGCCCTGGCTCAGCACCACCTGGGAGCTTGTTAGAAATGCAGACTCTCATACCCAGCCAGCATGGCTCAGTGGCTGAGCATGACCTATGAACCAGGAGGTCATGGTTCGATTCCCAGTCAGGGCACATGCCCAGGTTGTGGGCTCGATCCCCAGCGTAGTGTGTGCAAGAAGCAGCCAATCAATGATTCTCTCTCATCATTGATGTTTCTATTTCTCTAACCCTCTCCCTTCCTCTCTAACCTTCCTCTTTGAAATCAATAAAAATACAAAAAGAAAAAAGAAAAAGAAATGCATACTCTCTGAATCTGCATTTTAACAAGATCTCCAGGTGATTTGTATTCCTGTTAAAGGTGGGGAAGTGGGCTTTTGTGAGGCTTAGAGACAGTGCTTATCTAGTGCCCAGGCACCCGGGAAGTGCGCAGAGTGTTAGCTGCTGTCACCATCACACGGTGTCATTGCTGAGTGTGTGTGTGTGTGTGTGTGTGTGTGTGTGTGTGGAAGGGGGAAGGAACCAGGCGTTCTGATGGCTGAGTTCACAAGGGTATTGGAGTCCCCTGGCAGTGGGCAGGTTAAAGGCCCTGGAATGCCCGACCCAACTCCAGCCAGGCTGACGAGAGCTTTCCTCTCGGCCTCCCTCGGCCCCCACCCCGGGCCCAGGGAGTGGGTAGAGTGGGTGACTAAAGCCGGAGAGGCTGAGTAATCCTGGGACACCAACCAGGGATTGAGAAATGGAGAGAGAAATATTTTCAAAGAACGGCACAAGAGGGGGGAGGGGCATAAGAGAAGGAAAGGAGGGATGAGCCTGGGTCTTTCCGCCTCCTCACTCCAGCGCTCAGGTTTCTACAGCCTCCAATTCAAGTCCCCAATCCCCGGATGAGAGGGCCTGCAGGGGGCGGGGAGGACGGGCTGGGAGGGAGGGAGGGAGCAGCTGCCCACTTCCCTTCCCCTCCCCCAGCCCTTTCACTGCACTAACATTTCTCGGCTTCCCCTAATTGACTCCAGGAGGGTGCTGGGGCCTTGACTACCAGCCCCCTCCCCTCCCACGTGCCCTCTTCCAGCCTGGGAACAGAGGGGTTGGGGGGAGGGGGCCAGATCCGGCTTTAAGAGCCAGGATTCAAGAGTGATTTAAGGGCCAGAGGGGAGACTTCAGAACTCAGAAGAGAGAGAGGGGGGGGGGGGGAGCGTTAGGGAGAGAGATATTGAGACAGGACTTGGGAGAAACAGGGGGAAGAGAGGGAGAAACAGAAATAAAGCAAAGGCTTGACTGGGTAACTGGAAGCCAGGCCACTCACACCCTACATGCACCCAAGATCTCTGAGGAGCACCAGAGTGCAAATGACTAAGCCAGCCCCTGCCACCTCCTTCCCTGAGGCACAGGCCTGAGGTTGGCCCAGGCCCTGTGGGGTGCAGCGGAGGTGAGCTGGACCAGAAGGGAAATGAATATTCCTAGAAAGAGGCTGCCACTTCAGTTCTGTCTGGTCAGCTCTGCCACTAAGGAGCTGTGTGACCGTGACCAGGCCCTGCATGAGTCAGGCCCCAGTTTCCCTGTCTGTAAATCTGAGAGGAAGAAGTTGGGGGGCAGGCTCTGACCTGTAGAATGAATTCACCAATGGCCCCTCTCTCTACCCCTGCAAGAGCCACACTGGGCAGGGACCAGCATCTTCCCTCGTCTTAGAGAAACAGACGTTGAAGAGCAGCAAGAAGAACCTGGGCATCCTCTGGTTTGGAGGCGGTGGGAAAGGTGCTGGCCTCCTCTCTAGTTCCAGCCTCTCCTGGGGAAACAGCTCCAGGCACCATAACCTCCCCTCGCCTCCTGCCCTCCCACCCCAGGGCCGGGGCAGCCACTCTAGGGCAGTCCAGGAGGCCTGGTCAAGCGAGACCTCAGCCAGTTGAACTGCAGACCGCAGGCTCCTTGAGAGCACACCTCCTCCCTGAAATGTTTATTTAAGAAGCCTCCCAAGTGTACTTACTCTCTCCCTCTTCCTCCCCTTCAGCAGCCCCACGGGCCTGGCTGGGCTGGACTCCAGGAACCTCTCTGGCTCCAGGGCAGGGAAGCGGGTGTGAAAGTGAGAGTAGGGCCTGACCCTGCCACCTCCACCCTCAGGGTCTGTTCCCCTGAGCCCAGGCTTACACTCAGGTCAGGCCCTGTGTGGCCAGAGGCGAGGAGCCCTACGAGGGCTGCCCCGCTGCCTGCAATGACCCAGGGGACCTTCTGAGAGGGTTTGAGGCCATAAATACTCCATTTCTGTTTTTAAAATGTGGATTTAGGCTAAAAAGCCTGCTTCCTGGCCTTAGGGCTCAAGGCCACAAGAGCTAAATATACCTGACTGCCTGTTTACTTCCCTCAAGAACCGGACTTGGCCTCTCCCCAGACCCAGCTGCCTCCCTCTTTCAAACTCAGCATCTGGCCTCGCTGGGCTCCGCTCCGCTCCATCCGCTCCATCGCTCCATCCGGAAGGCTGGTCGCCTTTGCCACTTCTCCCTTCCTAACCACAGTCCTGGCCCCACCCGGCCTCACAGACATCTGGGGGAAGCTCGCCAGACTTAGCAAATAAAAACACAGGGCACCCAGTTCATATGAATGTCAGGTCAACAACAAGCAATTTTTTAGTGCTGTATGTCCCAATGCTAACATTTGGGACCCACTTATGCTAAAATATTACTTGTTGTTTATCTGAAGTTAAAATGTAACTGATTGATCACCTTGTATTTTACCTGGCAACCCTAATCTGGGAGAATAATACAGGGCAGTGAGAATTCAGCCTCTAGATTTACTCAGCTAAACGGGAAACCGAGGCTGGATCTCAAGGCAGACAGGGTCACTGTAGCAGAGAGAACATCAACTTGGGAGTCGGGCCAGGTTAGTGGACAAGCGACTTCTTAGTCTCTCGTCTGTCAGGTGGAAGTAATCACACCTGCCTCATAGAGCTGCTGAGAGGGTTCACGGACATGAGGCCCATAGAGTTTGTCTGGCATGTGCCTGGCACAGGGGCATGGTTATGGTGATTATTGTTCTGATTTTACCTGCTTCTTTACCCACCAGCCCTCCATGCTGGAGGGCAGGGCTCTCGGTCGGTCACTACGTAAGGCCAGTGCCTTCATCCCCCACCAGCCTCCACAGAAGCCCAGATGTGCTGCTCCAGAAGCTAGTCCTTATTACTGGGCACTATTCTAATTTGGCCTTCTACCCACTCCTATGGATCAATAAAGATAATAATTAATCAGTCTTGGCCACTATATATGGTGTCCTTACTCTCTGTTAATTCTGTGCTGAGGTCTTATATTAGGTCCTCTATAACACCACAATGAGAGCTGTTATTACTGTGCCCCTTTTAGAGTCAGTGAAACTGAGGCCCAGTGGGGCTTAGTAACTTGCCCGAGGACTCACAGTCACACAGGGGTGCCAGAATTTGGATCCATGTTGATCTGCCTCCAAAGCCTGTGCTCTTCAATAGTAATGGTATTATTCTACTTCCCCTGTTCAGGACGCTTTTCAGGGACAATAACCATCAACAAACTCTCTATTGCATGTGAAGTTCTTTGTTAGCCTTAGCCGCATGGGAAAACCAAAATCTTGCTCTGAGGGTGGGTAAGCAAAAAAGAGAAGGGGGTCTCACATCTCCTGAGTCTGTTCTCTCTGCTGGGAACACCCCTCCCCCACATCCATGGATTGAGGGCCTATGTGCCAGACCTAGTACTTCGTGCTTTGTGGTATCATCTCATTTAGTCCTCAGGACAGCCCTCTGAGGTCGCTGCCCCGTTTTCTTGGCTGAGGAAACTGAGGTGTAGAGAGATTAAGTAGATTGGTCAAAGTCACAGAGATGGTAAGTGGCAGAGCTGGGATCAGACTGATGCTGTTCCCTTCCAGAGGCAGACTCTCAGGCACCACTCCCCACATCTCCTCCATGGACCTTTCCTTGTTCACTCCCCTCTGGCATCCCAGGACCCAATCCCTCAGCTGTTCCTCAACGTGGCTTAATGTTCTGGGGTGACGAGTCCCTTAGAACCGGCAGAAAGACCCAGAGGAATCCTGCAGGGTGATAGCCAGTGCCAAGGCATGTGGCTGTGGGATGCCCAGAACCCCAGGTCTCCCATCCCATCCTAACATGCACGCACACACACACACACACACACACACGCACACGCACACACACACAACTCACCGCTGGCGGAGGCCAGGATCATGGCTTGTAGCATCTCTGTGTCAAACTGGTTGTTGGGCCAGGTGCCGGTTTCATCGCCATTTTGGGAGCTGGAGAGAGAGTGGGATGGTGAGCATAGTGTCCCAGGCCGGCCTAGCTCATGCCCTTCCTGTCCTCTTCCAGCTCCCAAATCCAGTACCCTCTCCCCCCTACACCCAAGACCCCCTCCCTTTCAGCAAGGTAGCAGGTAATTTCTATAATCCTTCAGAAGCCAGACCTCCCCCCACCCCATTTGTCAGTCCCCCAAACAGCTCTCCACTGTCTCAGGCATGTCTCAGACACTGGGGCCCTTAGACAGGATAAACTGTGACTTGCTCCCCACCCCCATGAGAGAGCAGTGTTTACTGTCACCGTGAGGGAGATGGGGCCTTTCCCCAGGGCAGTGAAGGTGAGATATGGGAGCCAGAGAAAGG
Source organism: Cnephaeus nilssonii (assembly GCF_951640355.1). Taxonomy (NCBI): domain Eukaryota; kingdom Metazoa; phylum Chordata; class Mammalia; order Chiroptera; family Vespertilionidae; genus Cnephaeus; species Cnephaeus nilssonii. The sequence goes on along the minus strand of NC_137076.1, from coordinate 81,501,466 downwards.
GGTGAGGACCTAGGGAGAAGGGGGTGGGGAGGGAGAACTCCCTGGAGCAGGGAGGCTTGCTAAGCCCTCAGGATAAAACCCAGGGCACATAAGGACACTCCCCTCCTATTTTACAAAAACGCCCCAGCCCCTCCCAGATATTCTGCTATCACTTTTTCCAAGGAGGCACTTGCCTAGTTCCTCAAGCTCTCTCACAGCAAAGCCTGGGAAGATACTGTTCTCTGGAATGCCAGTTCCCAACCTCTGCCTTGGTAAAATAAACAGATTGTCAGGGGGATCCCTAAGCCCCCCAGCTCCAGCTCCGAGGGCAAGGCTGTCTCCTGCTTCCTACTGCAGCACCTAATTAAGACCTTTAGATGCTCCAAGTGTTGAGAAAAGCAAGGAGTGATTCACAATTGTTAAAAATGCCAACCCATAAAAGAGCCCTAAGGAATTCCAACCCAACTTGGGTTTTTCCATAAGTGACTATTTCCATGCTTTTTTGGAATTTTCAAGGATTAAATCATTTCCATTTTTGAGGAAAGGGGGGAAGCACCCTGACACATACACACATATTAGGGGACCCTTGGCATATTAACAAGGCAGTAGAGCAAAGAAGCAAGCAAGGAAATTTTCAAGAATTTCCAAAGAGCATTTTGGCAGCATTGTATTAATTTGAACAATTGCAAAAAAACATTTTTACTGAGTTAAGCAGTTTAGCCTTTTCTCTGAAATTTTAATTGGATATGTTTGCATTAAAAAATAATAATAACCTTAAAAATAGTAACAAATAATGAATCTAGGTAAAAAGAGTATTCAGGTGTTCATCATACTATTCTTTCAACTTTTCGATAGGTTTGAAACATTTCAAAGTAAAAAATGGAGAGGTCAAATTAAGTTATCCAAGGAGAAGGTGTGGTGTTGTGGAGACAGCTTTCCAGGCAGAGGGAGCGACATCCCTGAGGTGGGAGAAGCTTGGCAGCGAGTTTATTTTATTTTATTTTTTAAATATTTTATTGATTTTTTACAGAGAGAAAGGGAGAGGGATAGCGAGTTAGAAACTTCGATGGGAGAGACACATCAATCAGCTGCCTCCTGCACACCTCCCACTGGGGATGTGCCTGCAACCAAAGTACATGCCCTTGACTGGAATCGAACCCGGGACCTTTCAGTCCGAAAGCCTACGCTCTATCCACTGAGCCAAACCAGTTAGGGTTTGGCGGCGAGTTTAAAGGACTAAAGGAAAGCCAGTGAGGCCCCCGCCAGGGGAGGTATATCAGGGGCTTTGCCTGCAGAGCGGACACTAAAGATTTTGATCCCATCCCAAGAGCTCTGGGAAGCCACTGAGAGGTTTAAAAGGGGGTTGACATGATTGGATTTAAGTATTTAAAGAGCACTCTTGCTCCTGTGAGAGCACTGAGGGTTGGGTTACCTCTGGGAGGACAAGAGCTCAGTGATGGGGGCCTCAGCCACCTGTCTCCAGAAGTCCTGACTCGAGCCTGACAGAGCTGCTGTGGGCCTGCCTGAGGGCGCAGGGTTGAGGCTGGCGGGCTCAGGCCTAGGTGAAGGGCCTAATGGGGACAGAGTGGGGACAGCAGATGGTGGGGACAGGCAGGAGAAGAGCTTTGGGACTGTGAGGTAGACAATAGGGTCAGATACCAGGTTAGGAGGATGCCCTGTGGAGGTGGGTAGTGGTGTTGAGGGAATAAAGGGGAGTGGAAGGAGGGTGGGCTGGAAGATTCTAGGGAAACCTTGAAGGTTGGAGGCCAAGCACCTGGGCAGGCTGCCAGCTCTTTAAAGCTGGGTAGGAGATGAATGAAGTGGGAGAGACTGCTTTCTGAACCATTTGCTGAGCGCTTCCTATTTCTGGACACTGGGCTGACTGGGATATATATATAAATCATCTATTTCAGCCTCAGAACCATGTGCAGTAAGAGTTATGATTATCCCTCTTTTCCAGCAGATGAAATCAGGGCTCTGAGAAGTTGAGAAACTTTCCCAAAGTCACACAGCTGGTAACTGTCAGAGCTGCAACTGGAATAGTCCTAAGGTGACTCCAAAGCCTATGATCTTTTTTAAAAATATATATTTTATTGATTTTTTACAGAGAGGAAGGGAGAGAGACAGAGAGCTAGAAACATCGATGAGAGAGAAACATTGATCAGCTGCCTCCTGCACACCTCCCACTGGGGATGTGCCCACAACCAAGGTACATGCCCTTGACCGGAATCAAACCAGGGACCCTTCAGTCTGCAGGCCGACACTCTATCCACTGAGCCAAACAGGCCAGGGCAAAGCCTATAATCTTATACAGCAGGGAGGGCCTGGACCCCCAGCAGTAGGTAGAGGGTACTCTTCCAGAATTTGGAAAACAATGAAAAATAAAAGTAGAGGAGAGAGACGATGTCTAATTGATCATTTTCCAAGCACCCACTCTGTGTCAGTGCCTGTGACAGGCCCTGGGACTTAAGAGATGATAGATACAGTGCTTGCCCTAAGGAGCTTGTATCCGGGGTGCTGGGTGTGTGGTGGGGAGCAGCCCAGAGGCTGGGCTTTGAGAAGATGCTTCCTGAATCAGGCTCTAAAAAAGGAGAAACCTGGGGAAGTCACTCCTGACAACAGCCTGGATTTAAATGATAAAATATAAATGCATATATATTTTTTCAGTGCAGTAAAAACCTATCAGCATTTAAAAATATACATATACAGGGTTGGGAAAAAGTAGGTTTATAGTTGTCCATATGAAAAAAGTACAATAACTAATAAATAATAATACAAAAGTAAACTCTGGGTTTCATATACTCACAACTATAAACCTATTTCCCCCCACCCTATATCTGGGGCTATTATGCAACAATTAAATGACTTTTCAAGATTTTTTTATAGACTTTGGGGAATTTTTGTTATATATTGCAAAGACACCCCCCCCCCAAAAAAAACACACAAAAATAAATGAACAGTATGACTTTAATTACTATAAAGAAAAAAAATGGTGAAAAATATACCAGATACTGGAAATAAAAGTTCTCAGTATTCTGTGAACAAATTCATAAACAATTCATTTTATTCTTCTATTTTTGTATAGATTTTAAAATTTTCATATTAAAAAATGTTAGTGGTGTTTTCCCTGGGTTGTGAAATTATGAGTACTTTTTCTTGGAAATTTTGTTCTCTATTTCTCATGTTTCCATAATGAGCATGAATTATTTTAAAAACAGTCGCTAATTTGTTGAATGAGAGCAGAGATGGTGTCTCTGAGAGGAGGGTGGGTAGGAGCGAAGGGTAGTGGGAAACCATCAAAGAGAACAGAGCGGGGACAGGGGAAGCTGAGTGGGGACGGTCTCCTGTGTGCAGAGGCTGGGAACAGCTGCACGGTGGGGCGTGGTTACAGCCTGAGAAGGGAAACTGGCTTGCAGGATTCAGACCTGGAGACAACAGCTGTTGGGATCAGAAGCCGAAAGGATGACTTGAGAAGAGACAGTGGTGGAGAGGAGGAGCACCTGGCAAGCAAGAACTTCAGATCTTGGGTCTTTTCCCCTTTGTCTAGGCAATGAGACCCAGTGCTGGCTGGAACTTTAACCAGGTTTACTGAAGAACTCAACACTAGCCCTATTTTCAACCTGGTGAGCCAGCAGCCAGGGTGGTGGGGAAGGGAATGGGGCAGAAAAGCAGTGGGGGGCTGGAACCAGGGTTAGACTGAATAAGAAATCTCCCCTCCTCGTGCCCTCACTCCAATTTACTCATCAGGATGGCCGCACAGAAAACACCCCGTCATTCTGGTGATCCAGAGATGCCTCCCTACAGGGCCTTCGCATATGCTCTTCCCTCTACCTGGAATGCTCTTAACCCTTTCCTTCAGCTGGTTAATTCATATTCATCCTCAGATCCCAGCACAGCCTCCTTTCCTCCTGGACATCCTCCTGCTCCCTGACCAGGTCAAATCCCTATTTTATACTCTCACTACGAGGCACTGCTCTTCATAGCACTTATAACTGCAATCTTATATATATATATCTCCATATATCTATATATCTATATATCTATATATCTATATATCTATATATCTATATATCTATATATCTATATATCCATATATCCATATCTATATCTATATCTATATCTATATCTATATCTATATCTATATCTATATCTATATCTATATCTATATCTATATCTATATATTTGTGTGTGTGTGATTATTTCGTTAGTATTTGTCTCCCTCAATACTGTAAACTCCTGCGAACAGGGAGTATTTCTTTTTATACCTAGAACACTACCTGGCCTACAGTCGGTCTTACTGTTTATTGAATGAAGAAGGGGAGTTGCAGTTGCTGGACTGGGCCCCTAACGCTTATTTCATCTGGGCCATTTGGAGCTGGATCAGAACTGCTTGTCCCATCCCCATCCGGCTCAAATTAAGGCTGGGGAGCTCCTGAGCCTCCTCCATCTCCCCAAGAGCTCCCGCATGTATGTCAGGCCACCCAGTCTCCCATGTGATGAAAGGGGCTTGAGGCCGGGGTGAGGAGCACAGCCCAGAGCAATGGGTGGGCCTCAGGCTCAGCAATGACTCTGCCCGGCTAGTGTATGTCCTGCGGGGCGGGTGGGGAAAGGGGACACAAACTGCTCTGTACTTTTCTCTGACCACCTCAGCTCACATGTCACTTCCTCCTGGAGGCCTTCTCTACCCCCCTCCACCACTGCACTCACATTACCCTCTTCTTTTCAGAACTTGCTATGACTTGAAACTAGACATTTTTGCATGTGATTTGCTATCCATCTTCCGTCTTCTCTGCTGGCATGAAAGCCTATGAGTTCAAGAATCATGTCTGCTTGTTCACTGTTACAGGCCAGTGTTTAGCACAGGGACTGGCTCATGGTAGATGCTCAATACATATTTTTTGAATGAATACATGAATGACCTAATGGATGAGAAGGCTGGCAAGGCCAGTGGGGAGGAAGGAGACAGCTGGGTTCAGGACAGAGCAAGGGCAGTCCAAAGGATCTGGTTTGTTGCCTTCTAGGGGGCTTCTAGGAAGTGCCTTGAGGTCCTAATACCAGTGGCAGGACTGCACTTGCCCAGGAGCTGGAGCCTTCATCCTACACCAAGGTCTCCTGGGTTCCTGTGGCAGTGAGGGCTCAGCATCTGTACATCTGGGGAACGGTGGGCAGCAAGAGTCTGACCAGCGAGGAGGCAGGAAGGCAGACTAAGCTCTGCCCCCCTCTCTCTCCAGGGAGCCTTGGACTCCTCCAGGCTCCTGCCTTCTAACAGGGAGGCCTGGCCCAGAGCCCACTCACTCCCCTCAGACCAACTGAAGGTCTTTCTGCTGAAAATTCCCTCCTCCCCCACCCACAGGGGGTTCCTGTCTCAGCAGGAATTCATACCAGATTGAAATGAGCAGCTGGGGCAGCCTAGATGGGAGGGTGTGTTGGAAAGCACTGATCAAAGGCTCTGTATATGAGGGGCTTGGGGAGGGAGAGAGGTGGGGACGATGTGTGTGCTGGCTTGCCCACAAGTCCAAAGAAATGAGAGACAGGCAGAGACACCAAGCAAAAGACAGGATAAAATAGAGACAGAGAGAGAGATAAATAAAGAGAAACAGAGAAAGAGACTCAGTGAGGCAGAAAGGGACAGACAACAGTTATAGAGACGAGTAGAGAGAGACAGAGACACAGAGGCTGGGGATAGAGAGGACAGCAGAAATAGTGAGGGATGGAGGAACAAAAACTGGAGACAGAGGAACACAAGGACACTAGCAACGGATGAAAGAGGGAGAGACAGACAGAGATCAAGGATGGAGACAGGGAGGCAGAGACAGAGAGAAAAGGAGAAACTGACTGAGACTAGGAAGTCACATTGATTCATTGATTCACATTTATTGAGCACCTAGCCATGGCAGGGGTAGTGTGAGGCACAGATCAACGCAGGTAGATACAATGGTAGGAACAGAGAGGCAGCAATGAAGACCGAAACCGAGATAGAGTCCAAGAAAAAGGGAGAGGCCGAGAATGTAAACTGACATAGAGACGGAGGGGCGGGTGCAGAGATAAGAGAGTGGCAGAGACAAAAGGCCTGCGGACTGAGAGGGTAGAACCCGTGGGGGGCCTCCGGGGTGGCCTGGAGGAGGGTCGGGGCCAGGAAGACCCGCCCTAGAGCTCTCCCTCCTCAGCCCCACCTCCAGCTGTGCTGTCTCCCTTCCCCCACCGCTGCCGGACCGCCCTCCCCTCCTCTGCTTTCCTGCAGGCTCCTCCTCTCCTCCTCCTGCCCCAGGTTTCTCTGCCTGAACCCCAGGTCAGGATGGAGCCCAGCTCCATCCAGAGTGGGGGGATGTAGGCAGTAGATGGGTTAATAAGCCCCCCCCCCAGAGACCACCTTAAAACCACCCTGTGGTCCCACGGAGCCCCCAAGAGACAGGACAGGTTTCCTGTGGTGGGAGCAGAGAGGGGATGGGCGCATGACTTGAGCTTCCAAAATAGCCTCTTCCCTCTGGGGTCTGTGTAAGAGCCTCCAGGACACCAGAACCTCCCTGAAATCTGGAACCGAGGGAAGAAGCCATTCGTAGCAACCGCTGAGCCCTCCCCCATCCCCTCACGTCATCACTGAGAAAATGCCGCAGAGAAGAGGGTGGGCTGGAGAGGCAGTCACCTACCCGCTGGTGCCGGGTCTCTGGGCCTGAGAGAAACGCCAGTCCGTGTTGGGTGGGGCTTGCTGTGGAGAAAGCAGAGGGAAAGGGGCTGAGTACCCAGGAGAAGTCTGAATGTTCCCGACCCCTGGGTGTGGGCCGGGAAGCGGAGAGGGGCGTGCACACTGAGAAGAAACTGGTGTCAGATGGGGGGGGGGGGGTAGACTCATCTTCAAAGACAAAATAAAACCTCAGGTTTCAGAAGGTACGGAGACAAAGAGATAAAAACATTTATGTGACCACAGTGAGCAAACCCGGATCCCTTTGCTAAAGAAACTGCTCTTCCTCCCTGGCCCCCAGACTCAGACTTCTGAGCTGAGATTCAAGGGCTCAAGTGTCTTCTGCAGAACCCGGAGCCGAGGGGAGGGCTGCAGAGGAGGCCCCCAAATGTGGCCAGCCCCAGAAAGAATGTATTCAGCTCCTCAGCTGGGAACAAAGCTTCCGCTGCAGCAAGATGGCTGCTGCCCTGGGTAACCCTTTTCGTGCCAGGTTGTGCCATAACACACTCAGAGGGACGCCTCCTCCGGGCCCTTGGCCATCAAGGATCCCTTCCCACAGCTAAATACATTATTAATTTAGGAGTCATGCCAGACGGGGCCTTTGCAGGGCATCCAAGCCCCAGGACACCTCTCACCCCCCATAACTCGGTGCCAGACAATGACTGTGACTAAGGGGGAGAGAACAAGGCTCCTCTGTCCGGGGCAGAAACTGCTGGATGGAGCCCAGCAGAGATCAAGCTCCCACAGCCTCCGGGCAGAGCCAACCAAGTCTCCAGGGCTCCCGGGGGCTGATCTGGAGCCATCCCCCACCTGGATGAAGCGTGGGACTCTGGCCAGCCACTGCTCTCCCCAGTCCTCCCCGCCTCTCCCCAGGGTGTGTTAGCCCATCACACACTCTCACGGAGCACTCCCCAAGCTTTCTCCTCACCCGTTCTGGGGTGTGCTAGTAATTAATTCTCACACTCACTCCCAGGAGCAGAGAAGGAGGTGTGAGCATCTCTGATGACACCGGGGAGAAGGAAGACCCATGGCTGCCAAAGGACTCACTCGGAGCCGCACAGGTGGCCGTGATGTGAGCGGAACCCAGAAACGTAGCAGCCCAGGTGCAACAGGAGTCACCAGCGCCGTTCTGGGGCTGCCGTGGGGAAGGGCACGAGGATGTCCGTCCTCAGCCACCGTATCTGTAGCTATAGCAGAATCTACACGGAGACACAGGTACCCTGACAGATGGAGGAGAGGAGCTGGGCAAAATTCAAAACCTGCAAAAGGAGGCGGGTCCACGTTTGTATGTACCGTTAGGGCTGCTCTGGGAGAAGGAGCCCAGAAGACCTTTCTCCACTTGGGAGACCCCCCCTTCCCATCCCAGCAGATCAAACATCCCTGCTGGCCCCCAGCGTTCCAGTGTCCTAGCTCTGCTGGTATCAGGAGACCTAGCGTAGGCCTTCCTCTCTCACTTAGCGGGAGAACCTGGACAAGTCACTCACCTCTGTGAAACTGGCATGAGGTGGGGATGCTAGTACCTCTCCAACAGAAGTGTTGGAGGAGCAGATGAGATGTGGCTCTCAGAGAAGGTGAGAGTCTCAGTCCACTATCAGAATCTCATGGGGGTGTTGTTTCAAAATATAATTCTAATTCCGTGGGGGCAGGGTGAGGCATAGGCAGATTTTGAATAAAAGCTCCCGGAGTTGTGGCACCTTATGCTTTGTTACTATTATAGTTGCTCCATGTACGAGGGCGCCCTGGCACCTGCAGGGCTGTGGCTCTCCATCAGCCAGAGAAGGGAGGATGTGCCAAAGTCTCAGATACCCTGGTCACCCCCCAAGCCTAGGTCTGAGATCTCTGGACACACTGTGGTCACGACGGAGCCAAAAACCGATCTCTGCGCGTCCAGAGCCGGGTGCACCAGGCTCCCACTTCCCGCGAGAGGACGGGGCTGCGGGTGGCACTGAGGTCCCAGGCTGCGGGTCCTACAGCATCTGAGCATCTGGCTCGCTCCCCCCGGGCCGGGACCAGCCGTCCCTTGGGCCCCAGGGCACCTGGGACCACCTGGCCGAGGCTTCTGGGCTGGAGGCCCAGCGGGATCGGCCAGCCCATGGGTCATAGAGTCCCAGCCACCGCGCCCAGAGCGCCCGGACTCGCTCCCGCGCTCTGGACGCCCCAGCCCACCCGGAGGCGACCGGTCCGGCCCGGACAGCACCGGCCTGACCTGGGACTGTCACCAGGGTGCGCAGTCAGCGGCGAGTACCTCGGAGGTACTGCGCGGGACCGGGACGGAGGGGAGCTGTGAGGGGTGAGGGGACCGCCTGTGATGTGACCCGCAGCTGGCGCGAGTCCCAGCCCCAGTGCGAGGGCGTGAGTGCGGGTGCGGCGTGGCGGGAACCCTGCGCCCGCGCCCCTGTCCTGTCTACAGACGCGTGTTTGGATGGGGGAATAAGGAGGGTTGAGAAGAACAGCGAAGTCCCAGATCCGGGGGGTTGGGAGAAGCTTAAGAAGAAACTTAGAGCAGCAGAGCGTGCGGGCGCCGGAGCCTAGGAGGCTGGCTGTGGGCGTGGGTCTGTGACTGCCTCCACCCTGGACCCCCGACCCCCACGGAAGTCGCTGGCAAGATCGCCGGGCCCCAGCCTTTTCTGAGTGGTGGGGGCGGGGCGGTCCTGTCACCCTGGGACGCAATGGCCCCCCACCTCCCGGGGCTCAGAGCCCCATCCCCGTTTGGCCACACCTCTGGCCCCGCGCAACCAGTCCAAATGGCAGCCGAGCCCGTGGGGTGGATGCAGGTTCAAAGCCCCTAAGATCTGGTCGGGCAGCTGCTCCATCGCCGCGCAGGGGTCGCGCTGAGCCCCTCACCTGGCTCGGCTCCCGCAGCGTGTTAGAGCGGGACCGGAAGGCGTCGGGCTCCAGCGCCAGGGCTGAGGGCTGCTGGACGCCCAGGGGCCGTAGAAAAGTGAAGTCGCTGCCGTCCGAGGCCGGTGAGAAGCACGTCCTGTAGCAATGGCTCTGCGAGTCGGCGGGCCGCAGCGTCACCTCCATGTACTTGAGCGTGCCATCCGAGCTCACCTGCAGGTTGGGGCTGGACTGCTTATAGTAGTCCCGGGAGGGCGAGTCCTGGCGCTGGCAGCACCGGCCCCCACCCCCACCCCCATCTGCGTGTCCCCGAAGGCACTTGGCTGACAGAAAGGTGAAGGTGACCAAGGATAGCAGACTGATGGCTGCGAGGGCCACAATGAGGTAAAGGGTGAGGTCGGAATGCTCAGGAGGGTGTGTGAAGAAGTCGCTGGATTTGGGCGTTTCCTCAGGGTCCTCGTCCTCCAGAACCAGCAGCACTGTGGCCGTGGAGGAGAGGGAAGGGTCACCGTTGTCCCTCACCAGGACCACCACCTGTTGGGTGTCAGAGTCATCCTCCAGCAAGGCCCGGGCTGTGCGCACCTCACCCGTGTGTGCGGACACCAGGAACAGTCCTGGGGCTGTGGACTGTGGCAACAGTGAATAAGAGAGCCATGCATTGTGGCCTGCATCAGCATCCACAGCTGTCACCTTGGTGACCAAGGATCCAGGAGGCGCAGAGCGAGGGAGACGCTGGGGGGCTGGGAGTTCCCAGCCGGGTCTTGGGTGCAGCACAGCCGGGGCATTATCATTCTGGTCCAGGACAAACACATGCAGGGATGTGTTGGCATGCAGCGGGGGAGAGCCAGCGTCTTGCACCCCCACCACGATCTGCATCATCTGCAGCAATTCATAGTCAAAGGTGCGCTGGGCAAAGACCCGCCCATCCTCGGGGTTGACATATACGAAGGAGGAGGCTGGGGCTCCCTGAATCTGATTCCCTATGATGGAGTAGGTGAGACGGGCGTTATCCCCGGTGTCTGGATCAGAGGCAGCCACAGTGCAGAGAAGGGAGCCCGGAGGCCGGTTTTCTGCGATGTACGCAGTATAGAGCTGCTGGGTGAAGGAGGGGGCATTGTCATTAACGTCTGAAATGTTGAGCCTGATGGTGAGATGAGCGTGCAGGGGAGGTGAGCCTGCGTCACTGGCCAGCAGCTCAATGATATAGTGGGATGTGGCCTCACGGTCCAAGGGCTGGCTGGTTAGCAGTGAGTAGTGGTTCTCAGAGGGCTTAATCTGAAAAGGCAGGTCTGGAGAGATATCAAGGCTCACTTCACCGTTTCTCCCTGAGTCTCTGTCCCGCACATTAAACAATCCCACTACTGTGCCCACTGGTGTGCTCTCCAGGACGGGGTTGACCAAAGAGGCCAGGAGTACCTCTGGGGCATTGTCATTGGCATCCCCCACGTCCACTTGAATCACACAGTGGCCTTCCATGGCTGGCTGTCCCTGATCACGGGCCCTTGCGTGAATTTCATAGAAACTTGACTCCTCAAAGTCTATGGGACCCAACACATGGATCGCTCCACTGCTGGGATCTAGGCCAAAGAGATTCCGCACTGCCTCGGATGTATGGTCTCCAAAAGAATAGTCTAGTTGGCCATTGATGCCTTCGTCCGGATCAGTGGCATTGAGGCGGAGCAGCAGTGTACCCCTGGGTGCATTCTCTGCGAGTCCCACACGAAGAACTGAGGACTGGAAGGCTGGAGCATTATCGTTGATGTCCAGCACAGTGATAGCGATAAGGGTGGTCCCTGAGCGGGCTGGGACACCCCCGTCCACAGCAGTGAGCACCAACTGATGTTTTGCCTGAGCTTCACGGTCCAGCTGCTGCTCTAGCACCAGCTCTGGGAACAGCTTCCCATCTTTTAGGGTCTTCACATTCAGAGAGAAGTGGTTGTTGGGGCTCAGAGTGTAGAAGCTCACAGTATTGGTGCCCACATCTGGATCCTGGGCACTGTCTAGTGGGAATCGTGCCCCCAGTGCAGCTGATTCTGAGATGCGTATCTCTCGCTCAGGGGTGGCAAAGCTAGGAGAGTTGTCATTGAGATCCAGGATCTCTACCTCTACACGGATTAGTTCCAGTGGGTGTTCGGTCACCACCTGGACTGGCAACAGGCAGCTGGTACTGGCTCCACACAGGCTCTCTCGGTCAATCTTTTGATTTACTGCCAGACCACCACTCATCAAGCTCAGGGAAAAATAGTGCCCCTTTTCCTCAGAGCCCAACCGCAGTCCACGGCTCATCAGATCTGTCACCTTTAAGCCTAGATCCTGAGCAACATTTCCCACCAGCGTCCCCGGCTCAGACTCCTCCACCACTGAGTAACGAAGCTGCCCAGACACCCAGCCCCAGCAGCACAAGGACAACATGCACAGCACTTGCCATTTCCCAGCGAGCTGTGGGGGTATCTTGGGCCCCATGACCCAGAAGTCCCTCCTGGACACTGACTCTGTGCTGTCCTGTCTCCAAGGTAGACCCAGGGCTTGGAATGTAGCAGCTGAAATCTCTTGTGTCTCCTTCCAGCCTCTTAAAAACTGCTCTGAGGTTTGTCTGCCTGCAGCAGTTCCTCTTAGTCACCGAATGGCGGGGGTGGGTGGGGGGGGGGAAGGGGAATTAAATCTGAGTGGAGCTGGGGAGCTGGGGGAGGAGAGGCGGGCAAGAAGAGCAGATCCCCCACCTCGGCTCTTAGTCTGATTGGCCAAAAAGTCTGTCTGCTCTCAACCAGTTATAAAGTCTGGAAACCTTAGGAACAGGCTGCAAATCTGTGTCACAGAAGCCTCCTACTTCCCCACTTGTTTCGTGCTGCACGTTGATTCAGCCCCCTTGGCAGCAAAATTTGACAGCTCAGATGGTGCTCAACAGGGAAGACAAAGTGGTACAAAACTTCTCAGTGTTCTGTCCCAGCAACTTCCTGCATGATTTCAGAGGCTCCCACTACTTGCTTGAACCAACAAAAGTTTGTCTTTATCGGGGAGGCAAAGCCCATGTGTTCCCCCTCCCACCCCCATCCTGCTAACCACTGCTAAGATGAGAAGAGAGATTTGTTAGGATCATGTAGAGTCTTGCTCTGACTTTCCAGTGATGATTTAAGGAATCTCAATGTCAGCTGATGACTATAGCACTCAGCTTTCCTGAGATCCAGACTTGAGCTATGAATGAGCATCACAGCTTATGGTAGGGGAAATATTTCTGGGACTGATTCAGGTCACCAGAAGGGTGACTAGAAACTAGGCATGGCCTCTAGGCTTTATGGTTTCACCAATTCAGAAGTACTCTACTTAGAGACCCTCAGAATAGCTATCTCTATGGATGCCTCATCTGTAAACCAGATTTCGGACATTAAGTGATTTCACTCTATGCTTTTCCCCCAAAGAGGTAATGCTTCCCCTGCCCCCGTCTACTGCATCTAGCTCAAATCCCAGTGGGGACTTGATTGGGAGTCCCGAAGATGCCTCTACTCCCTTGACTCTTTCCTCTTCGTGCTCTCCTCTAGATTTCAAGCAGGGACTTCCCTTCACAGTGGGTTAGGGAGTACTTGATACTGTGAGGCATTGGGGAATGGTAATCTAGAGTTAAGGTAGTCCAGAATCTGGCCCCCTCATTCCGGAAGAGTAGAGAACGCAGCCATCTGGGTTTAAGTGACGGTCCAGTGTACCCTACCCTTGTGTGCTATAGGTTTCTATGCTCCCACATTCTTGCAGCACGCTTCCCTGGCTCTTGATCACTTACTTTCATTTCTTACTCTCAGGTAAGGTCATAACCCAAACCCAAGTATTAACCTTTGACAACTTCCTCGTTAATTCACAAAACACTTCTAAAGCACAGCATCTACCACACAGTTACCATTCACAAAAAAGGTGACATCACTACGGGCTCTTACAGAGAGGCCAATACTCTCTGGGACGCGGCCCAACCACATGCCTGGGTCGGCATAACCCTCAAGCATTGACTGAGCCTGCAAAGATCTCACCTCCAGCCCATAGAGAAGATCAGAGGGTGGGCAGCTTGGGCGAACAGGCTCCCCTGCCATAGGTGCACTGGGCGACTTCACCATCATGAAGCTATCGCTCCGAGTGGGTGCAGAAGCCAAGGGTGTACAGCCATGAGAGTGACCACCCACATCAACAAACTTGATAGGATCATCTGACCCTAGCTGGATTCGGAGGATCCCATTGGAAGGAGGAAGCCCCTCCCTCCTTCGAGAGCGCGTGAGACATGCACAGGTGCCAGCAGGAAAGCAGGTCACTCCGCAGGCAGCCCCACGAAGACACTTAGAGAGTAGTGCCACGAATGAGCCAAAGGAGACAAAGCAAATTGCCACGAGTGATACAGCCAAGTAGAGGGTCAGGCGGGATTCTCCTTCCCTTGGAGCTGAAGATTCTCGAAGATCAGGGACAACCGGATGAGCATCTTCCTCCAAGGACACTAGGAGAGTAACGGAGGTAGAGAGCGGTGGGGTACCACTATCCTTTACCACAATGACCAGCTTCTGTGGTGGGAGATCAGCTGGAATGGGAACAGCTGTCCGCACCTCCCCAGCATAACGAGAGACTGCAAACAGGCTGGGGTCTGGGGCCTCCAGGAGCTGATATGAAACCCAAGCATTGTAACCCGAATCCAAGTCCACAGCAGTCACCTTTGTGACTAGGTGACCAGCACCAACTGATGGAGGCAGTGCTTGGGGACATAAGGAACCAGGCCGGGCCCTAGGGCGGAGCACAGCGGGAGCATTGTCATTGAGGTCCAGCACGAATAGACGAACTGTCACGGTGCTACTAAGGGGTGGGTTGCCCCGATCCCGGGCCTGCACCTCAAACTGTAGTGTCTGTGTTTGCTCATAGTCAAAGGATCGAGTAGCATGAACAGCTCCTGTCTGGGGGTTCAGAGAGATGAAGGAAGAAGCCGACACGTCTCGATTTCTGGGCTCTAGGAGAGAGTAGGAGATGAGGGAATTCAAGCCAGAGTCTGGATCAGAGGCTGCGAGGGAGCAAAGCAGGTCCCCTGGGCGATTGTTCTCAGGAACAAACACCTCATGTGACCTCTGGAAGAAAGAAGGTGGGTTATCATTCACATCTGAAATATTGAGGAAAATAGTCCTTTGGGTGCTCAGAGGAGGGTTCCCAGCATCAGAAGCAGTGACCATGATGTCATAGCTGGATTTGGCCTCTCTGTCCAAGGGCCCAGCAGTCACCAGGGAGAACTGGTTCCTGAAGGCGGACTTGAGGGCAAAGGGCAAGTGGTCTGGAATACGGAGGCTCACATCTCCGTTGGACCCTGAGTCAGGGTCCTGCACACTGATAAGTGCCACCACAGTGCCAGGTTCTGCGCTCTCTGGGAGAGTCCCAAGCTCTGAGGTCACCGTGATGTGGGGGGCGTTGTCATTTACGTCCAGGAGATCCACTCGAAGGCTGCAATGTTGCTCCATGGCCGGAGAACCCCCGTCTCGAGCCCGAACATCAAATTCATAGTAATTCTCATTCTCAAAGTCTAGGGGCCCCTGGAGGGTGAGCTTTCCAGTGGTGGGGTGCAGGCTAAAGAGGTTTCTCACGCGGTCAGGGGTGTGGCCACTGAAAGAAAAGGTGACATTACCACTGGGACCCAGGTCCGGGTCCGAGGCGTTGAGCTGGATGAGCAGCATGCCGGCGGGCGCGCTCTCCAGCACGCTAATCCTGTAGCTGGATTGCTGGAAGGCTGGGGCGTTGTCATTCACGTCCAGCACCGAAACCCGGAGCTCCGCGGTGCCGGATCTGGGAGGGTTACCTCCGTCCACAGCAGTCAGCACCAGGCGGTAGTCTGATTGCTTCTCCCGATCCAGAGGCTTCTCCAGGAGCAGCTCTGGGACGAGGCTGCCGTCGCTGCGCTTCTTTACATCCAGGGCAAAGTGCTCATTGGAGCTGAGTCTGTAGCTGCTGATGGAGTTGCTCCCCACATCTGCATCCTGAGCCTTTTCCAAGGGGAAACGCTGTCCTGGAGGAGCTGCCTCCCCAATTTCCAAGTCCAGCTGCTGCCGAGGAAATCGGGGGGCGTGATCATTCACATCCACGATTTCTACCTCCGCTCGGTACATTTCCAAAGGCCCTTCGGTTACAAACTCCAGGGGCACGATGCAGTTGGCACTGAGCCCACACAGTGCCTCCCGATCAATTGGGTTCTTGATGAGCAGGGCTCCGCTGTCCAAATCCACACGGAAGTGTCTTTGGTTCACCTCTCCAGCGACCTGCAGCCTTCGAGCTGACAGACTCTCTGTATCCAGCAGGAAATCTTGGGCGACATTTCCTACAAAAGTCCCCTCCTGGGACTCCTCTGGGACCGGGTAGCGGATCTGCCCACAAACGTAACCCAGGTAGCAACAGAGGAACAAAAGGGTAGCCCCCGGGCAGATTTCTACCCAGCTTCTCACCTCGCGGAGCATTGCTGCCGCCGGCTAGCTCTCTACCTGGTCCTGAGAAGCAAACGAAGCCGACCCGCCCCAAACAGCCACAGCAGCTGGAGACACCTATCTCCCTTTGCCCGCGCCAGTTCTGGCGCGGCTCGGCCGGCGCCGCAAGGGTTACGCGCCGTTTTTTTTGCTGGTGGCGGGGTAGATTTGTCTGCCTTCCACCACGCGATTGGCCGACAGCGGCTCCTGGGCTCAGCCAATAGGCTGAGCAGAGAACATCCCAATAGCAGCAGGGTAAATGCGTCGCAGCATTGGAGAAAAAGCACACACACACACCAAAACAAAAAACACCTATCTTTTCACCTTTCTCCCGCTCAACAGCATTTCTTTCCACGGGTTATTATGACCTCTATGGAGCGACAGACAACATATATGTGTCGTGTGTTGTTTTTTTCTCTTGAGCACACCAATCGTCCCCGCCCCTTTTCCGCGGGGAAAACAGCCAGAGCCTTAGCAACCTGCAGCCCTGAGAGGAGTAGCCATTTGAGACTGGTCACTTTGTTCAAGCCAGTGTTGTCATCCACCAATATTCTAAATGAGCAGCTCCTGCTCAGTCCTATTGTATCAAAGCAACCGCTGATTAGAAGCACTGCCATGTACACAAAACTCTGCCTCTCTCCGATGATTCAGAAACGCATCCACCTCTTTGCGGAAAAGGCTTACACATTAATGTAGCCAATTAAATGTATGCAGTACACATTTTTGTTGTAACAGGAGGCGCAGCGGAAACCAAAACTCTTTTATTCAGACGCTTGCTAGTGATATGCTAAATTACCATTCATCCGTTTCAAGGACAGCAAGGGAGGAGATGAAGCAGAGTAGAGGAAGCCAGGAAAGGGAGATGCTCCAAATCAGTAAAGAATCAGTTGTGCCTGGGAGGTGCTAAGGGTTAGATCCTCACTACCTGGCAGAAAGCTAATGTTCACAGATTTAATAGCTCCCTGTGAATGATTGAGATCAAGCTACCAACAGTACTGTGCCTACAAATCCCCTTTATTTGACACCATGGTATGCCTGATATGTTGTTAATTACCAACAGAGGCTGTTTCAAAAGAGCAAGCTTTTCACTTAGCCCCAGGGGGCCCCTTGGAGCTGGAGACTTGATGTCACTCCATCAGACCCAGATCCAGACCCTCCCAGGAGCCTGGCTACCACCTCGCACAAATGAAGAAACAGCTCATTTCACACTGCAGTTACCTGCAAAACCTGAGTGGCAAACACACCAGAGCACAAAGAGAAAATTTCAGTCTGATCTGGACATATTTCTGAACTCATTCAAATCCTCACCTAGGTTACGAGTGGATGCCAAGACCAGTGGCAAAACCTGGGCTTCTTATCCTCCTTATTTTTCCAAACCCTTGATCCTCAGGAATATCCTCTGACTATGGTGATGCCAGCAAGCAACATTCTGGTCTCAAAGGGAGGGATCTGCTTTCTATGTTCTTTTACAAAAACACCTAAACCTCTTCTCCTGGGAATGATGGAGGTGTAAATCAGGCTAACCCACTAGGTGTTTATGCCAGGATTCTCTTCAGTGAATGACACATCATCCACCCAGCTCCCTTGGAGCAGGTAAGGTCATCCTTGACTCATTCCTCTCCCTGACTACCTGTATGATGTCAATCAACAAGTCCTGATGTTTTACTGTGACACTTCCCTCCATTTATTCTGCCACTGGAATGGTTCAAGCATTTACCAATCTTTTCCTCAAATATCATAATAGCCTTCTAACTGTTCTCTTTGTTTCCAGTATCAATATCTCACTAATGGCTGCTAGAATAATCCCTCTAAAACAAACAAACAAACAAACTCCTGATGACATCATATATATGTCAGTTCAAAATTCTGCAATGGCTATCACTGATACAGAATAAAATAAAAAACTCCCCACCCTAGCCAGCTTGGCTCAGTGGATAGAGTGTCTGCCTGTGGACTGAAGGGTCGTGGGTTCGATTCCAGTCAAGGGCATATACCTGGGTTGCAGGCTCGATCCCCAGTAGGGGGGTGTGCAGGAGGCAGCCGATCAATGATTCTCTCTCATCATTGATGTTTCTATCTCTCTCTCCCTCTCCCTTCCTCTCTGAAATCAATTAAAAAAATATTTAAATAAATAAATAACTCCTTGGCCTGGCCTAAAGGTAATTCAAGATATAATTCCTGCCTACTTGCTTCACTTTATCTCTTGCAAAGACTGTCTATT
The DNA here is from genome assembly GCF_951640355.1 of Cnephaeus nilssonii. NCBI lineage: Eukaryota > Metazoa > Chordata > Mammalia > Chiroptera > Vespertilionidae > Cnephaeus > Cnephaeus nilssonii. Next base: position 81,483,285 of record NC_137076.1, on the reverse strand, counting down.
TTAAAAACATGCTTTAAAGTTCAGCAACAATGTAATATCATTATTCTTCAGTATGGAACTTACTGCAAGGCCCTCTATCTCTCCCCTTTACTATTTAACAAATTACTACTCAATCTTTAGTTCTCAGCTCAACCATCACCACCTCTATGAAGTCTTCCTGATTTCCCCCAATTGGCTTTGGTGTTTCTATCCCTCTGCTCCCATTACTTTTTGTATATCATTTCTTTTGCATGTCTGTCTCCTATGGTACTCTGTGTAGCACAAGCATGTCAAACTTGTGGCCAGTCGCGAGTTTGACATGCTTGTGGCATAGCTGTATCTTTTCACCTTTTACAGTATCTGGCACAAGGGATGCTCAATAGATGGTGAATTACTGATATTACCATTTATTAGTTTAACAAATATTTATTGAGTACTTTTGTTTTATATGAGTACTTTATGTTGAGTACAGACACTTTATATGCCTAAGTTTTCAATCTCAATAATTTTGAAAGGAAGTATTATCTTTATTTTATAGATAAGGACACTGGAGTTTAGAGAGGTTAAGAGACTCATCTAAAACTAAATAACCAGTATGTGCAGTACAGAACTAGGATTCCCCCCCCCCCACACACACACACACACTCCCACCCCTGGTTTGTCTGGAAAGAAATAAAGCTTAATTCTATAACATCTTAAATGATTTTTCTGCCGGTTTGTCATCTCCCTAACCATAAACTGGACCTTTAGTGATACTTTTAATATCCAAGAACTAGACCCCTTTTAGGTCTCAATCCCTTATATTTGCAAGCCCACACCAAAACAAACATGCATACAGTCTGTATTACTAGAATTGGAGCATTATAAAGCCTTAATGCTACATATCCTTGACTTGACCTTTTTTTATGCCAGGTATGTAATTCTCCCAACTCTAGATTTTTAAAACAGCTTTTTTGAGCTATAATTCACATACTATGCAGTTCATCCATTTAAAGTGTGCAAATTATTGTGTTTTTTTTGTATAATCACATATACTAAAACAATGCAATCATCACCACATTCTAATTATAGAACATTTTTGTGATCCTCAAAAAAGATCCCATACCGATTGCTCAGATCTAGATTTTTAAAAATTAGTTGCCCAGTTGCTAGTGGTTTAGGAAGACTGTCTTTTTAGATGATTAAAATATCATCTTATGTCTTCCCTACAATATTCTTCTGGAGCTATTCTATGTAATACTTTAAACTTGGGAAATAACATCACATACTTTTTTAAAGTTATACCTGGCCCCGTAAGGCTGGCTCCTGGTTCTGTAAACACCAGAATAACACTTTGCTTCATAAATATGCTAGTTAATAGACTGGCAGGTTCCAGGGCAGTGGTTTTCAAACTTTTATGCACATTGGAATTATTTAGGGATCTTTAAAACATACTGATCCCTACGTCCCACCCCCAAAGATTGTGTTTTGATTGGTCTAGGATGTGGCCTGGGCTTCAGAATTTTTTAAAGGTCCCTAGATAATTCTAGTGTGCAACCAAGTTTGAGGTATTGTCCTAGGAAAAGTGCCAGTTGTTTTCCAGTGTGACTGGAAGAATAGCAGCTGCTTCTCTCTGGCTTTCATCATTCTTTAGTCTTTCCATATATGCCTCTACTTTGTCATTTTGACTATCTCCAGATTTGCTCATTTCCAAGGTGTGTTTAAGATTTGGGGTGGGTGCCCTGGCCAGGTAGCTCAGCTGGTTAAAGCATCTTCCCAATAAGCCAAGGTTTTGGGTTTGATTCAGGGTCAGGGCACATATAAGAATCACCCATGAATGCATAAATAAGTGGAACAACAAATGGATGTTTTTCTCTCCCTTCTTCTCTCTCAAATCAATAAATAAAAGATTAAAAATATTTTTTTAAGAAAAGATTTGGGGTGGGTCAAGAACTAATAAAAGTAATCATAGTAATAGCTAAGAATTTGTTAACACAACACACCAGGCAGTGTGCATACATTATATCATGCACTAATCTTATAAGACCCTTGCTATTTCCTTTTTGGATATGAGAAACAGGCTTACAAAGATTAACTTGCCCAAAGACTCCTAGTTGGTAAGTGGCGGAGCCTCATTTGTCTAACTGCCAGATCCAAGGTTGATAGCAATTATACACTTATTAGTAACAAAATTGTGGCTCTCTCACCATTGGAAGTGTAAGTTTCACTCCAAGACAAATCCCTTACAGTCATCTACACATCATCCTGAATAAATGAAAGTGTTGCCTTCCTCAGGATATGAATTTACCGACGGTTCACATTATGTGTATATATAAGAAAATAGTGTTGGAAGGATGGGGAGTTACAGGGGGATATAGAAAAACTTTAATTTTGTACTTTATGGTGTCTTGAATTGTCTGGATTTCTTTTCAAAGTAAATGATTACTTTTACTTTTGTAATTAACTAGAGGCCCAGTGAACAAAATTTGTGCACTAGAGGGCGGGGGTGTCCCTCAGCCCAGCCTGCACCCTCTCCAATCTGGGACCCCTCGGGGGATGTCCGACTGCCAGTTTAGGCCAGATCCCCTAAACCAGCAGTCAGACATCCCTCTCACAATCTGGGACTGCTGGCTCCTAACCGCTCGCCTGCCTGCCTGCCTGATTGCCTCTAACCGCTTTTGCCTGCCAGCTTGATTGACGCCTAACTGCTCCCCTGCCAGCCCGATTGCCCCCAACTGCCCTCCCCTGCTGGCCTGGTCGCCCCCAACTGCCCTCCCCTGCTGGTTTGATCTCCCACAACTGCCCTCTCCTGCCAGCCATCTTGTGGCAGCCATCTTGTGACGACATGGGGGTGGCCATCTTGTGATGATGCGAGGGTGAGATGCCACCTAGGCTTTATTAGTATAGGTGGTGGTCACCCTTGGATTTGGAGATTAAAATTAGTTTTAATTTTTCTTTATAAATTTCTCTATTTTCCAAAATTTCTGTAATACACATGGATCACTATTATAACAAAAATAGGTTATAAGTAATGTGCACATCATTTCTAGGAGTGTGCTTGAAATAAAATGTAAAGGATGCCTAGAAATTTATTACTTTCATAGAAAATTATCTAAGAATGAGACAGGATCTGTGTAGGCAGAGGAAAATTACCAGCAAACTATTAGCTGTAATGCAGATTTGGCAATCACTTGAAAGATGGCAAAATGAGGAAGTTTTTATATTCCTAGCAGCAGCCACTGGTTAGAGGTATACAGTAGCTTGTTCCCAGTGCAAATGACACCACGCTCAACTCTGAGTGCTGAGATCTTGGGTTATAGTTTAGCAAGATTGGTTAGTTGTTATGGCAAGCAAGTGCTGAGGGTGTGAGTTGGGTCCACAGGTGAGTCCATTAACTCCACACTGTGAGTGACCACAAACCACACTCTGGCCAGGCCATTCCCTTTGCAAAGACATAACGCTTGATCTTGGAAGGGCCAGGTGAAAATGTGGATGCATCATTAGGAAGACATCTTCATCACTAAAAACAAAACCCCAAAATGGTTCCATGCCTTCCCCACCACGGCAGCGGCGCAGGAATCAAAAAGCATGAGTATTGGCCCAGGATGAGTTGCTAACCCTTACCTGTCCGGGAGGGGAGCTCTCTGCACCCAACACCTGCCTATAGAACACTGGATCGCAGCTCCGCAGCGTGTTCTGGCAGCTGGCCAGAGGGCTGGCAGCCCCGGGTTTCTTGAGCAGCGGGTCGCCGCGGCGGGAGTCCGTGGTGAGGTACACCTGGTGGTAAAGGTGCGGCGGCCCCAGGCCGCCCCGCACGGCGTCCGCGTGCAGAGAGGGCCCTGGCGTTCGGTACAGGGAGCTCACGGGGGCTCGGTATAAGTCCCTGGACTGTTTCCACTTGTAAACTTTGAATATTATCACTCCCAGTACTGTGACTGCGAACCCCACGGAGACCAGGATTAGAGAGAGGAGTAGATAAAAGGTGAGGTTTTTATTCTGCTCCCCAGGGGCGGAGCCCGAGGGGAACTCCGCCCGGGCTTCGGGAGATTCCTCGGTGACAGACACAGTCAGGGTGGCGGTGGTGGACAGCGAGGGCTCCCCATTGTCTTTGATCAGGACCGTGAGAGTTTGCCTGGGCAGGTCCGTGTCCTGGACGGGGCGGGCAGTGCTGACTTGACCTGTGTGAAGCCCCACGGCAAAGAGGCTCTGGTTGGGGGCTCCCAAGAGGCTGTAGGAGAGCCAGGCGTTGTTTCCTGCATCCGGGTCCCAGCCTACCACCCGAGTGACCACGTGGCCAGCCGCGGTACCTCGGGACAGCACCTCCACGGAGCTCCGGCCAGGCCGGGGGTACAGGACTTGGGGGGCGTTGTCGTTGCGGTCGGTGACAAAGACGTTCACGCTGATGTTGGTGGTCAGGGCAGGAGTGCCCCCATCGCTGACGTGGGCTGTTAATTCGAACTCGCGCCGGTCCTCATAGTCCAGGGGCACTAAGGTTGACACCACGCCACTGTCCCGATGTATCGTGAAAAAGCGACCCACGAGCCCAGCCTCCGCGCCTTGCTCCAAGAGAAAGAAGGAAAGGCGAGCATTCTGCGGGGCGTCGGGGTCCCAGACACTTAGATTTAGTATTGGGACCCCGGGGAGGTTATTTTCCTCCACGTAAACGTCATAGGAAGGTTGAGCCGATTGCGGAGGGTTGTCGTTGATGTCGGACACTTGCACCCGGACCGTGGTCTGGGCTGAGAGGGCAGGGGCTCCGGCGTCTCGGGCAGTGATGCTGAGGTTGTATTCAGGCACGGCCTCCCGATCCAGGGCTGCGCTGGTTTTCAAAGTAAAGTAGTTCTTGAGGGAAGAAGTAAGGCTGAAGGGGAGCCCGGGTGGAATCGCGCAAGTCACCAGCCCATTGTCCCCAGCATCCAGGTCAGTGACGCTGAGCAGGGCGATGACAGTTCCCAGAGGGGCATCCTCCGGGACGGGGCTGTACACGGAAGTGACTGTGATCTCCGGGGCGTTGTCATTCACGTCCACAACCTCTACCAAAACTTTGCAATGCGTTCCTTCAGGATTGGCGCCCTTGTCCTTGGCCTGGATGTAAATCTCGTGGAGCTTCGTGTCTTCGAAGTCCAGTCGGCCCTTGATGGTCAGCACCCCGGTTACCAGGTCTAAGGAGAAGAGTTCCCGCACGCCGGCGCGGTTGTGGCTGCCGAAGGAGTACACGATCTCCCCGTTGGGGCCTTCATCCAGGTCGGTTGCACGGACTTGCACCACGCGAGTACCGGGGGGCGCATCCTCGGGGACGCGCGCCCGATACAGGGACTGGTTGAAGGAGGGCGCGTTGTCATTCGCGTCCAGCACGGTGATGCGAATGGGCAGGCTGGCGGAGCGAGCCGGGCTGCCTCCGTCCACCGCCGTGAGCACCAGCTGGAGGCTGGGCTCTCGCTCCCGGTCCAGGGCGCGCTCCAGCACCAGCTCCGCGTACTTGGTGCTGTCCTCCCGCGTCTGCACCCGAAGCGCAAAGTACTCGTTTCGGCTCAGCTCGTAGGTTTGTAAGGAGTTGCTTCCTACATCGGGGTCGTGCGCGCTCTCCAGCGGAAAGCGCGTGCCCGGCGCCACAGCCTCACTGATCTCCAATTTCATCTCCCGGGTAGGGAAAGCGGGATTGTTGTCGTTGATATCCTGGATCACCACTTCCGCACTGAACAGCTCCAGTGGAGTGTCCACCACCAGCTCCAGAGTTACGGTGCAGGAGGGCAGTGTCCCACAAAGCTCCTCTCGATCCAGGCGGTCGTTCACGAACATCTCTCCGCTCTCCCGGTTCACCTCAAAGAATCTTCGGCTAGCTCCGGACACCACCCGGAGCCTGCGAGCTGACAGGCTCCCGAGATCCAAGCCAAGGTCCGCGACCACGTTGCCCACCGCAAAACCCTTCTCTCTTTCCTCCAGGATCTCATAGCGAATGACGGCGGAAGCCCTGTGCAAGGCACCAAGCAGAAGCAAAACTCCCACCGCTCTCCCGGTGCTTACCAGTCCGCTCCTCCAGGCCTCTGGGACCATCTCACTCGAAGGCAGTTCTCTTCGCGGGGTCCAGGTCGTCCTGGCGTTTTCGCTGAGAAACTTTCAGCGGGTTAGCGCTTGAGCGCTGGGCGCCGAGTCTGACATGGCTTTCTAGATGCCTTTGATTTGCTCGTCGGCTGTTCAGTCTCTGCCTCATCCCGGGGCGCCGAGAGGGGACGGGCCCGGGCCCGATCTCCAGCGTCTTCATTGGCCGACAGCGGCACGCAGAGTCCCAGCCAATAACTGCACGAAGAATGCGCTAGCGCGGGGCGCTCGGAGCGGGACGAGCGCGTAGCGCCAGGAACTTCACTTTCCTTTGGCTTACTTCCAAAGTTTACGGCCAAAGCGCCTTGGCAGTATCCCTACATCGGAAACCTAGCTGAGCCTGGAAAGCCAATTGCAGGGCGATGAAGCTGGCCCTTCTGCAAGTCTTGAAGCCAAACCCAGGTCTATTAAACATTTTAATGATTGTCTTTAATCGCAAGAAGGGGGGGGGGGGCGAGGATCAAACCAAACAACAGCAAAAAACACACACGATACAATGCTGTCTGGAGAAACACCAACAAATTTGGTTTGTTGGAGGTGGAGTAAAACCTATTTAGCCGGACTCTATTAGTAAGGAGTAATTTAGCATTTCTATGGAGATGCTAATAACTGCAGTTTTATCTGTTACCAAATGAGACTTTAGAATTCCCTGTCACTTCCTCAGTAAAGCAAGACAGGACCTACTACTTTCAGCTGGTAGGTTTTATGGAATTTAAACACTCAGTGCGGATTTCTTTTAAAACTAGATATTGCTTAGCTCTCATTTCCCAGGGAGCAATGTGAAATTTCCTACCGTTTTTCCCAATGAGGATAATCTCAACCATAGAGCATAATCTCAAATATTTCCCTTTACTTGATAAATGTGTTTCCCAAGAACTTGGGTTCGTATGCCACAAAGAGAAGTTCATTGCTAATAAAGGACAACACCTCTCCCCACAAAGAGGGGGCAGGCTTATTTACCACTTGAGACATTTATGAAATGATTGTGATATGGTTACAAAGCTCCACAAAGTCTTTAGAGAAACACAAAGCCTTTACCCACAGAATAAAGAGCCACGAGTTTTCCATATTTAAGATGGTAGTTACTAAACAAACAAAATAGCAATGATTAGGATAATGAATAAGAGAGTCAGGCATGAATCAGTCAGAGCTGAGTTGTATATCTTTGGACAGTAAACTACCCTCTAAGCGTTCCTGAGTTCCTATCTACTAAATGAATGAGGCAGGTAAAATGACTGGCACAGAGTCAGCTTCAATTTATGATGCAAATCACCCCATTAGAGGTAACATTTTAGAGCCTCACATACCATTTCTGTATAACTGTCTAGGACATTACTTTGATTGCACAAAGTTCTTGCTGAAGTGTAACTGAACCTTGAGGCAGAGAGGTAGGCAGACAGGTTAGATAGGTAGATAGGAAATAAGTATATATAGAATATTTATTGAAGAGATGAAAGGCCATATTTGACCTGTTTCTCTATGTCCTGAATACTTCAATTCATCTCTTAAAACCCCCAGTTTTGAATACTCAAGTTTGACAATTGGCTAGATCACAAGAAGGCCAAGAGGCATTAAAAGATAGAATATATCCTATGGAATATATTTAGAATTGAGAATACAGTCCAGTCACTTGCTACTCAAAGTGTGAGTCAAGGGCCAAGGGCATAGGCATCATCTGGGAGTTTCTTAGAAATGCAGAAACACCCCACTTCAGACCTACAGAACCAGAATTTGAATTTAACAAACTACCTGGGTGATATGAGCGTACATTAAAGTTTGAGAAGCACTGATCTAGAGGGTTATTCAGAGATAAACTGATTTTTCAATCATTTTTTCCATTCACTATCACTTAATTGACAACATGTCTTTTCAAAACCAGTTTAAAAGGTAGAAGTTGTTTTCCCATTCATAAGGCACACAGTTTTCCTAAGACCTCTTCATGAGCCAGCAGTACTCTCTTGGATCTATTCTTCACAGTAGCCAGAATGATCTTAACATTTTAATTGCATCGTGAGTCTTCAACTCAAACATCCTCAGGAGCATCTCATTGCTCTTGAAATAAAATACCAAATCCTTCGCATAGTATCCAAGTTTCATGTCTTCTTCTCTGATATTTCTAGCTCTGCTTTCAGTGTGGCCATCAGCCAAGCTCGTTAGTGCCCCAGAGCCTTCACACAGACTATTCCTCGCCTAAGAAAGCTTCTTTCCCTTCCCTGCCTTTGCTTGGTTAATTTCTACAAATCTTTCAGGTCTCAGTTTAAATGTTATTTCCTAACAGAGGATGTCCCTTAGACCCATTTAAAACCAGAATCCTTTGTCATGCTCTGTCAGAGCACCTTATATTTTCCTTTGTTGAACCTAGCACAATTAAAATGTTTGTAATTAGTTTTTTGTTTTAGCATAATGCCTATCTCTTCGGCTAAGAAAAATTTTTTTAAAGCTGCAGGAGGGCAGAGACCATGCCTGTTTTGATGATCACTTGTATTCCTGGTGTCTAATACAGTGGACACTTAATACTTCCCCCATCCTAGCTTTATTGAAGTATAACTGACAAATAAAATTGTATAAGTTGAAGGTATATGAGTGATGATTTAATATATGTATACATAATGGAATGATTATAATATAGTTAACACATTCATCACCTCACCTAGTTACCATTGTGTGTATGTGTTAAGAACATTTAAGATCTATTCTCTCAGCAAATTTCAAGTATATAATATAGTACTGTTAACTATAGTTACCATACTATACATTAGATTCCCAGAACTTATTCATCTTATAACTGAAAGTTTGCACTCTTTGACCAACATTTCCCTGTACTTACTAGTAATGCTTATTAATATGGCAATCATCATGCTAATGGCATAGCAATAATAAAATGTACCAAGGAATATATATATTCATTTATGTGCATCTATAAACATTTTTGGAAGATACAGCTACTCTTTTAAGCTACCAGATGGCCTAATGAAACTATTTCTTAACATAATAATTTGAAAGAGAAAACATAGTTTGCCAAAGAACCAAAGTGAGGTGTGCTAATATCACTCACTGGAGATAAATAAAGATGGCATAACTTGCTGTGTCACCTATATCCAGGGGAAATGGAAGCACCAGTGTATAGGACCAATACAATTTTCCAGTCTCTAGCTTCTTTTCTCTTTGTCTTAGGATTTTAAGAGAGCCTCCAATAAATGAGATGCACAAACATAATATAACTTTTAATTTTTTTTTATTGATTTTTTACAGAGAGGAAGGGAGAGTGATAGAGAGTTAGAAACACCGATGAGAGAGAAACATCCATCAGTTGCCTCCTGCCCATTCCCCACTGAGGATGTGCCCGCAACCAAGGTACATGCCCTTGACCGGAATCGAACCTGGGACCCTTGAGTCCGCAGGCCGACGCTCTATCCACTGAGCCAAACCGGCTAGGGCCATAATATAACTTTTATTATTATTTTTTTAAATATATTTTATTGATTTTTTACAGAGAGGAAGAGAGGGATAGAGAGTTAGAAACATCGATGAGAGAGAAACATCGATCAGCTGCCTCTTGCACACCCCCTACTGGGGATGTGCCCGCAACCAAGGTACATGCCCTTGACCGGAATCGAACCCGGGACCCTTGAGTCCACAGGCCGACGCTCTATCCACTGAGCCAAACCGGTTTCGGCCATAATATAACTTTTAAATAGAAAGTAAATGTATTATAGTGATCAAGAGCGAGACTGTAGTGTCCAGAAGACTTGAGTTCCAATACTGGATATTACACTTAGTAGCTATGTAACCATGAAGGTTTTATTTTTAACCTCTCTTTTATTTTCTTGATCTGTAAAATGGAAATAATAATAGTACTCCTTGACATAACTACATCTTAATCTTTTATTTTAATCTTTTAACAGCTTTATACTTACCATAGAGGTCACCTAGACAATCAATGATTTTTGGTAAATGTATATAGCTATGCAACCAATACCACAATCCAGTTTTAGAATACTCCTATCACCCCCAAAAGTTTCCTTATGCCTGTCTGCAGTCAATCCCCCAGCCTCAGGCAGCCACTTACCTACTTTCTATGTAGTGCTGCCTTTTCTGGAAGTTTTCATAAAAATTGAATTATAAAATATATAGTCTTCTGAATCTGGCTTCTTTCACTTAGCTTAATGTCCAACCCAATTCTTAACTACACCCTCAAACCTGTTCTTTCTTGAACTTTTTTCGTCTAATAAGGGGCCCTGGTAGCCCAGTCAAAAAATCCTAAATCATTCTTAACATCTTTTCCCACATCCCCATTATTAGTTCCATCATTACTAGTTCATGCCAATGCTTACTACCTCCAAAATATATTTGAATGTGTCAATTACTCTCCCTCTCTTCAGCTACTTCGTGAGCCAAAACTACCTTAAATACTGTCATAGCTTCCTCTCTGGTCTTATTTCCTCTTTTGTTTTCCCCAAATTCTATTTCACATGCAGAAATCTGAGGGATCTTGCAAAAAATGTAAGTTAAATTATATACTCTCCTTGATAAACGTAGTGCTTGCCACTAGGACTGGCTGCATAATTTGTGGGATTAATGCAAAATGAAAATGGGCTCCTTCTTTAAAAATTAAGAATTTCAAGATGGTGACAGTAGAGCATTAACCCAAGTGCAGGGCCCTTCTAAGTATGGGGCCAGTGTGACTGCACAGTTCACATGCCCATGACGCTGGCCTTGCCTAGCACAGAGGAAGCTCTCCACAAATATTACCTAATATTGATCCCAGAGTGTCAGTCATATCGGAAAAGTCTACTCATGATACTGTTAAATTACTGCATTCAAGGAAAAATATATGTATTATCCCCTTAAAATCCTAAATATCATCTAATAATCTTTCAACATAATCTAATTTGCCTATTTAAGGAACATCCTAAGGTCAAATTAAGTGATCATTTTAGGAGAAATGGCATAAAAACAGATCAACCAATAGATCAATCAAACATGCATCACAATTTAGACAGGTGAGAGATTCAAGGGTTTGGTGAAGAAGCTGGATGGTTTAGTCTTAATATATATCTGAAGTTTATGTGTATGAAATTTTTTTGTATGTTAGGATTTTGAAAGATGATCTATGATATTAAGAATAAATTTTTAAGACCCATTTTATCTACCCTTAGGACAAGAAAAAATTATAAAATATTTTGGAAGTACAGTCAATGATTTTAGAGGTCAAAAGTTTAAGACAAAAATGTTTGCTTCTCCCATTTGAGTGCTATTCTTTTTTAGTCTTGATCACATTAGTACTTTCTTGTTGCTTATTATATCACAAAGCTTAGGTATGCCAGGAAACTACCTACAAAAGACTACTAAATTTGTCCACATGAAAATCTCCCAAGAGACCTAAATTCTCCTTAGAGAGATAGAATTTCTTAATCTTTCCCAAGCATGCTGTTATTATATTATTATCTAAATTATGATCAGGTCTCCTCAAATAGATAGCCTTGTATGGCTAAATTTGTTTGTTTATTTTTTATAAATTAAGTACTTCATATAAATATATAATGATAACTTTGAGTGAGAAAGAAGTATGGCTTTCTGATCATTAAAACCTTCTGGCAATACAGAAGTTTGGTATATGATAAAGATGCTATTTCAAATCACTGGGGAAAAGATGAAGTTTTTAATAAATGGTATTGGGACAACTGGATAGCCACACAGAAAAAAAAAAGATAAAATTAGTTCCAACCTCAACACACATAAGGATAAAGTTCATATAGATCAAGAATCTAGAAGTAAAGACCAAAAAAAACCATACAAGTCCTAGAAGAAAATTGATAAAGTTTTCTATATCCTGAGTGTATAACAAGGCTTTCTAACTTTGACTCTAAACCTAAATGCAATACAAGAAAAGACTGATTCATTTGATTACATAAAAATAAAAGTGAAAAAGGGTTGCACTACAAAAAATACCATAAACAAAGGTGAAAGGCAAATGAATGCAAAAAATACTTGCAACTTGTATCTTGGACAAAGAGCTAATATTTCTACCTAAATCACTTAACATTTTAGGATGAAACACAAAAATATGATAGAAAAATGAACATAAGACAGGAATAGACAAACTTTAAAAGGAGATAAACTGACTTTTAAACACATGAAAAGGTGTTTAATGTCAGTCATAATGAAAAAAATTCTAATTAAAACTAACTTTAGTTTTTTTACTGATCAGATTGGCAAAAATGTAAAAGCTTGACACATACTCTGTAGGCAATGATTTGGAAAAAATAACATTCTCACCTATTTGTTGGATGCAAAATGTTACAACCCATATGGAAGGAAATAGTTATATCTGATATTTAGCCTATGACCTAACAATCACAGTTTTAGGAATTTACCCTAAATATATACCATAAAATTATGAAAATACATATGTACCAGGTTATTCATTACAAAATTATATGTAACTGCAAAAAAGATTGGAAACTACCTAAATGACAAATTACAGATTGGTTGAATAGACTATGATATGTATGTGGTTGAATAGACTATGATATCTATGCATACAATGGAGTTTTATAAAGCTACATATTTAAAAAAAGAACAACGAAGATATCTATAAGTTGATATAGAAGATTTCCAGGATATATTATTAGTGCAAAAAACGAAGTGAAGATTTTTGCTTTTGACCACGTGGCATTAGCCATACCACTATAAATAACTAGAAGATTGATGAAAATATGGAAAAAATGTTGTTAGACATTTGCTCAAAAAGAATGCAAAACTGAGTGAAGCAAATATGGCGAGTTCTAGGATCTGTTATTTTGTTTTGCCTGGAGGCAATTTTCAGACAATGGGACAGGAAAGGAAAAAATCCAAGTATAACAGTGGCCTTGCTAAATTGAGGGGTAGAAATTAGAATTTGGAGAAACTAAGGCATCCAGAATTTGTGGGACAGAACACCAGAGAGAATGGAGCTACACTAAGAACTCCAGATATTTGGATAAGGAATCCCTTGAGTCTTTGGATGAATGATAATCTGAGCGTACATAGACTGACATTCTTTTGAAGCTGAGCAAAGAACAACTGTCAAGGGAGCTATTAGCTGAAGAATTCCTGGAACTCCCACAGGGATGGGAAATATTTGAATTCTATTTAGCTAGAATACAGAGACCCTGCTGAACACTCCAAGAAATAAAAAAAGTCACAACTTAGCAGCAGGTCTAAACTAGCTCAAGGCAAAAGGGTTTATAAACCTGTCCTAACAAAGCTTATAAACAAGCCTTTAAAAGATCAACCTGATCTGCAAATAACTTAAAAACCTTCCATACTTCTTAAAGAAAGACAACAAAATACAAAGGTTTAACAATGTAGCCCTGACTGGTTTGGCTCAGTGGATAGAGCGTCGGCCTGTGGACTGAAGGGTCCCGGGTTCGATTCCGGTCAAGGGCATCTGCCATGGTTTCGGGCACATCCCCAGTGGGGGGTGTGCGGGAGGCAGCTGATAGATGTTTCTAACTCTATCCCTTTCCCTTCCTCTCTGTGAAAAAATCAATAAAATATATTTAAAAAACCCAAATCAATGTAACATTTACAACGTCTGCCATCCAAACAAACAAAAACCCATCCACATTACTAGACATGCAAATAAACAGAAAATTATGACCTAAACCAGGAAGAAAATCAGGACTAGAAATGGCAGAGTTGATGAAATTAGCAGACAAGGACTTTAAAACAGCTACTATAAATGTTACCAAGGATTTAAAGGAAAACATGATGAGAAAAATGGAATGAAATGAAAGAATTAAACTTCTAGAGGTGAACAATATTGAAATGAAAACTTCACTAGACAGGAATAGCAGTAAACTAAACAGTGTGAAAGAAAAGATCACTGAACTTTCAGACATAACAACAGAGACTATCCAGACTGAAATAAATTTTAAGAAATGAACAGAGATTCAGCAACCTGTGGGAAGATATCAAGTGGTCTTATATATGTGAAATTGAAGTATCATAATTGTATGTGGGTGTGATAAATAATATTTGAATAAATATAGCCCCAAAATTCCTAAGCTTAAAGAAAATTATGGACCTACAGAATCAAGAAGGTCTATGAATCCCAAGTAGGATAAACATAAAGGAAAACATACTAAAGTCCATCATAATTAAATTTTTGAAAGCCACTGATAAAGATAAAATTTTATAAGTAGTTGGAAGAAAAAAAGCATTAAGTAATGGGGGAACAAAGATAAGAAATATTATAGACTTCTAATCAGAAACAATGTAGGACAGAAGAGAGAGAGGAACAATATCTTTAAAGTGCTGAAAGAAAAAAACTTGTCAGCCTAGAATTTTATATCCAGCAAAAGTATCTCTCAAAAATGAAGGTAAAATAAAGATTTTTTTTTAGACAAACAAAAACAAAGAAAATTTGCAACCAGCAGATTTATATTATAAGAAACATTAAAAGAAGTTCTTTAGTCTGAAGGAAAATGACATCAGATGGAAATTTGGATCTAAGTAAAGAAATTAGTGATAGAAATAATAAAAATGTAGGTTACATATTAAAGACCTTTCTTCTCACTTTTGAATTTCTTTAAAAGATAATTAATTAGTTAAAGCAAAATAACATATTGTGGAGCTTAAAATATATGCAGAAGTAAAATGTGTGACAATAGCACACAAAAACAGAGAAGAGAAATGTTAAAGAATACTTCATAGATATGCAAATGAAGTTCTATACCTAATGTGAATTATATTATTGTGATAAGTTAAAAGTGCATAGTGTAAATCCTAGAACAACTACTTAAAAATGGAAGAAGGTATCTAATAAACTAATATCAGAAAAAAATGAAATATGAAACAATACTCAATCTAAATAAGATGGAAAAATATGAAAGAAAAAAACCTGATGGGATAAGGAGAAAACAAAGCAAGATGATGGACATAATCAATATTAGATTACATGTAAGTGGTCTGAACATTCCAACTAAAAGTAACAGATGAATAAAAAGTAAGACCCAACTGTATCCTGTCTACAGAAAATATATTTTATATATAAAGGAAAATATATGTTATGCAAACACTAATTATAAGAAAATTGAGTGGCTATGTTAATATCATAGAAAGTAGACCTTCAGACAAGATATATTAGCAGAGAAAAAGGAAGAGATTTCAAAATGACAAAAAGGTCAATTTACCAAGTATTAAGATTAAATGCCTGTTTATCCAAAGAAAATTATCAGGGACAAAGAGGGACATTATGCAATGATAAAAGGGTTGACCCACCAGGAAGACATAACCATCTTAAATATGTATATACCAAACAACAGAACTTCAAAATACATGAAAAAAAAAACCTGATATAACTGAAAGGTAAAATAGACAAACTCACTGTTGAAGTTGGAGACTTCAACAACTTGACAATGATTAACAGAACTACTAACAATTATATAGAGTGAACAGTGACTGACAAAACTCTTCACCAACAACTGATAGAATCACTAACAAGAATATAGAAATGAACAACACCATTAACTAATAGGAGCTAATTGACACATAGAGCATACTACCTAACAACAGAACATATTCTGATCAAATCCAGAGTCAGAAAACACATCTCAACAAATTCAGAATGAAAATCACACAGAATATATGCCTTGACCATCCTGGAATTAAAATAAAAAGCATAAAGATAACAGGAAAATCTCTAAACACTTGGAAATAAAACAACACATTTCTAAATAATCCATGGTTCAAAGAATAAGTCTCTAAGGAAATTGAAAAATACACTGAACTGAAAATACAGCTTATCAAAATTTATGGAATACAACTAAAGCAGTCCTGAGAGGTAAGTGTATAACGCTAACAATAAAAGAAAAGGTCTCAAGTGAATAAACCATATACATCTCAAGAAACTAGGAAAAGAAGAGCAAAATAAACCCAAAGCAAGCATAGGCAAGGAAATAATAAATACAAGTACAGAAACTAATGAAATTGAGCTCCTAGGTATATACCCAAGAGAAATGAAAACATATGTCCATACAAAGACGTGTAGCGAATATTCATAGCAACATTTTTCACAATATCCCCAGACTGGAACCAACCCAAATGTCCATCAATAGATTAATAGATAAAATATGGTACAAGGATAGAAATAATAAAAATGAGAGTGGAAATTAATGAAATGAACAAATAGAGAAAAATCAATGAAACCAAAAGCTGTTACTCTAATAACAAAATGAGACAAAGAAATTATAGGAAAAGTAAACTACAGACCAACATCCTTCATAAACATACATGCAAAAATATTTCACATAATATTAGCATACTGAATCCAATGATATAAAAAGGCTAGAATATGATGACCAAGTAGGGTATATTTAAAAATTGCAAAGTTGATGAAACATTTAAAACTCAACCTGTGTAATTTATCATATTAACAAGTAAAATTGAAAAGTTACATGGTCATTTCAATAGATGCAAAAAAGCATTTGACTAAATTTATCATTCATTAATGATAAAAACTATCAACAAACCAGAAATAAAGGAAACTTCCTCAATTTGCTAAAATGTATCTATGGAAACTTAATGGTGGAAAGCGAAATGCTTTCCCTCAGAAAAGACTAGAAGCAAGAAAAGAATGTCCACTCTCACCATTTCTATTTGATTTTGCTCTGAAAATTCTAACCAATACAACAAGGTAAATAAAAGAAAGAAAAGGCATACACATTGGAAAGGAAGAAAGAAAACAGTAATTTTTTTGTGCAGAAAACATGTTTGTTGTGCATGTAGATAATCCTAAAGGATCTACAAAACAAAACAAAACAAAAAACCAAAACCTTACTAATATTACTCATAAATCAATTTATTAAGGGCCCACGATAGAAGATCAATATAACCAATGTTACCTCAATAAATTCAATTAAAAATAAATTGTATTTTTATATACTTGCAATGATCAATTAGAAAATGAAAAATTTTAATGCCATTCAGAATAGTAGAAAACATTAAATAAGTAGTGAATTTATCAAAACATACAGAAAATCTGCACACTAAAAACCACAAAACTTGCTTAGAGAAATGAAAGAATGCTTACGTAAATGAAGATATATACCATGTTCATGGATTGAAAAATTCAATAATATCATTAATTTTTCTAAGTTGAAGTTATAGAATCAATGCAACCTTTTGTTCTTAAAGAAAATGACAGCATGATACCAACATTTACATGAAAATTAAAAGAGCTAGAAAACCAAACAATTTTGGAAAAGGAAAACAAAGTTGGAGAACTAACACTACCTGACTTTAAGTCTTTGTTATAATGCTACAGATATATAGGTGTTAGAATATAGATTCCCAAAACAGACACATATTTTTGAGTTAGGTGCCAAGTAATTTGGCGATTACTTAATGGGGAAGGATAATCTTCTCAGCAAATTTTCCAAAGGCATAGCTTGATATTCCTTTGGAAATATAGAAACCCTCATATCATACACAAGCATCAACTCAAAATGGATCATATACCAAATTATAAGTATTAAAACTATAAAAATTCTAGAAAATAAGGAGAAAATCAACAGAACTTTACAACAGGCAAAGACTTATTAAATAGGGTATAAGAAATAAAAACTATAAAGGAAAAAAATGAATAAATTGAGCTTTATCAAAATCACAATTTCTGTTCTTCAAAAGACATTAAAAAGAAAAGGAAAAGTCAAACATATTTAAGACAAGTCATAATATCCACAAAACACATATGTGACAAAGAATTCATATCAAGAATGTATTTTTTAAAACTCTCATAACTCAATTTTAATATGACAAATAACTCAAAAATGGACAAAAGATCTTAACAGACTTCAAGAAGAAGATATACAAATAGCCAATAAGCACATGAAAAGATGTTCAATATCTTTAGTCAACAAGAAAACACAAATTAAAACCCCAATGAGAGTACTACACAATTCCTAGAATGATTAAAATTAAAAAGTTTGGCAATAGAAAGCATTGGGGAAGATGTGGATCAAATGAAACTCTCATGCACTGCTGATGGAAATGTAAAGTGATATTACAACTTTAAAAAATAGTTTTGCAGCTTCTTATAAAGCTAAATATATACTTCCCATATTATATGACCCAGAAATTATGCTTTTAGATACTTATTCAAGAACTAAAAAACTATTCCCACAAAAGACTTGTACATAAATGTTCATATCATCTTAATTCAGAATAACACCAAACTGGGAACAATCCAAATATCTACTAACAGGTGAATAGCTACACAAATTGTGATATATCTGTACAGTGCAATACCTCTCAGCAATAAAAAGGAACAAATTACTAATACATACAATAATGTGAATGAATTTCAAAAATAGCAAAAGAAGCAAACACAAAAAGAGCACATGTAAGATTCCATTTAGATGAAATTCTGGAAGAGGCAAAACTAATTTATAGTGACAGGAAGCAGACCAGTAGTTGCCTGGAGCCAGGGATGTGGGGAATTGATTGTGAAAGGGCATGAGAGAACTTTTAAAAGTTATAGAAAGGGTCTATATTTTAATTGTAGTGGTGGTTACACAGGTGCAAATATTTGGCATATTCATTGAGCTGTATAATTTTAAAGGTACATTTTATTATATATAAATTATACTGCAATAAAACTGATTAATTTTTTTAAAAAAGCAAAGTGCAAAAGACTACATATAGGCATTTCTCTCTTTTCATGGTAGTGCAGACTGTAAATATGAACTGTGCAAGCTGAAACTGTAAAGTGATCTTAATTGATGGGGGAAATTATGATTGTTGCATGACCTTTAAAAATTTTTATGAAAACATTAAAATCTCTCTTATAGGGAAGTAAAAAATAATAAAAATATTTAGTACATTAAAATCTAAAATATTAGAACCCCTGAGAATTAAGGGGTTTTATTTCTTTGTAAGAAACTTATTAAGAAAAAGACTTAGCTTCTTCTCATCCTATAATTTACAATATGGAACAAGCATTCTTCCTATGCCTTGGTAAATTGTCATACTCCTTTCTAAGTTTGGATCAACTTCCAATGGCATGAAACATTTCTGAGTTACAATTTTGTGCATTTTGGTGTTGCCATTTTTTCTATGATATCTTCATCCTTTTCATCACAACCAATTTCCTCACCCATGTTATTAAGTACACCTTTACTAAGCTCCTTTGGCTGCATGGCTAGAGACTCTCAAAGGCTGCAGCATCAACATTCCATAGTCAGCTTTTACTTCGGCAACTCCACTTATGTTTAATTCAAATTTCACTGACAGCATTATCACTTTTGTTTCTTGACTGCACTTCTTTCTTTGTTGGTCAAATCCCCTATACATTTTTATAAAATTTCATGTGGGCTTATCACTGGGGGACAAGAAGTCAATATAACTACATGCTCTTCTATCTGTGCATGAACTTAGTACCAGATGCAGACTGAAAACACTAACAGACTGAAAGAAGCCCTGTGATTTGTTGAACACCTTTATTTGCAAAGTAATCTGTGGACTGAAGGGCTAACAATGAAATTTGCACTTTATGCCACTAGTCAGTTCATATACCACAATAACTAAAGTTTGAACTATTTTTAGAAGACTGGTATTATTTGAACTGTGGTAACTGAAATTTGTATATACCATAACTATTCAAAGCCAGAACTGCTTGGATAGTATGTTACCTTTTGTAAGAAAGAAGAATAAAGAAGAATATATAAATATATGTGATTTTTTCTTGCAAAAAAGAAACACAAAGAGGATAAACCAGAAAGTAATTAAATAGGTTATCTACAGTGGATGCTATGAATAAGGCAGAAGAGATAGGGAAGGAGTGACAGTTTTCTGAATATACTTTAAAAGATTGTTTGACTTTAATTATGTTAATGTTTTATATATTCAAGAAAGAATACTAATCAAAACTCTAATCAATATTAGAGTGTAGAAAAACTCTAAAATCACATATAATAGAAACTAAGAACCTCAAATGATAACATAATACTGCAAATAACTTTGAACAAAGCAGTTAAACTATATACACTCAGTTTAAAAGATAATTGCAAGCAAATCTTGAAATCACCTTAGTATGGGTCTAGCAATTCTTGAAACTACTTTCTGTGTATTTTAGGACTAAGTAAATACATTCATAACGTTGGGAGCTAGAGTTCTCACTGCTAGAAAGGAAAATACAAAGATGGAAAGGGGAGAGGCTAGGAAGAAACTGAATTGGAGGTATTAATGTGAATCCATCCTTTTGAAGGTGTGAGTGTATAGATGCAGATGGTATGCGTGTGTGTATGTGTTCCCCAGCTCTGTCTGCTGAAAAGGCCTAGATATAGTGACAGCCCGTTAGCCATGCATACACCTAGTACCCAGAGCTTAGTTTCTAAATACTATTCCCTACTGAAAAGGAGCAGGGTTTATGGGTAAATGGTTCATTTCATGACTGGCACAGGGAATGTGTAAGAAAGTAATAAAGTGCTCAATAAAATGATAGAGGTATAACAAAAAGACATAGGAACCAGCTTAAAGAGGTTCTTACTGGCAAAACCAGTTTGGTATAAAATTAATCTAAATCTAAAATAAAATATATCTAGAATAATTTGGCATAAAAACAAATAATGGCAATAATGAAATATTATTCATTGAAAAAAAAAACCACATACATGAGCCACAAATGAATGTATAAAAAATAAGAGAAAGCCGAAACCGGTTTGGCTCAGTGGATAGAGCGTCGGCCTGCGGACTCAAGGGTCCCAGGTTCAATTCCGGTCAGGGGCGTGTGCCTTGGTTGCGGGCACATCCCCAGTGGGGGGGTGTGCAAGAGGCAGCTGATCGATGTTTCTCTCTCATCGATGTTTCTGGCTCTCTATCCCTCTCTCTTCCTCTCTGTAGAGAATCAATAAAATATATTTTTTAAAAAATAAGAGAAAGCTCTCCCTTACAGTATAATGCCAACTAATAAATGTAGAAGAAATGGTTATAAATGGAGTTAGAAAATCATCCCCCCTTGAGGGTGGGCTGAATCAAGTAGAACTGAATATAGCAAAAGTAACGGTATGTCACTTTCTAAATTATGTTTACAAAAAGAGTGTGGCTTCTATCTTGTTTTTCCTCTCTGGCTCTCTCCTTACTTTCTCTGATAGAAGCCAGATGTTATATTTTGAGCTGCCGTGGAGAGCTCCACGTGGCAAAGAACTGAGGTAGGTCTTCAGGTAGTAGCCGGCAAGAAATTAGAGCCTTGCCCAGCAGGTGGGGCTCAGTGGTTGAGTGTCAACCTATGACCAGGAGGTCACAGTTTGATTCTCGGACAGGGCACATACCCAAGCTGCAGGCTCATGATCCCCAGTACAGGGCATGCACGAGGCAGCCGATCAATGATTCTCTCTCATCATTAATGTTTCTATCTCTCTGTCCCTTTCCCTTCCTCTCTGAAATCAATAAAAAGATTATTTAAAAAAAATAAGCTAGGGCCTTCATTTCAACAACCATGAGGAACTGAATCTCACCAATAACTATGCACTGAGCCAAACCGGTTTCGGCTCACCAATAACTATGTAAGAGAGATTAGAAGTAGCTCCTCCCTCAGTCGAGCCTTCAGATAAGACAGCAGCCCTAGCAGACACCTTGATTACAGCCTTGTGAGAAACTTTGAGGCAGAGGCATCCAGATTACTGACTCACAAAACCTATGAGATAATTGTTGTTTTAAGCTATAGTCAGATTCCTGACCCACAAAACAAATGAGATGATTGTTGTTTTAAGCCACCAAGTTTTAGGGTAATTTGTTACACAATAATGGATAATTTATATGCTACTGAAAATGCCTAGTTTAAATATAATCACAAAGAAACATAAAACAAACCAGAATTAATGGCATTGTGAAAAATTAATGGCTTATAGTCTTTAAAAAATATCAGTTTCATAAAAGACAAAGTGAGGCTGAAGAACTATTTTAGATTAAAGTTATCTAAAGAGACATGACAACTAAATACAATGTATGATCCTGGACTTGAAAGAATATCCTTGTTCTTAAGAAATTCACAATAAAGTGTTTAGGATTAGAGACATCATGCCTACAACTTACTCTCAAATCCTATATAATAAAAGCCTAATATGCAAATCAACCAAACAGTGGAATGACTGGTCACTATGAACTGACCACCAGGGGGCAGACACTCAATGCAGGAGCATCCCACAGGGGGAGCTCCAGTCAGCCAGAAGCCGGTTCATGGCTGGCCAGTGCAGTGGCAGTGGCAGGAGCCTCCACAGCAGCACTAAGGAGCAGCGAGCAAAGTGGTAGGGAGCAGCAAGCAGGTGGGCGGTAAGGAGCGAGGGGCCCTTGACTGCGAGAGGTATGTCCGCCTGCTGGCTCAGGCCCACTCCCTAAGCCAGCAGGCGGACATCCCCTGAACTGTGAGAGGGCACAGGCCAGGCTGAGGGACCCTCCCCCCTCCAGTGCATGAATTTTGTGCACCAGGCCTCTAGTGGTTTATAAAAAATAACAACATGTGTGTACACACACATAAATACTTATACACATGTGTAAACACACAAATATATATGAAAATGATAAAGAGAATGAAAAAGAGGGATGATAAAGGAAATATAGCAAAATACAAAATATTAACAATAGATGTATCTGGATGAAGGATATATTGTTCTTTGCACAATTCTTGCAACCCTTCTGTAAATTTTAAATATTTTCAAAAAGAAAAGTTAAAAAGAGAACTTGCTGTGAGACCACCTATCAAAATTACAAACCTATTTACTCTTTGACTCAGCAATTTCACTTCTGGGAATTCATCCCACAGATGTACTGCATATGTGTAAAATAATGCAGGTACAAAGCTATTGAATGCATTTGATTGTAAAAATCAATGATTGGAAACAACCCAAGTATCAATTTACTAATCAGGAGACTGATTAATATCACATTGGAATTCTAAATGGCTTTTAAAAAAATAGCTTTCTTATGTATTACAATGGAAATGTTTTTAAAGTATATATTGTAGAGTGAAGAAAGCAAGATATAGGACAGTGTATAGTATGTTATCTTTTTTGTAAGAAAAGTGGGGAAATAAAAATGTATATCTATATTTGCCCATATTTGCATAAAGAAATGCTGAAAGGATACTTAAGAAATTAATAAAATGTTTACATAGGAGGCAGAAGGAAACAGAGGTGGAAAAGGAGTTGGACAGGAATGGGAATGAGATAATATATATCTATTATATTGTTTTGATTTTCAAATCATGTAAATGTGTTTCCTATCCTAAAGTAAATAAAGGAAATTACTAAGATTGAGGTAGATGGCAGACCTATAAAGATGCAAATGAAAAGATGTCCCTAAGATATTATTAACTGGGAAAAGCAAGTTGCAGAACAATATATGGGGTGTCCCAAAAAATGCAGACACATACTTTGAATAATTATAAAGGCAGTGTTTATTACAATACATTTCATTTTCAAAACTGAGCTATCATCTATTAAAGTGTGTATACATTCTGGGGGACATCCTGTATATACTATAAAATGATCCCTATTGTACAAAAAAACCACATACCTTTATATATACAAAAATGCTTGTAGTAATCAGATATTAACAGTAGTGACTTCTTGGGGATGAGTCTGGAGGCAAGATGAGGATGTAGAGGGAATCTGATGTTTTATTTTTTTAAATTGCAGTATTGTTTACATATAGTGAACTCAATGTGTTTTGGCAAATATATGCATCCATATTATCCACCTCTTTATTAAAATATGGAAAATTTCTGCAGCAACCTGGATGGAATTGGAGAACATTATGCTAAGTGAAATAAGCCAGTCAATGAAAGAAAAATACCACATGA